>NW_022106471.1:5855092-5934187 GCF_000313985.2 Echinops telfairi | reverse complement strand
ATTTGCTTATGTATCCACTTTATCTTCAGCAATTATGTTGGGAAGGTGAGCATCATGGAATGCTAGTTTTAAATAACAAAATATTCTTGCATTGAGGGAGTACTTGAATAGAGGCCCAATACCCATCTGATACCTTAATACTAAACCTAAATGCACATAGATCTATCTTCCCATTGTCATATATAAATTTATTTACATATGTACATGCCTGTATTTAGACCTCTATAAATACCCTTTGACTCCTAGTTCTTTTCTCTATTTCCTTTTACTTTTCTCTTGTCCCACTATCATGCTCAGCCTTCATTTGGGTTTCAGTAATTCCTCTCCATTACATTGCCATTGATCAAGCCCTACCAGGCCTCCTACACCCTCCTCACCATTGATTTTGGATCACTTGTTGTTCCCTTGTCCCTGGGTTTGTTAACACCCAATTCTTTTTCCCCTGCCTCCCCCTCTCCCATGTCCTTCCCAGACCCTCAGTCTCATTTTTTTCTCCTCCAGATTATTTATCCCACCTATCTTATCTAGATAGACCTGCAGAGATATTAATATGCACAAAAAACAAGACAGAGCAAAACAAAAGAACAAAAGAAAACCAACAATAACAAAACCAATGACACACAAAAAAGAAAAGCCTGCAAATATTTCAAGGTCTGTTTGTTGACCTTTAGGAGTGCTTTCTGGTCGAGTCTGATGGGGTGCCACACCCTGGCTCCAAAGTCTATTTTGGGGACTCCCTCGGGACTTTCTTGCTCTATTCCCCTTGCTGTTCTGTTGCACACCCTTAATGTTTTGCCTTGGTGTTGTGGGGTCAGATCGGTGCACTTCCTGTACTGTGTCTCCAATGTTGTCCCCCATGGGACTATGGGTCAGTGAGGGATGTCATATCTTGTAGTGGGGCCGGCCAGCCACATGGTCCTTTCTGTGCATTGGCTGCTCTGAGTAGGGATATTGTCGTTAAGGCTTGGTGGTTCAGGATGTGCTCTACTCTCTCTTCCTCCCCCTTCATTTGCTCCTGTGTGCTCTGATCAGATATGTCCCTTTCTCTGAACTACAGCTTCAGTGCTGTCCTCTCAAGTAAAGTCTTCTGGAGGGAGGAGGGCTGTCCACGTAGTTGGGATTGGGGCTGGCCCTCAGACCTCTCTATTGGTTCCCTGCTTCATGCTGGTATGTTGCATTCACATGTTGGCGCACCGGGTTGAAATCTGGTTCCTTTTTCCCTGTGGAGATATGAACAATACCCTCCCCTTGGGTGGGTTAGTGTACTGTTGCCCCACTACTCATGTCTTTTTCTTTCTTTCCCCACCCCCCTCCTTTTTAGTTGGCTATCATATGTATCCCTGGATTTGGTCTAGCCCCTGCTATACTACCTGGACCTCACCCCAGGAATGTTTGTATATAGTAGCTTTTCTCTATTACAACCCCCCGCCCCGCCTTTTAAGGATCCTATTGTACTTGTCCTTTTGGAGCTTGCACTTAATTGTAACCCCTAGTTACAATCAGTTCTTATGTCATAACCTTACTTCATAGCTGCCTTACATGAAGAACTCACTAAAGATAAGAGTGCTCTAGCAAAGTGTGGTGAAAAAATCAGATGGTACCTGGCTATCCAAAATAATAGCATCTATAATCTTAAAAGTTTGCCTTAAAGCAAGCAGCCAGCTTGACACACTTAGTGTCAGCTCAGTACACTCAGAGATTCACACCAACCTCTGTGATCCCAGGATTATAAAAAATAAAATCCAAGAGTGGAAGAAGGAACTGTATTAGAGCTTAAATTCTGAATATTCTTGTTTGCAGAAGGATATGAAAGACAATAAAAGCCTCAAATCTGTTTGCAGCATCTCCACATGGATTAAGCTGCCAGAGAATTCCCTTTGACAAATGACCAGGGATATGGATAGTCTTAATATCAAAGAGAGTGCACTGCAAAGTGAATTGATGCAGATGTAGTTAGATAAAAAGCTGACACCTTATCATTTGTTTCCCCCTTGATCCATTTTAAATTTTTTCTAGATTTTATTATTTTTTGCTTTCTCTTGGATTGAGGACTTTCTGCATTATTTTGATATTGGTTTTTAGTTTTTGTTGTTGTTTTTGGAATGTTTTCCTTTATATGAAATGCAGGATAGGTAAATCTATTGAAATAGTAACAGGATTAATAGTTTCACAGGGTTATGGAAGAAGAGGCTGGGAGGAATGGGGAGCTAATAATATTGACTACAAGGATGAAAACAATGATATATGCTAAAATTGGTTGTGGTGATTCTTTCACAATTCTTTTAAATATATTTGAACCATTTAATTTATAGTATGCAAATCCTATATCAATAAAACTGTTAAACTAAAAATAAATTCTGTAGCTTGCAGAGGTTAAAAAAATCAATGGAAAAGTTCTATTAACTTTTAGCTTTATGTTTCCATGAACTTTTTGAAGTCCTCTCATTCACACCTTGTCTCATGAGATGCACAGTTTTAATTTCTATAAAATTATAAAGCTCCTCCATAAATATTGTCCTGTTTCCATCACCACCTCCTACATACCTGCTGTGTGTTAATTGAGGGCCCTTGCTTTTGGTCCCATTGTAGGAACCAAACAGTGAGAGAAAAGAAGTTTAGCCCTTCACCCCTTCCCTAAAGAACCATGAGCCAACTTGGGAACATTGATTTGTTGCACATGATGGGAGCAGTAACCTCACTTTACATTTTCTGATATAGCGAAAACAGAAAATGCTGAAGCAGAAGAAGAAAGAAGCTTGCAAAAAATGTTTGAGATGGCAATATCTTTGTTGTTTTCTTCTTAGTAGAATTAGCCTCAGCAAAATGAAGGAAGACTTTGTTCAGGGTCATGCATGATGCTTTACATCGCTATAGCATCTGCACACTTTCACCCCAGGCTTCTCTTATAAGCTTTAGAAACAAAAACTTGGAATGAGCAATAGTTTACAGCCTGAAGAATGATGGCTACGAACAGCTACCCAGGGATAAGACAAAAACTAATAATAATGACATTTTCTTGGAGTTTTTTACCTAAATCCAAAAATGCAAATCCTCTGTCATTAAGTAGATTCTTTAATAACCACCCTACCAAGTAGGACAGAGTAGATCTGCTACCTCGGGTTTCTGAGACTGAATATTAACAGGAGCAGCCAGGCGCCATCGTTCTTCCATGGAGCAGCTCGTGCATATGAACCATTATTTCTAAGATTCGCAGTCGAACACGTCACCCCAGAGCCCCTTTCTCTGCACTGTTTAATTTTTACACAAATAACTAGGTGATAGGCATTCCACTTGCCCAGTTTACAGAGGAGAAAGCTGCAGCTGGAAGACATTAAGCAAACTGGCCAAGATCAAACTGAAAAGTGTTTGTGAGTCCATTGGTTAGTCGATCTGTGTCAGTGGTTCTGAAGAAGGGACATTTGGAAATTGGTAGGAACGCTTTTGCAGTTGTCGCAATGCTCAGTAGGTGGGAGTAGCAGGCAAAATAAACACAGCTCTGTATCACAGTACACTGTTCCCCATCTTGCATGGCTTCTAAATATCCCATTGTACATCCATGTAGATGAGAAATGTGGCCGAGGGTATTGATGATTGAGTCAACAATCAACTGACCTGAATCACTTGCACTGCAGTCCCCTTGATGTAACAGCACTCCGTGTATTTCCTCCCTGTGGTTCCCACTTATATTCATTCTTCTTTCTTCTGAGCGCTTACCAGGTGTGTAAATGCTGCCCACCTAGTCTGAAATGATGGATTTTTCTCAGGAGCGTGCTCCTCTCTGGTGTTATTACTCACTTTCTATGTCTGTCTATTGTTTGGCTGAAGTTTGATCCCTGGGGTTGAGTTCAGTTTCAAGTTCAAAGGGTTATAATATTGGGGTTTCCACCAGTCTCTTTTAGACCAGTAAGTCTGATACTTTTTATAATTTTTAGTCTTATTCCACAGTTTCATCTATCCTGTCCATGACGCTCTCCTGTGGTCTCAATCAGAGCAATATCCAGTGGTAGTAGACAGACATCATCCATGTCTTCCGGTCTCATGGTAATTGAGGCTGAATTTGGCACGATCCAGTAGTTCTTTCAGATTAATTCCTTCCTGTGTCTTTCATTTTCTTTACTTTTTTGCTCTGGCCTGGTAGAGACCAACAGTCGCATCTTAGATGGGCACTTGGGAACGCTTCAAACCCTGGTTGCTACTCACCAAGGTAGGAGGTAAAGTATTGTTTCTGCAGCCTATCGTATGCCGGTTCACCTGTGTGTACTCTGAAACTATGGTCCCCAAACCCTAAGCCCCAAGTCCAGAAATTCATTCTCACAAGAGGTTTAGTTAGGCTAAGAAATTTTTTCCCCCCTCAAAAAACATTTTATTGGCAGCTAACACAGATATCACACCATTCTATAGTTTAATGATATCAAGTACCATTGTAGAATTGCTACCACAGTTTCCAAACATTCTTTTCCTTTTTGAGTTCCTTGACATCCACTTCCTTTTACCATCCCACCCCCAGCATGGTTCCTCCTTGTATCCTCATGTCGAGATATGGATATTTTTTTCTGAGCCTTTATAGAAATATCCTCTAGATACCATTTGCAGAGGAAAATGGAAATCTCTTCTGCCAAACCTATACATAGGGTCCTCATGAATGTAGTCCTCTTTGCCTTTCCACACCTGTGTAGTTCACATGTCTACGTATGTGGCTACATGTCGGTTATGATTATTACGGACACTGCAGGACTGTGTATATAATTGTACTTAACCTTTGTTACCTTTACCTGTGCCTTTCCCAGGACCTTTCTTTGCCTCGGTCCTACTGTGTTGACCTCCTCCGTCCCACTTTCCCTTCACTCAAGTTAATACATCATGATCCCGTTCCCTCCCTCATAACCATCAAACACATTTCTGTGTGTAAATGTTTTCTTGACATTTTATAATAGTGGTCTCATACAATATGAACTGCACGCATGAATATGTACAGCTATATATAGCTCACATATATAGCAAATGAATCATCTTTTCTGTCTCCTGTGCATTATGACTAGAGCACGATATTTAAATGTTTGAATTGGGTATGTGGTTAGGATATATTCTCTGCTAAGTTTCTTTTAGGATCTCAAGAATATGTTTCAAGCTATTTGCTAGAACACAGAGATCTCTGGGGGGTGTTAGAGCCCAAACCAATAGAGTAGTGAGGCTACTCATGCTTCAGCAGAGGTTACAAATGAAAGGCTCTCTAGCCAGAGTTAGTCCACAGACATGTTTGCTGTGGTCCACAGAATGTTTCAAGAGGTGTCAAAATGTGTGGCCAACATTTGAAAGGGGGTTTTATGCCGCCATGAAATTTCTGCATCTCAGGTTGTTGGAAAATCTGATAACCCAGCAGTACCAGGATGGTGGCTCCTGATGGCCCCGGACAGTTCTGGTGGCCCTATTCCACTGAGAGGAACATTATCATGCTCCACACCCGACCAATGTCACTGATTTCAGTTCCTGTCTGGCCTCTGTTGGCGTTTAGTCGTGTGTCCCTAGACAGAGGGCTATTAGCTCGGTAAAGGTAATCTTGTTACTTGTCACTAGTCTATGTTGTGCATGTTGTATATTGTACCGATAAGACTAGAGCCCAGGTTCATTCATCTCCACCAAAAGGTTCTACTACGGAGCTCCTTCACCTGATGACTGTGCTCAGCTCCTCCGCGAGGACACTGCCCCTGAGTTTTCACCTGACAGAAGTGAGGTTCAGAGGGGTGAGATTTTGTCTCTGTGCCATCCTTTCCTTTCCGACCCCCTTCCCAAGACCAGACCCATTGCCATTGAGGGATTCCGACTCATAAGGGCCTTATATACAATTTCTCCAGCTGAGACCTTGACGGGAACAGAAAGCTTCATCTTTCTTCCGTGGAATGGCTAGGGACTTCGAGCCGGTGAGCCTGAAGTTAGCAGCTAGCCCAATGTGTAGCCCATAGGGCTACCATGACCTCTTAGAGTTAATACATTTTAAAATCACCCGCTCCTCTTTGCTTTTCGTGATCAAATGTATTTGCTGTTCAAGTTTTGAAACTTATATTAGAAGAGATGAAATCAAAGCGTTTAGAATATATGCTTTTTAAAACAGAGAGAAGAAATGCTTTGGAGAAAGGAACCAGGAGGCTCTCATCTGCCATAGTTTCAGCTGCATGGCTTCAGTTAGTTTATTTTCTGACTATACAGAATGAAGGAATAACTACAGTCTAAAACAACCAGGCTGTCTTGAAGGAATGTTGACTGTCAGATATTTGAGATGAAAGTGGTTTTTTTTTTCTGGTATTTTTAAATGCAATTCATGGACTCTACAAGAGGCTCTGAGGGAGTGTAAAGGCAGAGATTGTGTGGGTTGAAGGGCCCCTAAAAGAGACAGTGAGGAGAGTCGGGAAGGAATGAGGTTGGGGAGAGGCAGGGTGGACCACGGTGAGGAGTCTGACAGTAAACAGCAACAAGAAGTCCACAAAGGCTCCCAATAGGAACTATGAGAATGAACTTTACTCTTTTATAAAATCATTCTATATGTAAATGAAGAAAGAAATTCACGAATGGAGGGACCACATGAGAGGAAGCCAATGAACTCTTGATTTTCGGTGCCTGCAGCAGTCGGGGTGGCTCTCCAGGGCTTCGTGTTGAGTGAGAGAAGCACGCTGCAGAAGGGTTCTCAAAAGACCTATTCCCTTTATTGAAAAGTTCAAACAACTGTAAATTTTGGGTGAGCAATGTAAGTTTATGAAAGCATTAAACAAGGGACAAAAGATCTGATAATCCATGTGTGTACCTAAAATGTCAACTATTGAAAATTCTATGCAGCACATTTCTTGTTTGAGACCTCTGGGGTTGCCATGCATCATAATGGACTCAACAAATGTTTTGCGCACGCACGTGTGTGTGTGTGTGTGTGTGTGTGTGTGTGTGTGTGTGTAAATACAGAGAACAGTGACTTGACTAATAAAAACCCGAAACTTAAGATAATGAGAGTGAAGGGGAGGATGTTTGAGAAGTGATTATCAAAGAACAGGACATTGCATGTGCTAGTTTTCTGAGACTGCTGTAACCATCCATGAACTGTAGCCTAAAACAACACACACTCAGGTCTTTCTAGAGCCTAAAACAATACAAACATCACAGGCTGGAATCTAGATATTGGCAGAGTTGTGGTCCCTCTGGAGTTTCTAAGAGGGGATTTGTTCTTGACCTCTTCGACCTTCTAGGCCTAGGAGCTATAGTCATCCCTTGGCTAGTGGCTACATCACTCCAGATGCTGTCTCTCCATGGCTATGCTATCTTTCGTGTTTCTGTCTATATTTTCCTCTCTTTTCTACAGGCTCTGTGATGACATTTTGTCTCTACTTGAATAATGCAAGATAAGCTCCCCATATCAGGATCCTTAACAGAAACGTGGGTGAAGGGAGACAGCGGATGGTATAAAACATGAAAATAAAAAGATTTTATAAATGATCAAGGGTTCATGAGTGGAGGAGGGGAGGGAGGGAGGTGGAAAGTGAGGAGCTGCTACCAAGGGCTCAAGTAGAAAGGAAATGTTTAGGAAATGATGATAACAACATATGTACAAATGTGCTTGATACAACTAATGGATGGATTGTGATAAGAGCCATAAGAGCCCCCAATAAAATGATAAGGTATAACATTAAAGGTTCCAAATAAGGTGACATTAAGACACAGATTTTTTTACGGGGCTATGTATTCTGCATACTATAGGGTATTTATATACCTGTAGTATGATTTAAAAGAAAAAAAATGGAAAGGTAAGTGAAAAAAGATGTCTCCGGTTGCTGTATGAAGATCAGGCAGGAGGTGGTGGGACTTTCCCAGGTGAGAAGTGAAGTAGCTTGGACCCATAAGGTGGCAATGAAGACGAGTGGGAGGAGTTGAAATACACCTGGAGATAACCTTTAGGAGATGCTAGTAGCTCAGATGGGTGGCAAGGAGGAGACAAAGGGGACTTTTACATTGACAGCCTGAGAAGCTGAGCAAAGCCATGTGCTGAGACACAGCACCCAAGGGGAGGCAGACTTAGCGGGAAACTCTGGCATCTCATTTGCAGTATAGTTGTAGTATGCAAAATAATGAGCCTGGGTACCACAAGTGTTTTTGATGGTCTGTTAACGTAAGAGTTGGCAGTTCGAACTTACCAAGGGACTCTGGGGAAGAAATACCTGGTCAGCAGACAAAGATGATAGCCAAGAAAACCCTGTACGAAGCAGTTTTATTCTGTAATACAAAGGGATTAATTTAAAAGGGTCAATCCCATTAGCTTTAAATTCCGTCTTTCCACAAACTCTTTGAAGCTCCCCTAGTCCACAGGGTAGTGTTGAATCAACTTGACAATACCGAGTTAAGACGCTAAATATATATTCAGCCTTTTGGCAAAAAATGGTTCAACTGATTGAGTCAAGAGTGTTCATAAACTCTCATAAATTTAACGAGCTGTCATTTTTGCTTATCTGGGTCTGATAAACTCAGAAGGAAGGCAAACTTTTAATAGATGGTTTAAAGAGCTGCTGGATCCTCGAATAGATTGTGTGATTCCATCAGGAATCAAGGACAATGATTGGAGTCTTTGGATGGTGCAAATAAATGAACAATGCAGCAGCCAATTTGGGTCCACCAGATATGCCACAGGAGAAAGACTTGGAGATTTACTTCTGAAAAATCAACCCTGGAAAACCCTAGGGGGGCATCTTCTACTCTGACACACCTGGGGTACCCATGAGAAGTAACCGATCTGAGGGGAATAGCTAAGGGCAAGCCCTGCCCAAATGACATGCCCAAATGACGGAGACTGGGAGGTCATGAGTCCTGATGTTAAGGTAGGTAGGTTGTGTGAGTCTGGGTAGACTAGAGAAACAAATTCATATGGACACTCATATGTGTATAAGAAAGAGGTTTATATACAAGAGCAGTTGACTCATATGTGTATAAGAAAGAGATGTATATATAAGAGCAGTGTAATTTTGAGAAAACATCCCAGTCCAGATCAGATCCATAAGTCCAATATTAGCCCATATGTTCGATACCAATTTATAAATTCCTCTTCTGACTCACGAAACACATGCAATGACATCGAAAGCAGGAAGATTACAGGCCAGTACAGTGAACCCTCGTTTATCGCGGTTAATCAGTTCTAGACCCTACCGTGATAAATGAAATTCCGCGAAGTAGGATTCCTTATTTGTAAATCAAATATTTTCATAGTTAGAGCATAGAGAACATGAAAAAACACCCTTTAGTCACCATTACACTCGTATTACCCAATTTATTAAACAAAAAAGGGAAAATGCAGTAAAACATTTTGGACGTTACAATTACCATTTATTATTTATTATATTATGAGGTACAACGGATGGAGCGAACGGAAGACTCATTCAAGTCGAAATGGCGTGCAACCTCCACGATTTTCTTGCCATCTTTGATCATATCCAAAAGTTTTACCTTTTCCTAGATGGTGAGCATCTTCCTCTGGCGCTTATTTTTATTGTCAGAAGGCTTAGAAGAAGCAGCTCGTTTAGGAGCCATCATAGGGCTTAGATAAAATTTCTTAAAAATCGCAAACAATTACACTACACTGTACAAAAGCAAAAATGCATCTGATACGTAGCTCCGATACGTAGCGATGCAGACAGAAGCGTGTACAGTATGAGCCAATCAGTGGCAGTAATGACAGAGCATGCGCTGTTACGCAAAAACCGCGATAGAGTGAAGCCGTGGAAGTCGAAGCGCGAAGTGGCGAGGGTTCACTGTATGTGGAAAGTCTTGTGGATCCAGTGGTGGTATAAGCATCTCAGTGCTGGCAGAGGCCTCCATGTGGCTCCTCTGGCTCCAGAGCTAGCATAGCTGCATGTGTCTTGCCAACGGAAATGTCTCACAGGGAGTCTGTGAGTGTCCGTCCTCAGTGAGCTATTTAACTCCTTAGTGTCTCCAAATGAGGTCACCTGATACCTGATTGACAGGCTGAACGCCATGGCCTCACTCATAAGTCTCAAATTGACAACAGATTATGTAACAACCACATAGGTGTAGCTCTCCTGTCCCTGACTTCAGTTACTTGTTCTCTCTACAGCAACTGGAGGTCTGATTTCAAACCTTCCATCTGTCTGCAAAATGATATGACAAAGAATATTTAATTTGCATAGCCCTGTGAGGTTTCTCCAGTGGTAATACCTTGGTTCTTGGCTTCGAACGAGAAAGAATTCCTGCCAAAGCCTGGTTTGTAATCCAAGTGAGTTTTTTTATGAAGGACCAGAGAAGTTTCAGGTTTTACAGTCTCAAAAGAGTACATGCTAATTCAGGGAAGCATGCCAAACGTGCCGAAGCTGCACTGGGGCCCACAACTGAACACGGGCAACCTCAGGGGGCTGTACGCCCATGCGTGGTGAACTGAGGCCAGAGAGAGTACGGCATAGCCTGAGGAGTCACAGGAGCTGGGGGCACACTGCCAGGGTATTTTAAACCTTTGGCTGGGGGGTCCTGGATGAAGGTATTCGTTGACCCCATTGACTAAATTAAGCCCACCGGGCTCAAGGGGCTGAATTGGAACATGCTTAGTTAAGGCCTTCTTAGGTGCCTAATGCTCCCCTGATTCCCAACCTTCCCAATATCCTCCCTGGGGGTCTTGCAGGCATGGGAAGGACAACCCCCCCTGTCCCTGTCTGGCTACCTAACATTCCTACAATCCCTCAAAGTATCCAGAATGCTGTTCTTGAAGTAAATGCCCTGTTTAACAATAGTCTGTCCTAACAGCAGCATTAGGGTCAGGCAAACCCAGGTCAGAGGCCAGCATAGTTACTGCATGACCCTAGGCTCTTCCTTTATCTCTCCAGACCTGCCCTTACACCTGGGGTCCTTGTCAGGGTCAGAGTATGTGCCCAGTCAATGTTTGATCACATTATTATTATTTTACCAGCTTGGCTTTATAGCACTCAATGTCTCCCTCTGGTTTACTTGTATTTGGAAATGCTGACCTACACCACTCCTTCCTACTAAAACCAGCCCCCAAACAATTCAGATCCCTTTTATTCCCCACCTTAGGCTGAGGGCAGAAAACTTAAAGATTGTTTATAGATGAACACTTATAATATGTCTTCCCAGTCATTCAAATAGCATCCAACATTTTCAGTGCTAAAGGGTGAATTTGTTGGCTTTTCTCCTCCCCTACTTTGTCCAGATAGACTCCGCTGATGATATCTGGGCCATTATTACAAAACAGCCCACCTGCTTGAACCTGAATTATCCTGATCCCCGAGGCCAAAAAAATGGGGATAATTACTGAGGGGGATTATCAGGGACCAGTGATACCATCAGCTAACCCTTCTCTCAAATTCCTCAGTGCAGACTTTGCAAACAAATCAGCACAGCACGGAGCCTGCAAAACTCCATCCGGGCCCAAGTGCTCTTTGTTTCTGACTCTAAAATAATGTCCTGATCATCTCTTTCATTCCTACAACTCCCCATTTTCTTAAAAAAGCACATCAGGCAACCCATCCAATGTCATCCTTGCTATCTATGAATTGCCACAGGATGCAAAGGACCCCTGGTTGCGTTCTAAATCTTATTTGTAAAAGTTAAATAGCTGCAATAAAAGACAGTTAAAGAATTGTTTAAGGATAAAAGACTTGGTCCCAGGCAGCCTGAGCTGCTGCTGGTAATATGAGTTTGTTTTTTCCTTAGTTCATCCAGGGTTATGGTTTCCCTTCAATGATTACGGGGACATTCCCAATTAAGTTCATCATCATCCCTCTACCTGGTGCACGGGGCTAGGCATTGGTCTGCTTGTTCCCTAAGGAGGAAGATGAGGCTGTCTGCGCTGGTAAATAGCTACAGACTGGGAAACCCCAGATGGAGTTGACAGGAGTCTAAATTGACTTGATGGAAGTGAATTTGGCTTTGGGGCTTGATCTATCTATCAGGGATTTTTTTGTACGGTCGTGGCATGAGTACTGTGTGATGCAGGAAGCGATGCCACTGGTACTTCAACTACTGGTAGGCTCCTTGTAGAATGGCTTCAGCAGAGCTTCCAGACACAGACAGACTAGGAAGAAAAGCCGTTAACAATGAGCCAGTGACAATAACACAGGTTACAACAGACCATTGTCTAATATAGTGCTGGAAGATGACCTCTCTACGTTGGAAAGGACTCAAAATATAGCATGGCCATCACAACGTGCTTATACCTGCTAATGATCTTAACAATGGCCCAAGGCTGGATAACTTCTCATTCTGCTGCCATGAGTCCAAGCACACTTGACATCCACTAATAACAACAATTCGTTGTTTCTACTCCCAGACTCTGCATCTCTTGAAATCCCCAAGGTCAGCGGTTCTCAACCTGTGGGGCACGACACCTTTGGGGGTCGAATGACCCTTTCAGAGGGGTTGCATAAGACCATCAGAAAACACATATTTCCGATGGTCTTAGGAACTGAGACACTGCTCCTCTGTCCATCTCCAGGCAGGTCTGCCCACAGGTAGATACGCCCACCTAGGAGTACCCAGCGTGAAAACTGTCACCCATGGTACACCATGCTTCTAAGACAAAATTTCATTTATTTGTAATTAGAAATATTTCACAATATATAATGACATACTGTCTTTGTGATGAATCACTATGCTTTAATTATGTTCAATCCGTAACAATGAAAATACATCCTGCATGTCAGATATTTACCTTATGATTCATAACAGTAGCAAAATTACAGTTATGAAGTAGCAACAAAAATAATTTTATGGTTGGGAGGTCACTGCAACATGAAGAACTGTGTTAAAGGATCACGGCATTAGGAAGGTTGAGAATCACTGCCCAAGATGCTGCCTTTATCAGTTAAAAGCATGATCCTTCCAGTAACAATACTAGCTGCTGCCTCCCTGCAAATACAGAAGACTATTCAGTGAGGATTTGTGTCCTAAAGGAAAAGGAGCTGCAGATGGCCCCTCAGTGAAACCTAGCTCTTCTCCTGCCACACAGGTATTTCCCCAGGTATCTCTGAGGGGCAGTCAGAGCTCCTAAGCCTTCAGTTCACAAATTTACAGTGTACAAAGAAACAGCGGTAACCCTGGAGAGTGTAAATCGCTAAGTCCTTGAATACCAGCCAAATAGCTATAGTTCTGAACCACATGGTCAAAAAGGCCTGCTGGTCTGCTTCCCAAAGGTCACAGCCTTGAACGCTCTATAGAGTAGTTCTACTCGCACACGTGAGGTCTCCACTAGCCAGAATTGACTGGCGAGCAACTAACTACTGTAGCAAGGAAATACAAGCATCGCAGGTTCAGCTCTCGGTTTCCCTAAATGCTGTCCCCCGGGCCGGCAGCACCAGAGTCACCTAGAAATCTGTTACCAGTTGTCACCGGGTTGACCGCGCAACCCCACGTGTGTCAGAGCAGTTGTGTGCACCATCACATTTTCAGTGATAGACCATGAGGTCTTTCTTCCAAGGACTCCAACTTCCATCCTAGGTTAACAGCTGAGCATGTTAATCCTGTGCACCACTCAAGGATTCCTGTGAATTTGTTAGGCACATTTTAAGACCCTAAAGCAGATCTCTCAAATCACAAACTTGAGGGTTAAGGCTAAGTATTATGTGTTGTAACCAACCCTTCAGTTGATTCTGATGGATGCTGAAGGTTGAGAGCTACAAATCTGTCTCTTGTAAAGATAAGTGCAGAAAAACTACACAGTTATTTTTTCTCTCATCTATTCCCAGTTATACATGTAGAGCCATGCAAATCTGACAAACTGAGTCAAATGTTAGCCAGCGTGTTTCATTCGGATAGGTCACCCAAAGCAGGCAGAAAGGCCTCCCTGGGATTCGACTTTTTAACAAGAGTAACATCTGGAACCTGTAGTTCTGTTTCTTCAGCCCAGGTGAGCAGATAGTAGACAGAATGGTAAGTTTCCCTTTTCAGCTTTCAAATATTTCTCTTGAGTGATGTGAAGATTTCAGTAGATGGTGACAAAATAAAAACAATTATTTTACAGGGGGTTCTAATTTGTGGAATTATTTACTGTACCATAATGGCAGTTCAGCTTCCCAGGCTTCAGTTTCTAGTCTGGAATTCTGTTGGGAGCTATTATAATCACTGAAGAGTATAATATTACAGGCTGGGTATAAAAATATCTTTTTAATGACTAGCAAAATTAAGGCGATATCCTGACCTGAATATGGATCAAATAGAGCATTGTGTTTTTGTGAAGAGAGGTCGGGGGTGATCAGAGAGAGTCTATACCATTTTTGTTGAGTTGTCTACTCCCTAAAATATCAGTTGATGTGTGTGTTAGGCCGAGTTGACTAGAGAAACCATTCAGAGACATTCCTATATGTGTAAGAAAGAACTTTATATCAAGAAGTATTTATATATCAAGAAAACATCCTAGTCCAATTCAAGTCCTTAAGTCCAGAAGTTCTTAATTTCTTACGCTGCATCTTTAACACTTTTATCTATGGAATTATAAATTGAGCCATATGTGTCAAAAATTGCAGTTGGATTTTATAGATGTCTACCTCAGAATAAGTTGTACCCTATACACAAGAAGGTAGAATAGGTTTTGCCAAGTGTATGAGCTCACAGGCTTAGTGTTTTGAGCCAAATCTCAAAAATTCTTGTGCTGGTGAACTTATTTTCAAAAGCAATCTATTTAACATCTAAGGAGATTCCTCTTGACATGAATGAACTCTTCTTTTTAATGAGTGTTTTATTATGAAATAGGTGGGAAAGGATTTACATTTCAGACCATCAACTCTGCATTCAACAGTGCAAACCATCACTCAACAACGTGGTCCCTGTACTCATCTTCTATCCTACCCACCACCTCCTCTGATGTTCCCTCTTTTTACGAACCTCTATCCTCCCTTTGGCCAAAGTCAACACCTGTCAACCAAGTCTTTCCACTTTTGTACTTAGGTGGAAATTCCCTTAGGAATTTCCAAAGTCTGTTTCCTTTGGGATGCGAGTTTTTGTCTTAAATTTTATCCTTTTGGGCTCATACAATATTTGTCCTTTTGCAGTTGACTGATTTCACTCAGCATAATGTTCTCCAGATCCATCCATGTCATGAGGTACTTTATGGGAAACAGAAGGATTTCTCCCAAGTTGCCTCCCCCAAATATATGCCAAACTTAGCTGCTTGCGAATGACTATACACTTGGAGGTCATCAGGAGTAGCTCATGGGTCATTCTCCCTAAAAGGTATCAGCCATCTAGAGCAAGCAGACACCACTGTTTATCCCTTCTGATAAGGATAGTAGTTGTCTGTTTCCTTGTAGGAGACCCCAGGGAGGTCAAACCCGCCCAAGGATGACCAAGGTTAGGCTGCCATCATGAATCTAGGGTCCGCCCATCTTGTCACATGTATACCTCTAGACCTTACCATTCCTACAGGCACACCCCTAGCTCATCCCCTTCCTGTCATGCTTATGCCTATCATATATCCCCTTCCTGCGATGTGTATGCCTATTGTACTGCCCCTTCCTGTGACGTGTGGTTACCTGTAATCATATCCCCCTAGTGAGATATAACCCTTGGTTAGTAATAAAAGGGGGGCTCTCCTGCTCGCGCTCTCGAGGCTCTCTCCTGCTCTGGTGGCTGGGCTCCCCCCAGGAGGACCACCAAGCGGGGCTGAGGTGAGCATGCTACCATGAATTGTGTCAGACTCCATTATTCCAATCTCTCCTCTACCTCTCATGCTCTCTGACTTTACTAAACTCTTTACTTATTATCGCTGTACAATTGCGCCTACTGGACGTGTGATTTGTGGGGGACCCTCCTTGCCCCACAGTACTTCCTGGTTTCATCATTGTTTTTGAGCGATGCTTAATATTCCATGTGTGTATCTACCAAAGTTTCTTTATCCATTCTTCGGCTGCTGGGCCTTCGGGGCTGTTTCCAACGACTTGCTATGGTGAACAGTACTGTGATGAACATGGGAGTGTGTATGTCTGTCCCTTTTATGCCTCTTCTTCAGGGTACCTACCCAGAAAAGGAATTGCCGGATCGCATGGAATTTCTCTTCCCGGTTGTTTACCACAGTGCCAGATCACGTTCCACAATGGCTGCACATAATTACAGACCCACCGGTAGTGAATGGCAATTCCAATTTCTCTGCATCCTCTCCAACATTTGTAGTTTTCTGTTTTGTTTTTTAATTGGGCAGTCATTGCCAATGTAAGGTGCTATCTCATTGTTATTTTGATTTACTTTTCCAGGATGGCTAATGATCTTGGATTTTTAAAAATATGTTTGTTATCCATTTGAATGTCATTGTTGTTAAATTGTCTGCTCATTTCCTTTGCTCACTTTTTAATTGGATTATTTGTGTTTTCATAACTAAGGTATTACAGTTTTCTATAGATTTTAGTCATTATTCTCTTGTCTGTTATTTATGTCTTTCCTAGAGATTTTTTTTTTCTCAGTCCATGGGCTCTCTTTTTATTATTTTTTTTGATAAAGTGTTTTGTTGTTCATCAGAGTTGTCTATTTACTAGGTCCTAGTCATCTGTTTTATTTTCTTCTATACGCGCTTGCTTTGTTGTATTAGATGGCGTATGAATGGCCAGCAAAGGACCCTTAAATTTGCCCCTATTTTGTTACTGATTATCTTTAGCTCTGGGATTATCATTTAGGTGTTTGATCCATATTGAGTTCATTTTTGTACATGGTTTGAGGCATGTGTTCTGTTTCATTCTTTTGTAGATGGAGATTAAATGTTGCCAGTACCATTTATAAAGAGATGATCTCTTTGCCATTTATTAGTTTTGACCCTTTGTCAAAGATTAGTTGACTGGTGGATACATTTTTATCTATGTTTCTTCTACTGTTACTTTGTTTTATGTACATTGTATCAGCATCAGGCTGTGTGATTAGCCTGGTTGTGTAATAGATTTTGAGGCTGGCGAGTGAGGGGTTTCCTGTTTTGTTCTTAAGAAGTTTTTTTGCTTATTTGGTTCTCTTCCCTTTCCATAAAAGTTGCTAAATGGCATTTCCATTTCTTTAAAGAATGGAGTTGTCTTTTAACACTTGTTACCATCACTTAAAAAAATTTTTTTTAAAGTCTGGTGGCTATTTAAAATCTTTGTGATTTTAATTTGTATTTCTCTGTTAACTAATTAAGTTAAACATCTTTTCATGCTCATTGACCAATTCAATGTTCTGTTTGTGTAGAATTCGCTCAATACTGGAAGTGTTGAGCGAATAAATTATTTATGTGTTTAACTGCTAACAGAAACAGGGAAGGTTCAAGTCCACCCAGAAGATCTAGTGATATACTTCTGAAAAATCAGCCACTGACATTGCCGTGAGGTCCAGTTCTAACCCGACACACACAGTCTCTGTGAGCTGAACGGGACTCAGCAGCCCTGTGTTGGTTTGATTTGCTTACTCAGACTTGCTTTCATTTTACTCCCTTACTGCTCTGAAAAAAGTTCTTTAGGAATTCTGCACACTTCTGCTTTGTCAATTGTATGTATTGCACATACCTTACCCCCTTCTGTGACTTAAGTTTCCCTTTTGTGAATGTATATTTTAATAATTTTTTCTTAATTTAAAAAAGTTCTTTATCAAAAGAAATAAAAAGAATGAAATTAGAATCTAATTTGGAA
This sequence comes from Echinops telfairi, assembly GCF_000313985.2. NCBI lineage: Eukaryota > Metazoa > Chordata > Mammalia > Afrosoricida > Tenrecidae > Echinops > Echinops telfairi. Next base: position 5,916,560 of record NW_022106471.1, on the reverse strand, counting down.
TTGTATTGATAGATTTCTTTGAGTATTATTAGTATTTTCACAAGGTTAAGTCTTTCCATGAACATGGAATATTCTTCCATTTGTGTAGGTGTTTGGGTGTTCTTGTAATAATGTTTAGTAGTTTTCTTTGAACAAGTCTTTGTTTTTCTGATTAGTTTTATTCCTAAAAAATTCATCTTTAGCCTGGCTAGTGACTACAAATGGGTTGTGATTCACGAGTTCAGCAGTTCAAAACCATCAATCGATCCTCTGAAGAAAGGGCTTTCTATTCTTGTAAACAGTTAGAGTCTCAAAAACTCAGAGGACAGTTCTACCATGTCCTTATACTATAGGGTGGGTCAGCATCAATTTCATGGCAATGGGTGTGTTTTTTGGAGTTTGGATATTTGTAAGTGGTATTATTTTCTTGTATATTTTTCAGAGCTTTCTTCCTTAGAATACAGTAATCTTAGTGATTATTGTGTGTTCATCTTGTATCCTGCTTACATTGCCAAATCTTTCAATTGTTTCTAAAAATGTTTTTGTTACGTCTTTAGGGTTTTCTACATGTGAAATCACATCCTCTGCAAATAGAGTTTCACTTCTTTGCAAATCTGTATTCCTTTGATTTCTTTTTTTGTATTCAGCACAACGTTGAATAAGAGTGATTATAAGGGCACTCTTGTCTAGTTCCTTTTTAAAAAGAGAATGCTTTCAGTTTTTCTCCATTGTGTGATTTTTCTCCTTGTTGGATCTTCATGTGTATCCTTTATTGTATTGAAAATCTTCTCTTCTATTCCTATTTTGTTGAGTGTTTCATCAGGAATGGCTATTGAATATTTTCAAATGCCTTTTTTTGGGCCTTGATTAATATTACATGTGGTTCTTTCTTTATGTGGTGGATTATATTGATTGTTGGTTTTGTAACATTCAATTATCTTTGCATACCTGGTATGAATCTCACTTGATCATAATGTATTTATAGTAAGGTAATAGATAGATAAATAGTTAGCTGGATCTTATTGGTCATGATTTTATTGAGAATTTTTATATCTAAGTTCATAAGGGATATTGGTTCATAGTTTTCTATCTCTGTGGTGTCTTTGCCTGGTTTTAGTATTAAGATTATGCTTGTTTCTTAAATGAGTTAGGGAGTTTACTGTCCTTTTGTATATTTTGCAATAGTCTGTGTAGCGTCGGTGTTAACTCTTCTCTGAAGACTTGGTAAAATTCTCTGGTGAAGCCAGCTAGCCCTGAACGTTTTTGGTTGAAAGGTTTTTAATGATCTGCTCTCTTTCTTTTGTTATTTTTCTATTAAGTTTGCTTGTGACAGTCAGTGTTAATTTGGATAGATGACTTGTTTTTAGAAAAATTTACATTTCATTTACCTTTTCAAATTTGTTGGAGTCTAGTCTTCCATACTAATGTGTTATAGTCCTTTTTATTTCATTTGGATCTGTTGTAATGTCACCTCTTTTCATATTTAATTCTTAATATTTGCACCTTACTTTTCCTTTGTTAAGTTTGCTAATTTTGCTATCCTTTCAAAGAATCAACAGTTGTCTTGTTGATTTTTTCTTAAAAATTTTTTTTTCTATTTTTCTGTTTTTGAATTCATTTTTTTCTGCTCTTAATAAGACGTTAAAAAAGCATCTTATTGTGATGTTTTCTTTTCTCTTGGTAATTTAAAGTTTATTTTGTTGCTATTTTTCTAGTTACTTAAGATGCTGTGTTAAAGTGTTGGCTTTTGTTCTCTCCACTGTGTGTGTTGTTTGCCAAAAAATGCCCCATGTTTCCCGTGTGTGTTGTTTGCCAAAAAAATGCCCCATAATAATTGCTGTTGCTGTGTCCCTATGGTTGGGATATATGTTGTGTTTTTGTTCTCATTGGTTTCAAGGACTTTTTTTAAATTTCTTTTTTTAGTTCATCTATTACCCATTTGTTTTTAAGGAGGGTGTAAGTTGCCATGCATTTGATTTGTTGTTGTTGTTGTTGCCCTTGTTCTTTCTATTGTTGTGGTCATAGAAAATGGAGTGCAAAATCTCAATATTTTTAAATTGACCTAAGGCCGACGTGTGAACTAATATGATCTATTTTAGAGAAATGTTCTACGAGTATGTGCATTGGAACAGAAAGTATACTGTGCAGTTGCTGAGTGGGGTAGTCTGTGTATATCTAGGTGGTTCGGTTGGTTAATTGTATGTTCATGTCTTCTTTGTCTTTATTGAGTTTCTATCCTGATAATCTGTGTTTCCTGGAAGTGGTATATTGAAGTTTCCTCCTGTTATTGCTGTATTGTCTATTTCCCTCTTCAGCTGTATATGAGTTTGATGAGTGTATTCCAAGGGTTTTTCATTGGTTGCATATATGTGTATTACAGTTATGTTTTCTTGTTCAATTGTTCCTTTAATCATTATGTAGTATTCTTTTTCATCTCATGGTTTATTTTTTGCCTGAAATCTATTTTATCAGTGATTTATATTGCCATTTGTGCTACTTTGTGTCTGCCATTAGTGTCATACGTTTTTCTACATCCTTTTATTAAGATTCATTGTCATTATTGATAAGTGTGGGTTTGTTGCTATCATTTGGCTGTGTGTGTTCTGATTTTATTGGTTTTGGGGTTTTTTTTGTTACTGTTGTTATTCCGATATTTCTGGCTGTTTTGAGTACTGTTTTCAGTGTGTTGATTTCTGGGTGATGTTGTTTTGTATGTTGATTTCATGATTCTCTTCTGCTGTTGAACCTTTGTTCAAATGGGTTCTTTTAGTTTTTTGTAATGCTGGTCTTATTTTTAAAACTCCTTTAATTTCCTCTTTTCTGGAAGTACTCTTATTTCTCCTTTAATTTGAGGTGGAGTTTTGCCAAATCTAAGATTCTTGGTTGGTAGTTGCTTTTTTTCTTTCCCCCCTTTTATTTTTGTTTTTCCCCTCAGGTGTTTGTATATGTCATTCCATTGTCTTCCTGCCTGCATAGTTTCTGCTGAGAAATCGGAATTTATTCTCATAGGCTTTCCTTTTCAGGTGACTGTTTTTATACTCTAGCTGCTTTCTGGATTTACCCTTTTCCCTTAAAATTGGAGAGTTTTACCAAAATATGTTGCGATGTTTTTCTTTGGGGCTCTATCCTATTTGGGGTTCTCTCAATTTCTTAGATGTGTTTTTTCCACCTTTTTTATGGTGTTAGGAATTTTTCTACCACGGTTTATTGTTCTGTTTTCTCTGTAGATTTTTGTTGCTGTTGTTTCTTCCTACTCCAGAATCCTAGTGAAGCCTAGTTCGTTCCTCTCAAGCGTGTATGATTTCTTCAGATTTCTTTGCTCTTGTCTTAAATTGTTATTCTCATTGGTTGTAGTAAAGGACATTTTCTTCAAGCTCACCAATCCGGTTTTCCATTTCTTAGATTCTGTTACTCTGCTCTTTTACCATGTTGTCTAAGTTTGTTACCTTAGTATTTATCTTTTGGTATTCTATTTGATGCAAGGTTTCTAGTTTTCCTATTTTGTCTGTTATTCTTCTGAATAGTTCTTCCATTCATTGACGGTAACTAAGAGTCTTAGTCTGGGAACTTCTGAGAAAAAAAATCTACAGAAACTCATGTATAAGAGAGAGTTTTATATAAAGGGTAAGTGCACACCAAGAAAACATCCCAACCCAGTGCTGCCCAAGCCCACAAGTCCAACATTAACCCATATGTCCAACATCAATCCACAAAGTCATCCTCCCTTCCACAAAACACACACTATGGTGCTGACTGAAGGGTGAAAGTTGATTCTGTGAATGTGTAAGCATCTCAGTGCTGGCAGGGGTCTCCACATGGCTGCTCCAGCACCCAGGGCTGTATCGGGTTAGGTCCATGTGGCTTCTCCTCAGGGATGTCTTGCAGGAAGTGAGCCTTGCCAGCTGAAGCAGGGAACTGGCTAAGGCAGCTGCACGCTGGTTGGACCATCAGAGAGAAAGAGCCCTGAGAACCAGAAAGGCGAGGCTCACTGAGTCATTTATCCCTCCACCCTTCAATTAACCCCACCTGTGTTTATTGGCCAGGTTGGCACAATAAGCTAACTTCTTCACAAAGCATCATTATTCTGATTTCTATTTCTTGTAGTTCCAGTGCCTTTTGTTCAGAATATTCCTTTGGATCTGAGTGGTTCATCTGTGCCTATTTTCCTTGAATTTTTTTTTCTGGTGTGTGTGTTTGTGTTGTGGAAGCCCAAGACTGACTCCTATTTCTGATACATCATGCAGTGTTGGATAGGCTGCTGGATGATGTTTAGTAGTTAGCTTTGTTTTGCTGGAGTACAAGAACTTCTGGAACATTCTACGCCATTGCTCAAGGACAGCCTGTTGCTTTTCTTGCCTGGAGGCTGGGACACCAGGGGCCTTCTTGGTTGGGATAGGGAATGTCTCGGGATTTTCTTGCTGGGCTGAGGGGCGATATCCATAAACTATTTCTGAACTAGTATCTAAATGAATTAATGTTAAATCCATCAACCACAGGGGCACCCTCAGTATTCCCTTGGGATATACCAAACCAACCAAAACAAAGTCATTGCTTATCAAGTCAATTCTGATTCATAGTGACCTGATTTTAAAAAAGGAGAATTGCCCCATTTGGGTTTCTGAGACTTTACATCTTTACAGGAGTGGACAGTTTCATCATTCAGTCATAGAGGGCTCATGGATTCAAACTGATGATATTATGGTTAGTAGTTCAATTTATAACTCACTATGCCACCATTCCAAATGAAGAGACAAAGTATCTCATTAGCATGCACATCCAACAATTTATTTGACTCTACACCTATTTTTAAAAACATTAGAAATAAGTAAGATCCCCTGAGCTTGTCTCATGTTTGGTCGGAAGAATTCATTGTACAGCCTATGAAACACTGTTCATAGGAACTTTTAACCCTCTGTGCTTATTTATTCTTTGCACATGTGCAGCCAAGAAAGGTATTCTGTGCTGAAACATCTTGTTAATTTTCTTCAGGTAGTGTAGGATTATTGTATGAATGGCATGTTGTTATTTTCAAAGGAGCTTGCAGACATCAAGTATCTGAGAATGAGGAAGGGCCACTCCCCCCTCCCTGCTGTCCCACCCCTGGCCCTGTCATGCTCTTGCACTTGTTAAGCAGGGACTCTGCTGTTAACTGCAAGTGGCCCCAGGAATCATTGTGCAGGTGAGACTTGTTTATCTGGAGGGAGCCAGGGAGCCAGTCAGCCTCAGGATTCTCACACCCAAGTGGGATGATCATGGCTGCTCAGGAGAGGAGGAACCTGGGAATTCATTCAGGCCATGGACTTCATTTAAATTTGTTCAGAAAGATTACATGGAGACTCTTAGAAAGCCTTGACTGACTCATTGCTGAGGAAGGGTTTGCTTGTTTGTTTTTCTCACCAACAGTAGCTTCATTCACATCATCTCGGTTAACCCCTCTATTGACATATTTCAATTGAGTTATGGGACCCAGGTTTAGAACTAGGGGCTCTGGTTCTAAATTCATAAGCTGACAGAATGTAAAGCAAAGGAGCAATTACTCTTCATTTATATGGGGAACATTTGTGTGTGTTCTCAGACCCAAAATATAGCCTTTAAAGTTATACCAAATAACACAGCTGTATTAGTCTGGGTTGACTAGAGAAACAAATTAATAGACACTCAAATGTGTATATGAAAGTGCTTTATATCAAAGAGAAGTTGTACATTAAGAAAACATCCCAGATAGTCCAGATCAAGTCCATAGGTTTGATTTTAGCCCATATGTCCTATACCAGTCTATAATTTCCTCTTCAGACTCACACACCACATGCAATGACTCTGAATGCAGGAAGATCACAGGCCAGTGGGTGGAAAGTCTTGAGGATGCAGTGGCAGTGGAAGCATCTCAGTGCTGGCATGGGTTTCAATGTGGCTCCTCCAGCTCCAGGGCTTTGGTTCTATTGGGGGTTTCATCTCCATGTGGCTTGTCAGCAGGAAGACAAGCAGAGAGAATCCCCCACCTCCAGGGAGGAAAACAGGAGTTCCTAGACTCCTCAGGAGAACATCAAGCCCACAGCAGGCCTCATTGGCTACGGCCTGATTGACCGGATAGACTCCGCCCCTTCGTGAGTTGACAGCTTATGTAACTGTCACAGACCACCCCTTGCCAACTTGAACACTTTCACATAACTCTTTAGCCATACGTCATTTTCAAGCAAGCAATAATAAAATCCTATCTGTACCTAACAGGATAAAATTAAAATGCAAACAATTTTAAAATGTGTCACCCTCATTTAAACATAACATTCTATAAGTGAACAAAATAAAGATATTCTATACTTATGTGAACACCTACATCCTAATCCTATGAACATATTCCCCCACCTGTAAAAGTTCGTAAGCCAGCAACTTTATGCCTTTATCCTCCCCATTTGGAGTATCCAATTTCTATACTGCCCACTTACAGCAACCCAGTGCTTAGAGAAGACAATCCTATTCTTTGATCTGAAGAATCTTCATTCCAGTTGGAATCTCGTGAGTCTGCATCCATAAGCCAAGTCAAATCAGGGCAGGCCATCTAATATGCATCAATTCACAGGCTCAAAAATCTTTTCTTCATCTGGTCGAGTTCTGGTCAACTCAATGTGGGCTGCCTCACTCAGCCTCACCAGGGTGCCCTTTGGTCACTTAGCCTTGAGACCATGGGTCCCTTTCCAAATACTTAACAACCCTAGCTCCCTAGTGCTAGGTCATGAATTTCAGACCAGCCAACCTGCTCCGTTTTCTCCTCTAGGTTCTGTAAACCAGGTCCATGGGTGTCAGTGGCCAGACCCAACCCATCTCTTTATTGCTGCATTTCTCTCACTTCCACTCAACAAGTGGATCCAGATTGTCATCTAGCAAGCATTTCAGCCTGCCCGCAGGCTCCCTTTAATGTTCAGTCCTAGAGAGGAGAGTTTATCATGGCTCCAGAATTTTTCCAGCTTCTGACACAAACCACTAATTCAAAATTCAAAAAACCCAAGAGGCTCTGGTTCTATCAGGAGTTTCCATGTGGCTTGTCAGCAGAAAGACAAACAGAGAGAATCTCCCGCCTCCAGGGAGGAATACAGGAGTTCCCAGAATCCTCAGGAGAAGGTCAAGCCCACAGGAGGCCGCATTGGCTATGGCCTGATTGACAGGCTAGACTCCACCCCTTTGAAAGTTGACAGGGGATTATGTAACTGTCCAAACAGTAAACCTGAAATGAATCCAACATACAGTGTGCACAGACACAGTTCAGAGCTATGGCGACTTGAAACTGAAATGTTGAGTGTAGTTCTTGGGAAAGAAGCTTGGCGACACCTGTCTTACTGTTCAAACAGGATCACCCATGGTGCTGTTTCTTTAAAGGCTGGCTGGGTACCAAACCAACCCTGGACATGAGATTTATATGACAGTTCTCCTTAGAAACTCTCATGCCGATGAGGAAACGAAACAATAATGCATTATCTCCTTCTAACTAATCGATAAAAAATTAAAAGTTAGGAGTGAGAGCAGGTGCATAGCAAAACCTGTTTCACTGCATGGTCAGTACAAAAGTTTCCAACTTCTCAATAGCACTTGGGTCAGTTTTGACACTTCAATATGAAAATTCTCCAGGAGCCATTGTGCTACTCCAGCTAATCAGAAAATAGGTTTCAACACTCTCAATATGTTCTCGTCATCTCACCATCCTGGTGACAACCTGACCTTCTTCAACTAAACCCAGAGGAAAATTAGCAGTCCCTCAATCTTGATTTCTTCTGAAACAATGCCGTGATCACAGTTGAGCTGAGTGAGAGGCGGTAATGTCAAATGCAAAGCAGAGCTTTCTCGTCTGAGTTTGGCTTCATCCTCGGGTTCTGTGATGTAATGACCAGTTTGATCAAGAAGTTAAGTTTCCCTCAGGTGAGGGAAAAAGCAGAAATTTCCAAGGGCTTAGAGATGACATAAGACCATGTGAGACTTCATGATGGGAGTTAGATGGCACAGCGAGGAAGTGGGAGGAATGGTCCTTCTGCATCAAATTTGGATAAAGCTTTTCTACTTGCTAGCTCTTTGTCTTTCCGTTTGATGTAATGTGGTGGCTTGAGTAATGATGGGATATCCACATTAGTAGGACACCAGTATTTTAACCATTAACACGATCACCCATGGAGAAAGATTTTAGTGGACTTCCAGGCGAAGTCAGACTAGGGGGTCAGGGAAGATAACCTAAATCCTAAAATTAGCCATTGGAAATTCTGTGGGTCACAATAAAATACTGTCTGAGATAGCCCTCCAGGGTGGAAGGCCCTCAAAATACACAGGCTTCCATAGTGGACCTGAGCACACCCATGATTGTGCAGATGGTGCACACTCATGAGTGTGCAGATGGTGCACACCCAGGCAATGTTTTGTTCTGTTGTATGTGGGGTTGCCATGGGTTGTAGCTGATGTAAGGCAACCCATAATAATAACATCTGCAGGATATTGAGAAAATCATTTAAAGCCTTTGAACTCCAGTTCCTTCATCTGTTAAATGGATAGGCTATCTATGCTATAGGGTTATGGTGAGAATGAAATGACATAGCATATGTAAAACGCCTGATGTAAAGGGTGTACTCAAGAAATATCAGCTGTTTTCTCTAATTCCCTTTCTTCTCTCCGATAGAAGAGCTCATCTCACTCGGCTAGAGGACAATCCTCCCAGGACAAGTGGGCATGATGCTGATTGGAGAAGTAACAATATAATGGATTGGAGTTTGAGTGTTCATCTGGGGATTTTGTCTAGGTTTGCTGCAGCCTGATTTAGCTACACAGTGACTTCCTCTATATTATGGCCCCTTTGGGGAAAATGGAGTTACTGCAACAGCAGCAGGAAATAAGTTTCTAGTGAGCCACAGGGACAAGCTGCATCCCTGCAATCACAGTTTTAAGGCTGATTTTATATGTACACTTTCAGATGGGGCAGGCAGAATGAATTGTTTGCATGGTTAAAGGTAGGCAATTCTACCTTCAGATAGCAGAGAAGATAAAAATAATTGGTTCTGGCTAGCATCACAGAAACCCTTTCAATTCAATCATAAATGACTTGGGTTTGATTGTTAACACCTTTTAATTACTTACGAAGTAACAGAAACACGTATGCGAGCTTGTTTGTCTCCTAAAACAATTTGTAAGATAGCTTTTCAGATCCCTCCATGACAAATGAGGAAATTGAGAGTCAGAGAAATTAAGAGACTTGTGGGTTGTGTGTGCTCAGAGTTCAAGTGCTCGTTCTTATCCTGTGGGTTCCCTCACAGAGGGGCTCTCCCAGGGTAAAGCCCAGGGAAAACAAGATCAGATACAGCGAGCACTGGAATTTAACGAGGCATCTCTTCCGTGACAAAAATCACAAGGTCATTTGCATGTGGCGGTGGAGCTCACCGGAGACAATTCCAATGTCAACTAAGCCAATCTTAACATCCATGGTTTGTCTACACAGTAGCATGATTGGCAGAAACACAGGAGTATCCGTTTCTCTGATTTCACTGACTTTGGGGACCATGACCGATCAGTTTAGACCAAAATTCCAGTCGTGATCGTTCTGCCGTGGCAAATGTAGAAATAGCCAGAGTCATAAACTGTATCAGTCGGACATTGATTTTAATGTATTATTGAAATCTCAATGTACCGGAAGTTTTGACTTTCTACCATTATAGCTAAGACGAAGACTTTCAGGCTGCTGTTGAGGGAAGCCATGTCTCTGAGACCCTGGGAATCTTGACTGACTCTGTCAATAAGATTATCACTGAGAGGCTTGGCAAATGCCCTCTACATTTCTAATTGAAGAGGTGACTCTCTTCACTCTTGTTATCATGTGTAGGACCGTGCTGCTACCTGCAGGGAGATTTTTCTACTGGTTCTTCTAGGACCTTTGGGATTTGGTCACTGTGGTGAGATGTGATGCCTGGGGTTCCCTTCAGAAGCCCTCATCATCTTGGAAGGAGACTGCTATAGAAACAACTAACTGACGTTTGAGACACTGAATCATTTAGTGCTGCCATGTAGAATCTAGCCCACCTTGCCGGTGCCCCGGGTGGAATAAGAAAGGACAGCAAATGGAATAAAGACAGATGTCAGACTTCAGCAAGCAGATGCCAAGTTAGCAGCTTTTTCTTTTTCTTTGTTGATAGTTGAGGTTTTAAAATGAACAAGAGGCCTTAAACTTGGGTGTAGCCATAGCACTTAATGCCACAGGGGCAATTTTTTTCCTTGTTTATTTCCCAACAGGACCATTTGGCACTTTGTGGCATAATGATGGCTCTGGTGAATATGCACTCCTTTGAGATTGTGGAAATGGTCACACGGGTTGGTTCAGGTGCCACACCGAAGCTTGCCATTTCTCCTTTCCTTGACTCAATCTCAGATTTAAGCTGACATTGCTAGCCACATGGGGACGTTGTGGCAGCTGCAAAGCCCAGATGTCCAGTTGCAGAAATGTGGTTCATAGCCTGCTAATCTGACAGACATGTGACTCTGGGGCAGGGAACATTACCAGTTGAGTTGTCCCTTCTTGCATTCCTTTGACTTGGGCACAAGCAGGTGTGTTGGGAGTTTCCTGTCTGTTTCTTTCACATCCAGGAAAGTATAGCAGAGAAGAGGCAAAGCATTGTCTGTTCATGCACTGAGACACTGGACATTTTCTCCTGTGGTAATGGGCCTTGGTGGAAAACAGAGAGGAAGTAACTTTTTCAAAATGATCGAGTGTCCAAATGAGAACGAAGAGCATTGAAATTAGAACAGAAAATAGAAGCCCTAACAAATAAATATGATATGATCCAGAAAGAAAACTGCAGGTAGTCAATCTGACTACTTAGAACAAATCGATGCTTTAAAAGATGATGAGCTCACTTAAAGGCATGGATTCTAGTTCATTCAGTAGAGAAAATTCAAAGCCTTAGAAATGATATTCTCCCCCAAGTTGAAAATGTTTTCAGTATTTCAGGTGTGCTAACACCCTTTGACTCCATCAGATTCCTCCAGCTTCATCATTTATGTGCTACTAAGTGGTATCTTCCTTTTGTTGATCGTGCATTTTCATAAATGTTTCTGGAATCCTAATGATTGGCAAGTCTTATCATTTCCCTCGCAGTTACAGGGAGATTTTCTGATCTTTCAACAAGCTTTCTCTCTCTCTCATTGCCAGCAAGTCAGTGCTGACTCATAATGACCCCTGTGGGTTTCCAAAGTTGTCAGTAACTGTTTGTGGGAGTGGGAAGCCCAATCTTTCTTCCATAGAACTGCTGGTAGTTTTGAACTGCTGACCATGCAGATTGCAACCCACTACACCACCATGGCTCCTATCCAGCAAGATGTTCGTGACTGACCTAAGAACAATAGAACTTAAGGTTACAATTTAGAATTGTTCCACCCTCCGATATGATAGCCACTCAACACATATGGCTATCTAAATTTAAATGAACTGAAATGAAATAAAACTGAAAATTCAGTTCAAATGTATTGAGCATCACAGATAAAGAGCATTTCCCTGGGCCCAGAAAATGCTCTTGGAGAACTCTCATCTAGAAGCCTCTTGGCTCCTTTGGAACAAGAATTGTTTGAGAATTCCCTTCTTTGTTTAGTTCTTTTCCTAGCTAGAAGTTCTATGATTAGACCTGTGCAATGTGAGAGATTAAGGGCTATATTTTTACACAGGAAAATATCAAATAGTCTTTCATTGAGTGTGTGTATAAAACATGATATTCCATTGTGGCTTGATGTTTGGGATGGTAGAAAATAATTTATGATGGTCTCTATTGGTGATGAGAATTGGAATCAGTCAGTCTTATGATGTGTGGTCCCTGATACACGAAAACAGGACACAATGAACTTTTTCTCCAAACGGACTCGTTACTAAATATTTCAAGCTTTGCGGTCTGAGAGCTTTCTGGTCCAACGCCTCAGCTCTGCCTTTGTCAGTCTTTACAACAGGTGGACAAATAGGTATTGCAGGGTTCCAACAAAATTTTATTTTATAACAACGGGTAGGGAACCGCATGTGGGCACTCGTTTGCTCCTACTTGCCCTAGAACACTTTTAATGGCAGTCACATGCCCTAGAAATCAATGGACAATGCAATTAATACATTGCCGAGACTAACCAATGTTAGCTCATTAATTCGCACTGCACTGATATGAGCCAACCCATTTTAAATGTGTGTCCATTGATCTACCCAGATAAGTACACACTGTTAGCTTTACTTACAATATCTGACGTTGACACTGGGAAATGCACTTTGACTACAATTGTGCATACACCGTGCAACACCAACTGTACAATAGCAAGCATCAGAAATGGAAATATGGAGTCTTGGAGAATGCTTGTTTGGGGTCCATCCTGGTCTACATTACCTATTAATATCACCCCAAGATGTTTTCTAAACCAGTGGGCTGCTGCCTGTAGTTTTTCATCATACCCCATGCAGTTCAGTCAGTATTGCCTGGTTCTAAGAGTTATTCCAGAGCCCCAATTTGCCAGCAAAAGCCAAACTCATGGCCATTGGGTGGATTCTAACTCAGCAACCTTATAAGGCAGAGCGGAATTTCTCTAGTGGGTTTCTGCCAATCTGAATGGGAGCACGAAGTCTCTTCTTTCGTCTTCCAGGCAGCTGGTGATTTCCTTGTGATTCGCAGTCTAACATATAGCCCACGATGCCACCGGGGCTCCTAAGCCCAACCTAGAGCCTGATTTTTCAGCCCTTACAATCATCTGGAAGCTTCTGAATCCCTGTCTTAAGTCTCTATTACTTTTTAAAATACCTAGTGTATTCTGTTTTCTATGCCGAATCCTGACTGATACAAAAGTGTTTTATAATGTTTAATAAACTCTGGAAAATAGCTGAAATGAGGGTTGAATCTCTAAAGGATCCTCCCATTCCATTCTTCTGAATTCTAAGTTGACCCTTTCCCCATCATTGCAGAAGTGTCTTAGATAGCAATCCTTACTCCCCTTCTAAAGGGAGATTAGCCTGCACACGGCCCAATGGGTAGAGCACCATTATGTCCTGTGGACACCGTTTTGAGCCACATCTGAATGATGACACTGGCTATTAAGGCTGCCCTTTCCAGTGGAGGAGACGTGATTCATCTGAAGGAAGCACCTATCCATCTTCAGGAGCATGAATCCGATACAATCTCACGACACAATTATGTGGTGAGCTTCAAAGCCTTCGCGATGTTTGCAGAATGCGTTCAGGAGACAACTCGCCGCCTCACTTTCATGTTTTCAAGCAGGTTATTTCTGTGCACTGGGGTCTAGCCAGCTCATATGGGTTGGTTTTTTCTTTCTTTCTTTTCTTTGATCTGCTTCACATTTCCTCAAATGCCATCTTGACCCTCTTATTTGAGGTGCCAAGGAGGACCGGAGTGTTCACCCTGCTCCTGCTGCAGCCCTGTCCAGAAAGGAGTCCTGGTTGGAGTGCCTGCATGACATCTGAGCACCGTTGGGTCTCAGCATCGCTGAGAGTTTGTTCTTTTTCATTGTGACCCACTGGAAGGCCAACCAGAAGTAAAAAAAAAAAAACACACCAAAAAACCAACACCACCACAAAACACATTACAAAGCATAAAGCTTTATGATGAATTGCCTCGAGTTCAGATATAATTTAAACATATTGACTTGTCTGAAATAAGTGCCAGACAGTGGAGCTGGGGAGACAGGAAGCGCACAGACTGGAAGAGAAGTCAAGGGGGGCCAGGCCGTCATCGCTTAACTGTTCTCCGCAGCCCCGCGGAAAATGGCCACAAGTGCTGATGGTCGGTGGAATCGGAGAGATGAATTATAGCTGAGCCCTGCCTGGGAAATTAACGGTAAGATAAAGTCGATACTTCAACTTTGCACAATCCTAAAAACTGGGTTCTGAGACAGCCCATTTCAAATGATTCTCGTCCCCTCCCCCTCCATCCACATGATCTGTGCAGAAACTTCCCTGAGGGACTAGATTTGCTTCGTGAACTCCCCCAGCCTCCTCCTTCTGAATGGGTGGGGGTTTCAGCCTCCCTGCCCCACCGTGCTCCCCCCACCCCACCCCCCGGGGTGGAGACAGAATGGCAGAAACTCTGAGGAAGGGCCGAGGCTTTCTGAGCATGAATGAGACCCTCACAGCAAGATGGCCCTTGATTTGCGAGGCTCCATGCTGCCCACGATGCTTTCTTTCTGAAGCTGTGCTGTGAAAGAGAATGAACTTTTTTTCTTTTTTTTTTTGCCCAGCAAACTGGGACCAGATGCGTTTCTCGGCGCAGAAAGTTTAGAGATGTAGCCAGCTGCTTTCAGTTTCTGTTAATGGATTATGGTGTCCAGGGGTCTCCACCGACTCTGATATCCGTGCATAGGAAAACAGACGGTGAGCATTTGGGCCAACCCACCGGGTGGGTGTTTAACACACCCGCGGTGCACGTGACTCAGGGCCCCCTTGAAGGAGAGCCGAACTGCTTCACGCCATCTGTGTGACGGCGACGTCACCTTCTGAGACCTGGTCACAGACGCTTATGCACCCCCCTAGCCAGGCTCCGTGGTCCTCCTGGAGGTTCCTGAAGGCCGGGCTGGGGTCTGAGCAGTGATTCATGTCTCTGGGGTTGCTGGAGAGCTGGGATCCAGCCTGCTTCTCCTCTTCCTCACACCAGGTTCCTTGCAGCCTGCAGCTGTGCAAAAATGTCACACATCCAGTGAGAGAGCAGCCTCTGCCTCCTGGCTGGATTTTCAAATAAACTCCGTGTTCCGTCTCTGATACTGAAACCTCAGCTCTGGGCCTGCAGGGAGAAGGCAGATTGGGAGGTGGATTCATGCTTCCTGAGTGGAATGTAGCGACAGGGAAAGAAGGAGTTGGGCTTTCAACTCTTCGAACTCCCTGGGCAAGGCCGACTGTAAATACAGGCATCCACAGCCTTGCTTCAAATGAAGGCAGAGATCCCAGACAACTAGATAGAACCCAAAGACGATGCCAGGAGGATTTCAGGTAGGGATTAAGCGAGACGAGTGGAATTGTGACCCTCTTCTTCCGTAACACTCGAGGGAAAGGTGCCAGCACGGACGTACTGTTTCTGTTGGCTTTTCTCTGCAAGTACAAAGAGCGGAAAGACAGAGGAAACAGCCTTTATGTCACGTGAGGCGATAAGACCTAATGGATGCTCATCACACCTCCACAGAAGCGTGTGCACACACCGCCCCATGCGCGCACACAATATACCACACACACTCTCCCATGCACACACATGTGCACTCCCAAGCACGCACATGTCAAAGCACAAAGAGAGTCATCCCCAGGGCAGTGGAAGCACTCCATGCAGAAAGGAACCAGGGGCGCACAGCCCTCTACGTTCCCTCTTGGCTTCCTTGTCTGGGTAAGAAACGGAAGGCTTGTCCCTGGACATGCTCCAAAGCCTTCTCTCTTTCCCGTTGGAACTTCAGGACCACTGTGGCTCAAATATCAGTGTGCTCAGGAAGGACACCGTTTAGAGTCAGACACTTGATGGAAGTCCTTGAAAGGGCAGAGCTCTTCAAAGACTTTCCAAACTAGCGTTTGAAGCCCGACAGTGATCCTCCTTCTCAGGGGGAGAAACTCTGGGTCCCAGGAATGACCAGGATTCCATTTTGATGGATGGAGTACTTTCATAAAATTAGAGATATTCTCTGAGTAAAATTTAATAGTGAATGAAATGCCTTCTCTGTGTGTGTGTGGTTTCTTTTAGTTTTGTTCCCAAAGTCCCAGAGAAAAGCATTGCAGAGGCTTGGTGATATTGAAAACCTGAAAAAAAGCTTGCTGAAGGTTTTCTTTCCTTGACTTTTGGCCAAGATGTGGCTGGCTATTCTGTGGGCCCTGTCTTTATATTGTTCCTCCCTGTCTCATACCTAGTGGCCTATAGACTCTAGATGCTGGGAGAGTGGGTTCTTTTACCCAGTCGGGTGGCATAGAGTTTAAGCCTGGGGCTGTGGTCTCAAAGGTCAGCAGTTTAGAGTCAAGAGCAGTTCTGCAGGAGAAAGGCAGGGCTTTCTACTTTTGTAAATTGCTAGTTTCAGAAATTCACCAGGCAGTTCTACCCGCTGTAGAGTTCTATAGGGTCTCCACGAGTGGTCATCGGCCTGACAGCAGTGAGTTTCATTTGGGATTGGTTGCAATGAAGTGATCCTTGACCACATCTATAATATTTCTAGAGAAAGTGGGGCTGGCTGGTTGTAGGGTCCCCTCTGACACCCAAAACCATTAGCGTCGTTGTGTCTCTGAGGGTGGCGGACCTTGTAGCCATTAGCAACCACAGTCAGACCAGCAGGGTGCCTAAGGCTGGAAGATGACTGCTCATCTCTGCCCTCCAGTCTGGAATAGCGCCACCCGTGAGCGCCAGGGTCTGGGCTAGTGGACCTTTGAAGAGGGCTGCCAACTTAGGGGAGTACAGCATGAAGTCAGTTTCATTTGAATTTCAGATAAACAACAAGTGGTTTTTAGTATAAGTGTGCCCTGTGCAAGATTTTGGACATAAACCATGCCAACCCCACTGCCACTGAGTTTCTTTCAGCTCCTGACAGCCCCATGGGTTACAGAGTAACTGTGCCTGGACTTCTGTGGCTGTGATCTTTATGGAAATAGATCACCAGGCCTTTCTTTCGCCTGCTGCTGCTGCTGGGTTCAAACCATCCACTTTCTGAGGAGTGCAAACCAAGTGCAAACCATGTGCAAGAGCACGTGAACCTCATTGAGGAGAGAGACTAGAAATCACTCAATCCTTGTTTATTGGAAATTTCAATTTAACTGGAAATCCCATATTTTATCTGGCAACCCGGTCCTGGAGGGGGTTGGCTGTGAGCGCACCACAGAGCAGCCTGGCTTGGGGAGCTCAACATCCTGTCTGTGGGTGTGTCTCCCAAGTTGTTTCCATGACAGCATATCCTGCTTCCTAAGATTCCAGACTGACGCCTCAGAGGCTGTGCTGATTCCTTCCCTGGCCAAGGGCCTCCTTACTTCCAGTCATTGCCTAGGCCTTGATCAACGCCTGCAACAGTTAAATCAGCAACTCTTGTTCTTTCTCAGTGTGCCCTGGGATGCCAGGAGGGGTACAGGGATGCCATGTGTGCTTGAAAGGAACTAAACATGCAAATGCATTTAGGAGTACAAGTTCAGGGTAATGTACATGGTCAGGTGAGGTACATTCGATACCGGCAAGCTCCACGGACAACAGCAGTGGGCTTTTCAACAATATATAAATCATTAATGCTGGCCAAAGTGTGTCTGCTTAACTAACGGATTGTCCTGTTGTACCTCCTGGTTCACCCCAAAGTATTTCGCAAACTCTCTTCTTTGGACAACCGAGGCTTGTGAAATGGTAAGGTAAGGTTGAGAAGCATTGCACATTTGATCTCTCTACTAAAGTGGACCGATGCAGAGCTGCTGACTAGAACTAAATTCCAAAGAAGTTGGACCCTCCTTGGTTGTGTCCACTGTCAGACCCCAGAACTTACCTTCCAGATGGAAAAATGCCTAAGACTTCATTGTTACTCTGCTCACTCAAAAATACTTCGGTATTTTTCTATCCTTGGTGTTCATTCATCCATCATGAGAAATCAATATATTAAGTACACTCTTTGGATGAAAGCCAACTTGCACAAGATTGGTAACAATTTTGTGCGTGTGTGTGGTTTAGAAATTAATTAAATTTAACACATGATACTTAATCTTTGAGTCTGGGTTTTACTAGCTGAATTTGGCCTTGAAGTGTATTTTATTTGGCCAACTTGATGTTATCGAAAAATGTGAATTTTTCTGTCCTGAAATAGATGAATCGTTCACCAATACTCCCTAGCGTTTCATTACTTGCCTAGCTTCTGAAGGCATTTGAGTTTTAACCCCTGCTGGGGAACATTCATAAGCTTTAAGAACACAGGTTTCAATAGATGATTATTTTCTCAGATTTTCTACTGACTGACTGAGTGATTTGGGGCAACTTCCTTAACTCTCTGAACCCAAGGTTCTTGATTTCTTTTTAAAATGCTGATCATGATAGCCCTTATTTCAGAGAGCTATTCAGAGTATCAAATGACATGATAGGCGCACATGCTCTAGCGCACACGTGTTGCTTTTGCTTGGTGAATCCCGAGGAGACCGCATTCAGCACAATGGCATGCTGCCCGGGCCTGGGTCACCCTTACAATTGTTGCAGCCACAGTGGCAGTCCAGCTTGCTGGGGGCCTTCCTCTTGGCTCTTGGCCCTCCACTTTACCAAGCACGGTACTGGCTACTCCTGACACCTTGCCTAAACGACGAGAGGTGACAGTTTGCCATTGTCGTTTTCCAAGGAGCCATCCAACTCCACTTCACCAAACACAGCGGATCGTTTTTCTGGCGATCCAGGGCTTGTTCAACTGGGGCATCAGTTTTGGAGAAAAGTCCGCCCTTGTCAGTCGATGCAGAAGTGTCTGATCATTTTCTCCCTGTGAGGTCCTTGGTCTCCTCCACTCGTTTATAATTTAAACGTGACTAGCTTCAGGATTCACCCTACTCTACCATGTCCTCTTTAAGATAACAAAAGAAAACCATCCCACCCACCCGTCACTCATTTTCAAGGTCAGGTTCCAAAGACTGAGTTGAGATGCAAAAATCAACATTCTGCAAAATGGAAGATGACCACATCAATTCACAAAATGGAGGATGACTGCATCATTACATCTTAACTAGACGTAGGTTGTTAATGAGCAAAACAGTCAGCAGGACTATTGCCAAAAATGTAAACTGTCAGAGAACGCGATAGTCCAGAAAGTGAGCAGTGGGTGTATTTGCAAATAGGATCCAGGGCTTCAAATAGGATCCAGGGCTTCGGTTCATTTGGTGTTGTGGTTAGGTGCCTTCAAATCTATTCCAACTCATAGCAAGACTGTGCACAATGGTTGTTATGTTGAAGCCCATTGTTGCAGCCACTGCCAATCCATCTTGTTGAGGATCTTCCTTTTTTGTTGTTTGTTTTGATGTCCCTCCACTTTATTGAGCATGATGTTCTTTTCCAGGGATTGATCTCTCTTGATTACATGAGACAAAGTTTCACTATCTTTGCTCTAAGAAGCATTCTGATTCGTGGCAAGTTACATAATCTGCTGCCAATTTCAGAATTAAGAGTGAAGGGATGGAGTTTAGCCTGTCAATCAGGTTGCAGCTTGATGAGTTCAGTTGGAGGTGCCAATAGCTCACTGGAGCCAGAACGCAGGCTCACTCCCTGGGAGACATGGCAGCTGACAAGACACATGGAGCTATGCTAGTGCCCTGAGCTGGAGGAGCCATGTAGATTCCCCTGCCAGTGCTGAGATGCTTATATCGCCACTAGATCCACAAGACTTTTCACCCACTGACCTGTGCTCTTCCTACATTCAGCGTCATTGCATGTGTTACGTGAGTCTGAAGAAGAATTTATAGATTGGTATCAGACATATGGGCTAATATCGAACTTAACTGGGCTAGGATGTTTTCTTAATATCTAATTGCTCTTGTATATAAAGCTCTTTCTTATACACATATGAGTGCCTATGAATTGTTTCTCTAGTCTACGCAGACAAACACATGGTTGTACTTATTTCAAGACACATTTGTTTCTTCTAGGAGTCTGTGGTCCTTCAATATTCTTCTCCAGCACCATAATTCAAATGCATGGGCATTCTTCAATGTCCAGCTTTCATATGCATATGAGGTGATTGAAAATACTGTCGCTTGAATCAGGTGCACTTTTGTGCTCAAAGTGACACCCTTGTTCTTAAACACTTCAAAGAGGCCTTGTGCAGCACAGTTACCCAATACAATTTTTCCTTAGAGTTCTTGCCTGCGGCTTCCATGAACATTGATTGTGCATCCAAGCAAGATGAAATCCTTGACAGCTTCAGTCTTTTCTCCATTTACCATGGTATTAGCTATATATTTCAGGGCCATACAATCCATAGCAAAGCTCATCACCCTGCAATCCCGCTACCTTCTTTATTTTAACTCCCACTTCCCCCTGGTTCCAGAGGGGCCTGGTACTGCTCTTTGCTGTGCTTTTGCAGGGCGCTGTAGTATAAATTGGGTCAACTCTCAGCTCTTCCCATGGACATTTTCCATTCTGCTGAATCAATTTCCCACTTTCCAATTTTTGGAGTTCAGTTGTCACTAAATATCTCCGCTCCACTTATAGCTTTTGAAAAACAAATCCCTGTACTATAGGTTTAAGGCGTTCTGGGGAGAGCAAAATCAGGTGTGCGTTCATCCCACTATCTGAACTCAGTGGCTTCACATTACATCATCTTTATCCCCTAGATTGCTTTCTTCCTTGGCTTTTTTGTTTTTTTTCACTTCTCCCCATGGTCTCCGCTATTGTAAGGGCTCAGCTCGCAGACATCGGTCAGTGTAAGATATGAACAACAACATAACAGTTTATCAATCATCAAGGCTTGAGGAGAGAAGAAGGGTGGAGGAGGGAGGGGAAAAATGAGGAGCTGATACCAAGGGCTCAAGTAGAAAGAAAATGTCTTGAAAATGATGATGGCAACAAATGTACAAATGTGCCTGACACAATGGATGGATGGATGGATTGTGATAAGAGCTGTATGAGCCCCCAATAAAATGATTTAAAAAAAAAAAAAGGCTCAGCTCAAATGCTACTTTCTCCAGATGGTCACTACCCTAATTGGAAAACCCTGTTTCCAAGTGAAAAGTCTTGCTATATTTCCATTCTCCTGGCACTTACCTCATTCTATTTCCATCCCCACCCCCATATCCCCCCCGCCCCCCGCCCCCATACACACTTCTGAGTGACAGGTGACTAAATGATAGTTTATTGATTTTGCCTCATGTATTTTGAATATAAAGGAGCCCTTTTGGTTTGGCAATGGGCTGCTGATCAGAAGGCTTAAAGCCACCGGCCACTCCTTGGGAGAAAGATGAGGCTCTCTGCTCCCATAAGGATTAATCCTCTCAGGGACCCTGGATAAGGCCACTATGAGTTGATGACAGTATTTTATTGTTATTACATATTTTTATTTTGACAAGTTATCAGAGGAGGCCAACTCCTTGGAAAGAACATTTTGCTTGGTACAACAGAGGGCCAGAGAAAAAAGGAGAATCTTCTCAACACGATGGCTTGGCAGAGTGGCTGCAACAATGGACCCGAATAGCAAGTAATTGTGGAAAAAGTACATGAGTAGGCAGAACTAACTCCTGGACCCTGAAAACCGAGAACAACAGCAATAGACACAGAATAAAATAGCATTATCTATGGTCCTACGCTTTAAGGCCGTACTCTGGATTGGAAATTCTGGGGCTCATGGAAAGAAGGTGGGGGTGGAACAAGAAGACTTCCAACCTAAAGGAGCCTTGATGGCACTGTACGTTAGGTGCCCCGCTCTACCAGGCTCTCTCCCGTAGTCTTTTACAAGTCATTGAATATCTCAGTGCTTCAGCTTCATCCATAAAAGACAGTCCACAAAATGAAGGCATGAGCAATGACCCTAAAGAACTAGGGCATGCACTGCACATGTGATGCAAGCAGAAGGCACTCCCTCCATCATATTAAAACCAAGCATATTTACTGTGGAGTTGATGCTGACTCCCGGCAACTTCATGTGTGTCGAGGTAGACCTGAACTCCACGGAGTTTTCAACGACTGGCTTTTTGGGAAGTCAATGGCAAAGCCTGCCTTCTGAGGCACCTGTTGATAGCCTTGAGCCTCGAATCTCTCTGTGCACATCTGAGTGTTATGTGTTTGCACCGCTGCTGTGATCATCCTCTTTCTCCTTTACAGAGTCCTTTGGAAGCTTATAAGATTTTATTGACTGTGGCAGGCACCCTGTAAATGTAACAGACTGGAAGATACCAGTGAGTATTCTTTATGACTCAGCCCAGTACTCCCTAAAGAACCCTGCAGCGCTTTTCACCTAGTAGGTGTCCGAAGCCTATTTGCTGACTTGAGTAAAATGTCTCAAGACGTAGGGAGATGTTATATTTGAAGTCACATGCACACAGACACATGTGTTTTGCTCTTCAGAGAAGCTGGTATGCTGTCTCTTCCCGAATGTTGGGAGAAACCAGGTCTTTTACACCTGTACGTTTTGGCTCAAATGCTGTAGTCCTCCAAAGCTGGAGCAAACAGAGCGGGGGTTTGATAATCATCAGATCAGGTGCACAGGCACCCGCTTCCCTGTTCTAGCCACTTTACGGGCCTGGTGGCATTGCACAACATTTGTAACTTTCTAAACCTCCCTGCTGAAGAACAGTGATGTCAGTCTCTCTTTGTCCCTCCCCTCTCCCCGGGTATGTGTGTGCATAATGTTTAGTATCTGTGTTTGCCTGTTTGCTAGATTCATTACGCAAACACTGGAGCTTTGTTGTTTATGAATATGGCATCTCCTGCTGCTTCCCTCTCGCCTGCCAGGGAAGATCTTTGTTTATTTATTTATGTCATAATAAAGATCATCTTTATATTGTGACATCATGAAGTCACAAACTGCACTGCACCATCAGCTGGAGGAGCCAGGGAAGTGGCAGATGGACTTCTAAGATCCTATTATCTGAGATACTAAGTATCTGAGATACTAAGGTGACCAGACTTTAACATTGGTAAAGCGGGACACCATTGATAAAACTCCTATCCTGGCGAAATAGCCACATGGCAGCCGAAAACCGTATACCCTAGCTTGTCGTGCATTCTTTCCAAAAAATCGGGACTTTTTAAAAATGCTGTGGGATGCGGGAAAAAATGTTAAAAATCAGGACTGTCCCGCCAAAAGCGGGACATCTGGTCATTTTATATCATGTGAATGTTCGTAGTAACCGAACTCCTGGAAGGAGGGCCCTGAGAGGAAACGTTTCTGGCACAGCCATTGCCACTTCTGTTGCTCAACCTCATTCTTCTCAATCTTCTTAACACCACAATAGGCAAGACAAGAGGAAGCCAAAACAAAATGCTCTTTTACTTTGAGCCCTAGGCTTCAAATACAGTGATAGGGCTGATTAGGGAGTTTGTAAACCAGCGAAACCCCTTGAGTTGTTGAGGCATCATCTAGGACTTTGCTGGTGTAACTATTTTCTCCCAGGAGTTCTTAATATCCATAGGAGTCACCTGGGGGTGTTTTTAAACAATAAAGACCAGTGATCCCCGCAGATCTGACGTGCAGAAACCTGCATTTCTCACAAGCTCTTTAGGAGGTGCCAGTGTTTCTGGTCCTGAGACCTCACTGAAGGATGAGACCTTCGAAACCATCATGCACATTTTTCTCAAATCAAAATCAGAATTCTTTGGCTGAAAACCTTCCAGGATCATGTATCCTCTAGTAGCCAGTAATAATATGATGTTCTCCAAATCCAAAGCCACATGTTTCTTTATAATTTAACTTTCCAGAAATTGGTGCTAGTAATCCCGTGAGAACAACATTTGCAGCTCCGTGGTAGAACGGTAAATTATGGCTTGTTGTCTGAGAACATGTGGTTTGTTCTTCCATTTGGACCGCCTCAGAAACCCTTCCTTCGGTCACTGTGTATCAGAACAGACCCGATGCCAATGGGTCTTTGGCGTTTTGTCTGCATTTCGTGGCATCGTGTTGTAATTGTTGTTCTCAGATCCCTCTGAGCTGTCTTCAATGAATAGAGGCCCTCTCTCTGCACAACAGAACAAAACGCTGCCTGTTCCCGGACCACCTTCCCAACACCACCTTCCCAACGCTTAGGTTTGAGTCCGTTGCTGAAGCCGCTGTGTCAGTCCACTTTCTTGGGAGTTGTTGGTTTTTTTCTGACCCTCTACAACATTATTTTTCAGTGACGGTTCTTCTTGATAACATGTCCCAAGTATGTGAGGCAAGTTGTAGTTCATACTAAAAAGTACAGTCTTTGATGTTCATCAGCGAGGGCTTCAAGTCCTCCTCATTTTCATCAAGCACGGTTGTATCATCTGGAGATCACAGGTGATGTATAAGCCTTCTTCCACTAGGCTCATATAGGGGCTAACTTGTAGCCTACATTGGTGCACTAGTAATTTCACATGGTCTCCACCTTAAATTCCTGCACAACACTCAACCTTTTGATGACTACACTTCACTGTGGGAGATTCTGCTGCGGTTCTCCTGGGAGTCCGTAGCTCCTCTGCTCAGTTAATTCTAAAAGGCAGCAGCTTTTGAGAATTGTTGCATTAAAAGATCCTCATGGTGGTCACACAATGCAGAGACACTGACACGATGGCTTCTTCTTTTTTTTTTTTAATCATTTTATTGGGGGCTCATACAACTCTTATCACAATCCATACATACATCAATTGTGTAAAGCGCATTTGTACATTCATTGCCCTCATCATTCTCAAAACATTTCCTCTCCACTTAAGCCCCCTGCGTTAGGTCCTCATTGTTCCCCTCCCTTCCTGCTCCCCCCTCCCTCATGAGCCCTTGATAGTTTATAAATGGGTATTTTGTCATATCTTGCCCTGTCCAAAGTCTCCCTTCACCCACTTTTTGGTTGTCCATCCCCCAGGGAGGAGGTCACATATAGTTCCCTGTAATCGGTTCCCTCTTTCCTACCCACTCTCCCTCTACCCTCCCAGTATCGCCACTCACACCACTGGTCCTTTATGGATCATCTGCCCTGGATTCCCTGTATTTCCAGTTCCTATCTGTACCAGTGGACATCCTCTGGTCTAGCCAGACTTGCTAGGTAGAATTCGTGTCATGGTAGTGGGAGTGGGAAGGAAACATTGAGGAACTAGAGGAAAGTTGTATTTTTCATCATTGCTACATCGCACCCTGACTGGCTCGTCTCCTCCCCCAGACCCCTCTGCAAGGGGATCTCCAGTGGCCTACTAATAGGCTTTGGGTCTGCACTCCGCACTCCCTCCATCATTCACTATGGTAAGATTTTTTGTTCTGATGATGCCTTACACCTGATCCCTTCGACACCTCGTGGTTGCATAGGCTGGTGTGCTTCTTCCATGTGGGCTTTGCTGCTTCTGAGCTTGATGGCCGCTTGATTACCTTCAAGCCTTTAAGACCCCAGATGCTATACTTTTTGTTAGCCTGGCACCATCAGCTTTCTTCGCCACATTTGCTTATGCACCCATTTGTCTTCAGTGATCTGTTTGACACCTCATGATCACACAGGCGATATGTTGTTCCATGTGGGCTTTGTTGATTCTGAGCTAGATGGCCGCTTATTTACCTTCAAGCTTTTAAGACCCCAGATGCTATATCTTTTGATATGATGGCTTATTCTTATTGTGTGCATTGTCACCCAATTGGCAGAAATGTCATATCTTTCAAAGGGATCATAGACACCTCAATGCTCAGAGAAGAGCCGGACTTGATCTCTGGGTTCAGCATGACTCTCTGTTAGGTGGGGATCTGGTCTCAAGAAAGCGCTTCCTAACTGCCTTCCAGAGATGTTATCTCACATCCAGTGATATCTCAAAATGATGAGTTTTACCAAATAGAAAATGCAGGTGAAATCCTAACTTCTTCCAATATACCTCGAACTCAGTGCACTGGAAGTCACGTGAAAAGCTGGAGATCTGAGTCCTGAGTGTAGATGTTGAAAAGCCTCATGCTACAGAGTGGAGTCCCAGACCTCAGCTACCACACCTCGTTTCTTTGAGAGAGCCAGTTACTTAGTTTCTACAGAGCAGAGCTGACATTCACCTAAGTACCTTCTGATCACTGGTTCAGTGGTCAAATTGAGCAGTGATCCAGTTATTCTACCAATCACTCAACAATTGGGAATGATGGGAGGAAGCACACGACGTGGTTTGATCACCTCATTCTGTGCACACACTCCCTTAATGGGCTTAAGAAGGCATTTTCAGTCCTGCAGAGATTCTCATCTAAGTCCTTTTACAGAATAACATCAGGAACATCTACTGACGGGTTTATTTTATTGTGAATGAAGTTCACAGTGAAACTGGTGATGAGGAAATGCTTCTGGGAGCAAAGCACAGGTGCTTTGGCTGTGTTCTTCATTCATTGTGGTGGTGTGCAATAGCATTCAGCGAAGGATGCCAATAATACATCATCACTGTTGTTGGAGGGAGTCCCTGAGAGGCATACATGGCTTGCTCCTGATTCCTAACTTAAAGGCTCATCGTTTTAACCCATCCAATGGGGCCTCAAATGTAAGACCTAGTGATCTGCTTCCATCAAGATTATAGCCAAGAAAACTCTAAGGAGCAGTTCTATGAGATTCTGTAACACCCATGAGTCAGAACCCAAGAATTCACTGCCTTGGGTGTCATTGGAGATGTGGAGCTTGGCGTACATGGACTCATCATTTAAGACTTCCTCTCTGGGGCCATAGATTACATTCCCCATATTTCCACCCAAGATGCTGTCAGGGTCCTTTCCAGGCTCCTATGTGTGATGTACCTCTTGAAAATAGTCCAGAGTGATCATATTTTAAGGGGAAGACATTCCTTAGGATGTGAACCAAAAAGCTAACACATCGCCAAACTCGACTCATCATGACCCTCCACAGAAAGACTTATCCTTAGCCTTTGCAGCTGCTGCCTGCTTCGAACTTTGAATCTCTGATCTATGGGGGGCATTCCAACATTTAGTGGGCAGCACCACCAGGGCTCACAGGATGATGGTGGTTAGAGAATGCTGATAGATGCTTAGTCTGATGGAAACTTTTGCTCAATCCTTAATGTGCTGAAAGATGTTTAAAAGCATGAATATATACTGAAAATTTGTCAATTTTTCTGCTGTTTAAATAATCATGGAATTTTATTCTTAATCTATAGACCTGTTGAATTACATTGATTGATTTGTAAATGTTGAATGGGTCTTGAAGGGTTTTAAATACATGTTATGTTCAAAAAATCATAAGTGTCATATTCGCTTCAAGTGTTTATTCCCTCTCTGTTTAAGTGTGTGTTGGATCTAGTGACTTGCTTCTAATGAAAGAGATTGGGCTGAAGTGATGAGCTGTTCTTTCCAAGTTTAGATTACATCACAGATTGCTTCCATCTTGGGTGCTATCTCCCGCTCTGTTCTGGTTCCTCTCTGCTCTCCCTCCACAGGTCTCTTGCATGATCCCCTCCAGGTAAGGACATGTGATGAGTGGTGTCCTGGAGAAGCCTCCTTTGAGCAGCTATGTCAGTGACCTTGGAAGTGAAACCTCCAGCCCAAGGGAATTCCTGAGAGATTGCAGGTCTTATCTAAAGATTATCTGAAATCCTAGGAGAGACTCTGAGCTAAAAGTCACTTCCTGGTCCATGATTCTAAGACACTGTGTGAATAATGAATGCTTCCAGCTCTCAGATCCTAAATTGTGGGGCAATGTGCTATGCAGCAATAGATAACTAAAATATATCTGCATTCCGGGCACAGAACTCATTTGTTCATAATGTATTATCCTTTTTCATTTTACTACATTCAATTAGCTAAAGTTTTCTTGAGGATTTTTGCATCTTTTTTTGTGAAAAGTTTTAGATCGCAGTTTTGTTGTCATTTATTTATCTGGTTTTACCACTAGGGCAATGCTGGACTCAGAAAATGAGTTGAGAAAGAGCGAAGGGTTCTCTTTGCTTCTATTCTCTGAAATAATTTGTGTAGAATTTGTGCTTTCTTCTTACATGTTGGGCAGCAATGATGCCATGTAGTCCTAGAGCTTTCTTTAGAGGAGGTTTTAAACCGGGGATGCAATTTCTTTTTAAGTAAACTTTGGTAGTTCATATCTTTAAGAAATGCCATTATTTATCTAAGTGATTGAATTTATTAAAATGAAATTGTTTACAAATATTTTCTAACTTTGCAATAGCTACATAACTTCTAGTGAGAACCTTTCTGTTATTGCTGAAAAAGATTCTTTGCGTTTTCTTTTTTACTCGACCATCTGGTTAAGGATTTGTTAATTTTATTGATCTTTTCAAAGAACTTACTTTTTACTTCATTGCTTTTCTGTAGTTATTTTTTTCTATCTTCAATCTTGTTTATTTCTGCCATTTTTGATTTGGGTTCAATTTGCTGTGTGTGTGTGTGTGTGTGTGTGTGTGTGTATTACAAGTTTATTGAGCACAATTCCCCTTCTCTCCTTCACACAATTTATCTTCTTGCACAACTCTTCAGCAATATCCCAGGTTTCTCTTCATTTCTTTCATTTTTTACAATCATTTTATTAGGGGTTCATACAACTCTTATCATAATCCATACATGCATCAATTGTGAAAAGCACATTTGTACATTCATTGCCCTCAACATTCTCAAAATATTTGCTCTCCACTTAAGCCCCTGACATCAGCTCATTTTTCCCCTCCCTCCGTGCTCCCCTCATGAATCCTTGATAATTTATAACTTATCATTTTGTCATATCTTGCACTGCCCAATGTCTCCCTTCACCCACTTTTCTGTTGTCCATCCCCCAAGGAGGAGGTTATATGTAGATCCTTGTAGTCAGTTCCCCCTTTCTAACCCACCTTTGCTCCACCCTCCCGGTATCCCCACTCTGAAGGGATCATCCGTCCGGGATTCCCTGTGCTTCCAGTCCCTAACTTTACAGGTGTACATCCTCTCTAGCCAATTTTTTAAGGTAGAATTGGGATCATGATAGTGTGTATGTGACAGGGGTGGTGGAGTGGGGGGGCATTTAGGAACTAAAGGAAAGTTGTATGCTTCATCATTGCTACACTGCATCCTGACTGGCTCTTCTCTTCCCCATGACCCTTCCGTAAGGGTATGTACAATTTTCTACAGATGGGCTTTGGGTCTCCAATCCACATTCCCCCTCATTCACAATGATATGATTTTTTGTTCTGATGATGCCTGTTACCTGATACCTTTGACCCCTCATGATCGTACAGGCTGGTGTGCTTCTTCCATGTGGGCTTTGTTGCTTCTCAGCTAGATGGTCACTTGTTTATCTTCAAGCCTTTAAGACCCCAGACGCTATATCTTTTGATCGCCGGGCACCATCAGCTTTCTTCATCCCATTTGCTTATGCACCCATTGGTCTTCAGTGATTGTATCAGGGAGATGAGCACAAAAGGTATGCTTTTTTGTTCTTTGATGCCTGATAATATCCCTTAGGTACCCCATGATCACGCAGGCTGGTGTGCTTCTTCCATGTGGGCTTTGTTGATTCTCAGCTAGATGGCCGCTTGTTTACCTTCAAGACTTTAAGACCCCAGATGCGGTATCTTTTGATAGCTGTCTCCATCAGCTTTCTTCACCACATTTGCTCATGTACCCCTTTGTCTTGAGTGATCGTGTCGGGAAGGTGAGTATCATGGAATGCCAGTTTAATAGAACAAAGTATTCTTGCTTTGAGGGAGTACTTGAGTGGAGGCCCAATGTTCATCTGCTACCTTAATAACTAAATCTATACATATACACCTAGATCTATTTCTACATCCTCATATAAAAATATATTTACATATGTACATGCCTTTGTTTAGACCTCTATAAATGCCCTTTGCCTCCTAGCTCTTTCCTCTATTTCCTTTGACTTTCCTCTTGTCCCACTATCATGCTCAGTCTTCATCTGGGTTTCAGTATTTCCTCTCGGTTACATTACCCTTGGTCATGCCCTACCAGGCCTCCCACACCCTCCTCACCATCGATTTGGATCACTTAAGATGTAAGATTTGAAGCATTTTTTTTTCTTTTCTTGTATATTTTTAAAATGCAAAGTGTCTTAGTGTAGGCACCAATTTAGCTTATTTTTACATATTATGTTCTCATTTTCATTCAATTTTGAATATTCTCTCATTTCCTTTATGACTTCTAGTCTGAGCCATGAGTTATTTAGAAGTGTATTATTTTATGTCTAAATATTTGGAGGTTTCCAAATATTTCTGTTCTATTGATTTCTATCTTAATTTTATTGTGGTTAGAGAACATATATTGTCTAATTTAAAACTGTTAACTATATTAAGGTATGATTTATTGCCCAGAATATGATCCTGGTAATATTCCATTTCACTTGAAAAGAATATTTATTCCGCTTCCTATATTTGAGGATTTGTTTGGGTTATGAATACTAAAAAATTCTCTGAGAAAATGTTGCTCTTCACACATGTATGCACTCATATGTATTAGCATGCCTATAATAAAAAAAGACCAAATAATAAAAAGTATTGATGAGGATGGGAAGGAGTTGGAACCCTCGTGCACTTTTGGTGAGAATGTAAAATGAGTCTACTGCATTGAAAATCACCTCATTGATTAACGCCTTAGTTACCATCTCATCCAGACAATTGAGTTTTAGCAAATGCCCAAGTAAAATGAAAACAGACCTCTACACACAAATGTGTAGGTTGATTTGTGTTATTTATTTATTTATACAGTATTATTTATAATAGTCAAATGATGGGACACTTTGATCATTACCATGGGTGGGAGGGTAAAGGAGGGTCAGAAAAAGGGATGGAAACAACCTAAATATCCATCAACTTATGAATGGATAACAAACAGGTACATGCAACTAATGGTATATGGTTCAGTTGTAAAAATGGCTATATTACTGATGCATACTGCAGCATAGATAATTCTTGGAAATATCATGGTAACTACAGATAGTCAATACCCCAAAACCCATTGTGGTCAAACTGATGCTGGCTCATAGTGACTCAGTCTACAGCACTGAGTAAAACTACTCCCACAGGATGTCCAATGCTGTGATCTTTAAGAAAGCTTCTCACCAAGGTTTTCTACCACAAAGCAGCTGGTGGGGTCAAACCACTGACCATTTGGTCAGTAGTCAAGGGCTTAATTACTACACCACCGAGATTGCTGACTTAAAGACCCAGAAGGTAAATTCACAATTGTTTTTTATGAGTCAGGGGCGGATGGGGGTTATGAGGATGATAGCTAAAGGTTTGGGGATTTTTAAATTTAAACTTAATGTTAATTTTAAAATTAACTTTAAACTTAATGTTCATTTTAAAATGAACTGTAGTGATAGTTATATATGTGTGGATGTACGAAAAATCATTGACTTATCTACTGTGAAGGAGTAAGTAAATGATGTATGAATTATTTCTTATTAAGGTTGTTATAATAATACACTCATCTCATTCACAGTCCATCCTCGAGTTACTTCAGTGTAATGCCCTATGTAACCTTTTTAAAAACAAGGATACAATCAGGCTTCACAGATGGTATTTGGTGATCATACTTTTTTTAGGTTTTAACTGAACTGTTTCAATTTGCTGATGAAGCACTGGAAGCACCAACTCATCTATGTCAACACATTTTGAAGACAGATACCTGGCCAACCGACTGGGGAAAAAAATGTTTGCACCCATTCCAAAGAATGGTGACCCAACAGAATGCACAAATTATAGAACCAAAGCATTGATATTATATGTAAGTAAATTTTTGCTGAAGATCATTAAACAGTGGTTGCAGCAGTGCATTAATAAAGAGCTGAGAAAAATTCAAGCCAGATTCAGAAGAAGATATGGAACCAAGGATATCATTGCTGACATCAGATGTATCTTGACTCAAAGCAGGGAACGCTAGGAAACTATTTGTGTTTTATTCATTATGCAAAGGCATTTGACGGGTGTGGGCCATAACCAGCAATGGATGATGTTGAGATGTATGGGAATTCCAACCACTCCATTGCACTCATGCAGAACGTGGACATGGGTCAAAAGGCAGTTGCGGCAACAGAACCACGGAACACCTCATGGTTTAAAAGCAGGAACGATGTGTATCAGGGCTGTATCCTTTTGCCATACATACTCAATCTGTATGCTGAGCAAAGAATAAATAAAGAAGCTGGACTGAGTGAAGAAGAATGTAGCATCAGGATTGAAGTGAGGCTTATTAACAACTTTCTATTTGTGCGGATAATGCAACCTTGTTTGCTGCAAGTGAGAAGGACTTAAACCACTCGCTGCTGGGGATCAAGGAGTGCTTCCCTCAGTATGACTTACAATTCATTGTAAAGAAGACCCAAATCCTCACAACTGTACCAGTAGGTAACATCATGGTAAACTGAGAAAAGACTGAAATTGTTAAGGCTTTCATCTTATTTGGATCTATGATCAATGTCCATAAGCATTAGGAAAGCGATCAAAAGACTCATGGCATTGGGTAAACTCCTACACAAGCTCTCTTAAAATGTTGAAAAGCAAGGATGCCACTGTGAGGACTAAGGTGGGCCTGACCCAAGCCAAAGTATTTTACATCCCCTCATGTGCATATGAAAGTTGGATATTACACAAGACCAAAGAAGAGTTGAACAATTTGAATTATGGTGCTGGTGATGAATAAGGAATGTACCATGGACCGCCAGAAGAACAGATACGATACTGGAAGTTTAGCCAGAATTCTCCTTAGAAGCGAGGATGGCAAGAATTTGCCTTGTGGATTTTGGACATATTATCAGGAGAAAGCAGTCTCTGGAAATGGACATCATGTCTGATAGAGTAGAAAGGCAGTGGGAATATCTCTGATAAGACGGGTCAACACGGTGGTCCCAACAGTGGACTCAAACACGCCAACAATTGTGAGGGTGGCGCAGCACCAAGTGGCATTTGGTTCACAGGGTGGCTGAGTCAGAGCCAACACAATGGCGCCTAACAGCTAAACAATTGTTGTCGAGATTAAATAAAGCTAAATCTCTAAAATAATCTAAATAATCACAAGGTCCTCTTTTTTCCTTATTAAACTACATTTATCTCTTTTAACATTTAAAATAATACATTTTTAGTTTCAGAAATGCTGCTTGGTTCTTCCTCAGTGCTACTTTTTGAAATACGTGTTCTGTTTTTATAATACATAAATCATTTTATTGGGGCTGACACAACTCTTATCACAACCCATCCATCCATCCATTGAAATACATGTTCTTAAAAAAAAAAAAGAAAGAAAGAAAGAAAGAAATACGTGCTCTTTACTCATTTCTTTCTCTGACATTTTTAATTTGTTTAATCTGTCCTAGGGAGCTATTTTATGTTCTGGACGTAGGGTTTCCAACATGTGCCGTCCCTGGGAAGGGGACTGTTGTTTCTGGTGGCTTTTACTTAAAGGAACATGATTTCTCAGGAATTGGGCATTTTTTAATTGAAAGCACATATTTCATTGCAGTGGGATCCTGAGGGACCGGAACTGAAGGTACAGTCTTCTAAGAAGATTTGTATTTCCTTTTACAGGGAGCCAAGGGAAAAGAAATAGGGCCACTTTAATTTAATTTCTCTGTTTGAATTTTCCTTACTAGCCAGGGTGGTATAATTTTGAACCCCAGACTATTCTTGTCTCCAACTGGAACTTCAATTGAAAGATAGAAATTTCCATTATGGCTTCTTGCTCCACTATTTTGTTTTCCCCTAGCCCACTATTTTATTGAAGGACATAGTCCCTTTATAGACTCCCTGAATGGTGCAAATGGTTAAGGTTTCAACTACCAACTGAAAGACTGGTGGTTCAAACTTACCCAGAGCCGTCTCAGAAGAAAGGCCTGACAACCTGCTTCCCAAAGGTCACAGCTATTGAAAACTCTATGGGGTCACCGTGAGTCAGAATCAAGGTGACACTAAATTGTTTGTTGTATTTTAATACTTTTGAGTTATAGTGTTGGTGAAGAATTATGGTGTTACCAGAAGAATAGACAAATCTGTCTGAGAACCAGGACAGGGGCCTATTCCTTAGAAGCGAAGATGGCAAGACTTCATCTCACATACTGTAATCGATCATATATATAAGATTCAATTATCATATGATTATATCAATTGATGCAGAAGAGGCATTTGATACAATTCAACATTTATTCTTGATAAACACACTCCGTAAAATCATACTAAAAGGGGAATTCATCCACATAACTTTATTATTATTATTAGTTGGGATTCAAGACATGTATCATATCATTCCATATTCAATCACATCAAGTAGAATTGTACAATTGCTACCCCAATCAGTTTCCAAACATTCTTTTTCTACATGGTCTCCTTGACATGGTCTCCCTTTTACAGCCCCCTCCCACTGTACCCATCCTCCCCATGAACTCCTTAGATAATTAAGGGGTTATATTATTATATAACCCCTTACATAATCAACATAATTAAGGCCATGTCTGCAAAACCAATGGACAACATTTCACTCAGAGGAAAGAAACTGAAAGCGTTCCTCCTCTGAATGGGTTGCTTTTTATTCAATACTGTCAGAAGTCTTGCCCAAAGTACTAGACATGAAAACCAGAGCAAAACCATAACATTGGCAAAGAAGAAGCAAAACCCTTTATTTATGGATGACATGATCCTATATATAGAAAACCTCCAAGACTCGCTTTAAAAAAATTGCTCAACCCAATTGGAAAATTTGGCAGCATCGATTATAAGACCAACATAAAAAAGTTAATAGGATTCTTGTATATTAAAGATTCTTGTATGTGAAAAGGAAATTACAAAACAAATACCCTTTACAATAACGATCCAAAAGGTAAATAGGAATAAATCTATCCAGAGAAACCAGAGTTATATATAAAGAAAACTATAAAACACTTTTACAAGTCACCAAAAAACACACAAATGGAGGGATGTCTCCTGCTCATGGATGGGAAGATTTAATATTGTGAAAATGTCAATATTTCCAAAAGCACTCTATAAGTTCAATATAATTCTGATCCAAATCTGAGTACATTTTTTCTAAGAAATGGGAAAACAGATGAAGTGCATATGGAGAGGAAAGAAATCCAGGACTAACAAAAACTACAGAAAGAGTGTTTCTGTGTAAGGTGATGAGAATTTTGTAAACAAATTGCTGTTGGTTTTATGACATCATGAGTGTGGTTGATATCATTGGACTGAAAATGGCTGAGATGGCAAATTCTATGTGGTATATATTTTACCACAACTTTTTAAAAGAAGGGAAAACAAAAATTAAGTAGGAAGCTCTATTTCAAAGCCTATTATACAGCTGTGGTAATCAAAACAGCTTGTTCTGGTAGAACAATAGATAGGTAGACCAATGGATCAGAACAGAGAACTCAGAAATAAACCAAGCCCACACAGACACCTGCTTTTTAAGAAAGGACTAAAACATATTAAAAAGTGGAAGAGATATATTTTCCAATGAATGATGCTGGAAAAATTGGATCTTCACCTGCAAAAGAATGAAACAGTTCCCATAACTCACACCATATACAAAATAAAATCATGATGGATTAAAGACTTACGTGGGAACCCCAGAACTATAATGATCAGCAATGAGAAATAGGGACAAACGGGGGCCCTTATTGTTTTGTTACGTGCCTTAGAGTGAGTTCCAGCTAATAGCAACCCTGTGTGCAACAGAACAAGACACTGCAAGGTCTTGCACCAGCTTCCCAATTATTCTTGTGTTTGAGCCCATTGTTGTAGCCACGGTTTCCGGCCTTCTTGTTGATGGCCTTCCTATTTTTCACTAACACGATATCTTTTCCCATTGGCTGGTCTCTCCTGGCAACATGTCTTTACTATGTGAAAGGAAGGCTCACCGTCTTTGCCCCTAAGGACCATTCTGGCTCTACTTCTTCCAAGGCAGATTTTTTTTAATGTCCATAATACATTCTATATTCTTGACCAGAACGATAATACAAATGCACCAGTTGTTCTTTGGTCTTCCTTATTCAATTGCCAATTTTCATATGCATATGAGGTGGTACAGATATGGAACTCTTCCAGTCAGTTGGCTAAGTAGCAGTCTTCCCAATTTTCTGGCTGCCGTGGTTACATCATCCCATGTTAACTTGAAGATCTGTAAAGTGTGGGGGTGGTACTCAGCCTGATGGTGCCTCCTTGTGGGTGTGGCCTTCTCTGTCTGCCTTCGTCTTCCGGCTGGATGACCCTGATTGCTGCCAGAGCCACCACCATTGGATCCACACAACTTTTCATCCACTGGCCTGTGATTTTTCTGGCATTCAGCATATTTGCATGAGGCTGTGTGAGTCTGAAGAAGGTTTAGGGACTAGCATTGGACTTACAGACTTGAGTTGGACTCGACTGCGATGTTTTCTTGATTTAAAGCTCTGTCTTACACATATGTGAGTGCCACTGGTTTGTTTCTCTAGTCAACCCAGTCTAACACACTGGCATGGATGAGTGAGTGCTTCTAGTGTTTCATCAGCTTGTTGAACCATCTCAATTGTTATGCCATCAATTTCTGGTGCCTCCTTTTTGGCCAATGCTTTCAGTGCCAAAAGCACTGAAACTTCTTCCTTTAGTACCATTATGCTACCAAGTGTCCTAATACTAGGCATAAATATACTACTAAACTTAATGAAAAACATTCACACTACAGAAGACAAATCAGAAGATTGAGACCACCTATAAATATAACATTTATGTGTATCCAAAGAGTAAAATATGAGAAGTCACAGATTGTGGAAATAATTGACTTGAAAAATATAGAAAATTATAACACTTTTATAATAAAAACTCAAATAATCCAATAAAAAATAGGCAGAAGACATGAATAGACCATTCACTAAAGATGACATTCAGGTGGGCAGCAATCTTATGAAGAAATACTTACAATCATTAGCTATAAGAGAAATCCAAATTAAAACAATGATGAGATAACCACATCACACAAACACTAATAGCAAAGTTAAAAACAAAACCAGAAGATAAATGCTGGAAAGGATATGGAGAGACTGGAAATTCCATACATTGCTGGTGTGATTGCCGAATTATACAGCCATTATGGAAAACAGTGTGGTACTTCCTTATACAAACACAGAGAAAAATACCATAGGAAACTTCAATAGCTCTACGTGGTATACAGTCCAAAGAAATAAAAAACAAAATATCAACAAAGACATGCACATCCATGTTCATCACAACCTCACAAAGGCAGTTAGGATTTTTTTGAGTTTTAATCTGTAATAGCAAAAATATGGAAACATCCCAAAGCATGTAAACTCTATTGCACACATACAGTGGCATCACTAAAACACAATCATGAAATTGTCAAAAAAAAACTTCTGACATGGATGAATTTGGAGACATTGTTCTCAACAAGGTTAATCAATTTTACAAAAACAGATACTCATGACACCATGATTATAACATCAAAGAACAGGTAGGAAATTTAGTTTCACACCCAAAGAAGCAGGTTTGAAGGTGATGATGAGGCCAGGAAGAATTGGGAAGGAAAAGACTAGACAGAGGGTGGTGGGAGGGGCCAGAAAAGAAAAGCTAGGTCCCCACTTAGCTGGGGGTTTACTAGCTCCTGTCGCTGTTCTGATGAGCTGCACCGTGCAAGTCTGGTTTGCACGTTGTTCCCTGTGTGTGTTATATGACACAAAGAAAGGGGAGGAGGAGGAGGAGGAGGAGGAGGAGGAGGAGAAGGAGAAGGAGAAGGAGAAGAAGGAGAAAGGCCATGGTCTTGGAAACCCTATGACTCCCTCCATCTTCCTCTCCAGTCGGATGTGAACACCGGTCTAAATGGGTCAAAGGAACAAAAAGTAGCATCCAAACTGACTTCAGTGCTTTTGTAGTACTGGGCCAGTTTCAAATAGATTAAACCAAAAATTTCTAGCCTTATGAATCCCAGTAGCATATTGTCCAACATAGAACTGTAAGACCGGCCCTTTAGGTTGGAAAACATGACCTAATGGCCACAATCCTGGATAAAACACACTAATAAATCAGCATGAAGACCCGGGCCGGGCAATCTTTCATTCTGCTTGATCACAGTTCGCCATGAGTCAGAGTCAACCTGATAGCAACGGAAAACAACCTCAAAGCCCCTTTGAGAGCCAAGTTCTCTGTGAAAGCCTTGGGATCATTTCCACATCTGTGTGCGCCTGATCTCGCCTGCTGCTGTTTCCCCATGGGACCACTAATCCCCAAAGTTTAGACTCCTAATAGCATTTGCCGCAGGCAAGCCCGGCTTCCACATGAGTTCATCACTCTGGTTGCAGTCCACTAGCCATCTTTTCACCCATGCGGATTTACCTTTTTTTCATGCAATTTCATGCTGTGCATTAAAAAACCTGCTGCGATCGATTCTGTACTCAGCATTCTGTGGCAGGATTGCCAGAGTAGCTACCCTGCTGTACTGCTGGAAGCCAAATCCCCTACCTCAATGACCTCATCTCCCTCAATGCTCACCTCTTCCTTCTCGTGTAGCCACACTGACCTTCTTTCTGTCTCTCCCATGTGGAGCACTCACCACTGTCGCACAGCCTTTACATGCCTATGCTTTCCTTAAAGGGCCCATCTAGTTTGTGTGGCTGAAATGTGGCTGCACTTCAGGTGTCAGTTGTAGTTTCTCATCCTGGGCTCTGCTCTGATCACTAGTGAGTTCTTTCATTCTCATGACCTTGACCAGTCTTCCTCATAAACTTCCCTGAAGCTAAAATTGTTTCGCTTGTTGATTTATTTATGTTTTCTCCTCTAGAATGTAAACCGATTGAAGGCAGGGATGCGGTCCAGGACAAGTGGCTAATACACATAAACCAAACCCACTGCGATGGAGTCAATTCCAACTCATGGAGACCCTATAAAGTACAGAGTAGAATTCCTCCTGAGCATTTGCTAGGTGGTTGATCTTTACAAGAGCAGACAAACTCATCTTTCTCCCATGGAGCAGCCGGTGGCTTTGAACCCCAGACCTTGAGTTAGCAGCCCAATGTTTAGCCCACGAGGGCTCCTATCAGGTACAAATAGGCACTCAAATAAGTAAATGGTTTGTTGACTGGATAGGATAATTAACCTCCCCATATACTGTCTCCTGCTGAGAAACCTGCAAAGTATTGCTTTTAATCTGCAAAGTAGGGCCTTTTACATGGTCCGTAGAGCCCACCCACTATAACACGGTAACCAGGGAAGTGCCATCCTGTGTATTCTAAGGTGCAAACACCCAACTTTTGTGTTTTAAGCGTAAAATACATATAATTGTGTAACCACACCACAGCCCCTCATATTGTTAAACATGGAATAATTATGTCCCTGAGGGAAGCCCTCCGGAGGGGACACAATGGAATACTCTATTTCTTTCATTCATATCTCAGTGCCATTCAGCAGCCTTGTGGAACTCCGCAGCTCTGTCTATAAGGGAATCTTCCCAAATTTTTTTCCAATGCCCAAAACACTGGAAAGGAAGTCTTCCTGGCTTCAGGCAACTGGTTCACTTATTTATAGAAGTCTCTTTGAAAATGAGACGTTTGATCTGTGATTATGAATGAATAAATGATTATCCTTTCCCTGAAAGTGCAAAATATGTTTTCATGTGCAATCTGACACCAATGATGTTGATGATCAAAAGGCTAAATGTGAGCGTCCTAGGAATTTGAGTCAGGAGAGCTGTGTGATTTCACAGATTACACAGAGGTGATATTAAGAATCCTCAGCAATCATCAAGGCATGAGCGCAGGCCCAAGCATTGGAGCAGGCCACCTGCAGTAGCAGGCCAGGTTGGTGGGAGGCACCAGAGGGCTCAGGCCAGCAGGCCTTCGACAATGTACTGAAACACATGTCGCTATTTTACAGAATAGGGCTGCCATGCGCCAGAATCAACTCAATGACGGTGAGAGTTTGGTACCTATTGACACACATTTGACTTGTGTTGGTGAAGAATTTTGATTGTTTCATGACCAAATCACTCAGGAGAAAAACAACCAGAATTCTCCTTACACATGAGGATGGCAAAGATTCTGTTTACTTACTATGGACCCTTCATGACCCCTAAAGGCACTAAAGACAGCACTAAAAAGGATGACACAGTTGGTAAAAGTAGGGCATCAGTGAAAAGCAGGAACACTCTCAGTAAGGTGGATCCACACAATCGTCATGTCAGGATCTTGAAGACGACGCAGACGCAGGCAACACTTTGTTCTGTTACCCAAAGAGGTGCCAAGCACTGGGGCTATTGGATAGTGACAAGAGCGGCAACATGCATGTTTTGGCCAAATATTAAGCTTGATCTTATGCGATCATGGTTGGTCTGAGTTTTCAGGAATGTTAGAAATTATGGCCTAGTAGCTATGCCTTGGGGTGTTAACCACAAGGCCAGCAGTTCAAAACCACCAGCCGCTTTTTGGGAGAAAGGTGAGGCTTTCTACTCCCCTAAAGCGTTAGTTTTAGAAACCACAGGGGCCGCTTCACCCTGGGCTGCAGGTTTGCTATGAGTTGTAATGGACTTAATGGAGTGAGCTTATTGGTTGGTTGGTTTTTCCGAAATTATTCAATCCTGAAGCTTTCACATACTCGTCTATGGTGAAGGAGACGGTGGTGGCCAGTTGGGGTTTAACCCTCTCCTTCTTGAAGTCTTTTACCAAAACTGTTGCCTAAATTGCTCTAAGCATCACTCGCATTGTTCTGCAATCATGACCATCTTTGATACGGGTTTCTCTGACTTGATGAAAAGAATCCGACTTTGGCAGTCGGATGACTTTTAGAGAAGACAATGAGGTAGTGCCTAGCAAGTGCTGGTAGTATTCAGTAGGTGCTCAAAACTGTGGTCCCCGAGGGTACAATGGAAAAAGGTAGCCAAGAGGAGATGGAAGGAGGTGCTCTTAAAAATTCTTGACCTTAGATAATCAAACTCAGTACTCAATGTGCCCCCAAATCCATTCAACCTTTCCATTGGAATCAGAAGCTGTTGTGCTGCACACATCCGATCCAGATATCAAGTCTCAATGCCTATCTTGGGGGCCCTCTAGAGAACTTTCCCGAAACACCTTCTAGAATTCTAAGTACAGTTTCCCCAAATTTGGCGGCAACATGGGAATTCTTTTACAGCCATAACTAAGAGCCATGCCTGGTGTTTCCTAGTAGAAGTGTGCTCCGTGGGGTCTCATGATTCGAACTTTCTGGAGAATGTCACCAGGATTTTCTTTTGCAGCAACTCTGGGTGAGCTGGAATAAACAACCACTTAGTTAGACACTAAGTGCTTAACCAGATGTACTACTCAGGGACCTTTAACCAAGGTTAAAGGGGAAGTCGAAATATGTTTCTTAATAGGACGTTCAATTTTATAGGATGTTCAATGACAAAATAATAATAATAATAAAGTAACTCAATTCATGATCTCGTGAAAACCATGTTCGTAGTAAAAGAGATAGGGTAAATTTAGCATTTTTGCAGCTGGTAAGAAACAATTAACAGGAATACTGCGTTTGCAGGAAGACAAACAGCACTTGACGTTTGGGAGGAGGTATGCTAAGAAAAGGGCAGGAAAGAAAAACGGTTTCACAAATGAGATTTCTTTAGCTTCCAGAAATAGAGAAACTAGTTTACATACTCCTGCACATCTGTGTAGACTTGCAAAATACGCCTTGCCTGGTTCTTAGGTTGTACTGTTTACGCTATTGGTATGCAGGAGACTGAAGCCATATTAATATTTATGCTGCTAACCAACTCCTCCCGTCCCAGCATCTGCTCAGGCTGGTGGATCAGAACAAGCGCTGGCATTTCAAAGAATCATCAAAAATCCAGTCAGCAGGGACAGGGGCTTTTAATTGCGATTCTCAGGGGGCGGGGCACCTCTTTTCTAACTTCAGTGGAAAATGCTTCCCCCTCTCCCTTTTATCTTTCCCAGGTCATGCCTCTACGGTGGGCCCAAACTCGGTGAAGAGGAGCCCTCCCTGCCTACCTGAAGCGTCAGAAACCTGCGTCTGAGTTCATGGGCTCAGACTCAACCAGGCGGCCAGATGACGGTAAGAAAGTTCCACACAAGCCAAGAACCTCCTCGCAGCCGCAGTGCGTCCCCCTCCCTCCGTACGCCCCACTTTGTTTGTGTTATTGTCGCGGTTCTCCCTCAAGGTTTTGAAGACTGCCCAGTGATTTCGACATGTTGATGCGTTTCTCCACCTCCCCTTGATTGCGGCCCCCGGTCAATTACTGGGGCACCGTCATCTGTCATTAGTTCCTGCTCAGTGGAGGGTACTCTGTGCCCCATCTTGCCAGCAGATCAGCAAATCCTTTCTCTTGACCTGGAATTTCCCCCATCACTCCGCCTCTAGAGATGAGGCTGCCTCCCAGGACTCCCTCCCTGCGCCCATGCGGCTGGCCGTGGACCTCTGTGAGGGTGGCAGGAAGCAGAGGCCAGGCCGCCCCTCCGTCAACAGAGGGGACTCAGAGCCCCCCTCTGCCGTTTCTTACCATGTAGTAAGAGACACCCCCCCCCCGCCCCCGCTGCCCCGTTCTCCTCTGAAAATCCGTTTTCCTTGAGAAAGAAAATGTGCAGAACCATTTACTGAATTTACCAGTTCATTTCCCTTTTGATCCAACAATTATCTATAACAGTATAATGAGCCCCGTATTACCTCTTCATAAAGAACTGGGTGTGCAGCGAAGGGTAGTCTTTGGGTCTAAATAAATTGCTGAGAAACTCACTGTGCGTGACCGAGCGGTCTCAGCTTAATACTCACCAGTCATGTGCTGCGTTTCAGGTCAGGGGGGCCAAGCACGGCCTTGATTTTATGACCTGAATTCTATTTCTCCCATTCTGAACCCGTTCCAAGTATTCCTTTTGCTACCGTGTTGATTCCGACTCGTGATGTCAGAGCAGGACAAGGCGCCATAGTTGTCAGTGGCCGATTTCAGGGAGGTTGATCATCAGGCCTTTCTTCTGAGGACGTCGCAGGACTGGTGGTTTCTGGTTAGCCCCGGAGATGCCCACCTGTTTCTGGTTAGCCCCGGAGCATGTTACACCTGTGCACCACACAGGACAGGCGTGGCCAGACTCTGGACAGGTGGACATCGCCACAGAGTGCCACCACGCGGCACAATTGTGTTCCCTGTGATACCCTGCTAGTGTTGATCAGGGCAATCATTGAGAACGGATTGAGAATAAGAGCAAAGCACCTGGGAGCTTCCCTTGCCTGTTCTTCCCTCTACTCCTCTCTTGTTTCTTTGGCCTTTGTTCACTCTTGAGAAGCTCTGGGGGCACAGTGATGACTGGCTGGTCAGCTGTTTGAAGCTCCCAGCTGCTCCTGGGAAGAAAGAGGAGGCTTTCCACAGCAATCCATGTCTATAGTCTCAGGAATTCACAGGGGCCGTGCTTCACTGCTCTATAGGGTCGCTGTGAGTCACCATCAACATGACGGTAGTTAGTTTGGTTGTTTTAATTTTGATTTTACCTCGGATCTCACCTTCTCCCTCTGTTCAGAATGGCAAACTCCGGGGCAAGAAGGGAGGCGGGGAAGCAAGGTGAAAAGGCTGTTTGGCAGCCTCACCTTCCACAGGGTAGAGTTCATCAAATGCTTGGTCCACAATAGCAGGCTAATTTTTTAAGTTGACGATCTTGTGTGGCCTGTGAATGGTGTGATACATATCCAAATGGCCTTTGAAGGCTCTCCAACCCTGCCACAGGGTCTCACACAGCCCTCAGGATGTTATCCAACGGGGCTGTACAGAAACCTCAGAGATACACCGTAAGGTCTGGAAGAGGCATCGCTCTGCCACCTTGTCCAAGGTGCTCGGCACATTGATGCATTTTTTTTCAATTAATAATTCCTTTGTTTAATTTTTAAAATATAAACACGGGAAATAGAACCAATTTTGGGTCATCTTATTTTGGCCTCTCTTTTACGGAATTTCTCCCCAGACCCCATAGGCAGCGCCTCTTACAAAATAAAAAACTAAGAAAAAGAAAGGAAGAACAAAGGGGTGGACAACAGAAAAGTGGGTGAAGGGAGACATTGGACAGTGTAAGACATGACAAAATAATAATAATTTATTCATTATCAAGGGTTCCCGAGGGAGGAGGGAGTGGGAGGGGGGGAAATGAGGAGCTGATATCAAGGGCTCAAGCAGAAAGCAAATATTTTGAGAATGATGATAGCGACAAATGTACAAATGTGCTTGACACAATGGCTGGATGGATGGATTGTAATAAGAGTTGTAATAAGAGCCCCCAATAAAATGATTGAAACAAACAAACAAAAACCAAAAAAGAAAGGAAGCGTGGACATGGCCTGCCCTCTGCCCTGCCCCAGGTCCTTGCAGTAGAGCGGCTGCGGCTCACCCCACCTGGCGCTTTGGAAGTGGCCCTTGGAGCCCGCCCACCCTCAGCCATGCGGCGAGCTGAGGGACAGGATGAATATTGGCTCTGTCTTCTGCAGAGGCTGCAGTGTGCCAGGATGCTGATCGGCCCACCAAAGAGGTGTGCTTAAAGTTAGGGATTCACACTCTTGCTTTTCATAGGAAAGGATTAAAGAACCCCATTCTTTCCCCCTGCCTTGCACTAGAGTCTCTTGAAGAGAGAACATTGTCAGAACCATTTGGAGCCACCAGGTTGAGCGATCTGG
The DNA here is from genome assembly GCF_000313985.2 of Echinops telfairi. Lineage (NCBI taxonomy): Eukaryota > Metazoa > Chordata > Mammalia > Afrosoricida > Tenrecidae > Echinops > Echinops telfairi. The sequence continues at coordinate 5,872,401 of NW_022106471.1, read as the reverse complement.
TTAAGTCAGGTGACCAGGAGTAAAGCCAAGCAAAAGACGGGAGGACTTAATGGAATTCCAGCGGGGACCTGGGAGACTGAGTCTGGCGCAGCATTGACTGTAGCAGGAATTGAAATCAGCTGGAGAGGCTGGTGAAAGCCGGGTTTCTCATGACAAATGCAGATGTGATTAGCAGGGGGTTGGCCTACAGGAAGAATACAGAAGGAGGTCCTTGGAGAGGCATCCATCATGCCCACAAATGTGTCTTTAAAAGCTACCTTTAAATAATGGAAAATGCATTTCAATGTGTATAGACAATAGACGTCAGGGATTGCCCTCTCCCTGTACTCTGTGTGGAGAAAGACCCACGCCTTTGGGTTCATGAGAGACCGGATCTGTGCAGGGACCAGAGCGGACTCAGAAACCCGAGCCTGCTTCTCACTGCGTCCATCACCGGGAACTGAGGCTGAATAATCTCCCATTGCCCCAGTCAGGACTTTCCAACTCTTCACATAGAGTCACCTCAAAGGGGTGTGGGTGGGTGGGGGTGGAGTTTGCACTCTAATATGTCCTTTGAACCCTCTCCAGGAGTTTCCTGGCTGGTCCAGGCTCTGGTAAGGGGAGCAGTTGCGGGCTTTGGGACAGCAGCAGTGAATGGGAGGGTGCCACCTGAACTGCAGGTCTTGGCACAACATATTCCAGTAGATTTGATAGCAATGTGTTTCGAAATAGGGTTGTCTATCCAGAAAGCAAAAAAGCAGGACAAAACATTGATCAGGTGAAGCATGTAGCACCTGAGGAGAATGGCTGATACAGTCATGGTATCATTAGTATCCCACCCAGGAGAGTATCTCACCTGCCAGGAAAGAGGCGCTGCACCAGAAAATAGTCTTCCTTTAAGGATGATGATTGAAACATCGCCCACCTATCCCTTAGGCCGGCCAGTGTACTCAGAAGGAAAAAATATTGTGTCTGCTTCTCTTTGTACCATATGCCATATACTTGGCCCGTTTTATCCCCTTCAGTCTGCAACATAATTCTACAAGGGAGATACGCTTTTGGAGGCAAGAATATTGATAGAGTTCTGTATAGACACATTTCTAGCAGGCAAGATCATTGAACCCAGGTAGCATAGTGGTTTACACTGTGGACCGTCAACTGCAAGGTCAACAGCTTGAAACCACCAGCTGGTCCTCGGAAGAAAGATGAAGCTTTCTGCTCCTGGAAAGAATTCCCGTTCTGAAAACCCACATGGGTAGTTCTACCCTGTGCTCTAGGGGCGCTGTGAGTGAGAACCAGCTCAATGGTGGTGAGTTGGGGCAAGGAACGCATTGCTCAGAAGGGGTAGAACCGCAATGCCAATTCCAGCTGGACTACAGAACCCTAGCAGGAATCATCCCATAATAGTATCCCATCCTTGACTGCTGGCATTCCTTCAGAGAAAAAAAATGGAGCTTGAGAGTAGTAGATTAGATCACCTACGTGTGGGATTGTAATTGAGGATCTACCTCCAGCCCCATCTTCAGTATACCTGAGAAGACAAAATGGCTCGACCATCACTGTTTGTGATTCTGGCATCTATATCTGAGAGTTATGGTGAGCCTCATCCCAGCCACCCTGGGTAGCACCATCAGTGACTAGTATGTATGGTATGGGCAACTGTCCTTGCTCGGCCTTCAGAGATATAACCAATGAGGCATTAGAAAAGCACATGGCCTTGCCCACCTAGTTCAGTCCGTGTTGCAGAGGAAGCTTCTTGTGCGTGGTAAGAAGGAGTGATGAGGCAGAGCACTGGCACTGCCAATCAAGAAAGCGAAGTCTATCTTAGGGTCTTTCAGAAAGGCGAAGAAGAGTATGTGTTTTGGATGCAGTCCAGTCAAGCACTCAAGTTTCCTTTCCTGTTCTAGAAGTTCTACGGGCAGGGTTGGCGGGAAAGGGAAGATCACATCCAGTCTGTCCTCTGAAATTGCTTAGTGACATTTTACTCACCTCGACATCTTAAGGAGACCTGGTGGCACTGGGGGTTAGGCGTGGGCTGCTAACCACAAAGTTGACAACTCAAACTCAGTTGCTTCTCGGGAGAAGAAGGAGGCTGTCTGCTCCCATAAAGTTTATCGTCTTAGAAACTATCTCTTGAGAAGGTCACTGTGAGCTGGAATTGAGCTGATTCTAGTGGGCTTGGGTTGATGATGTTGCTGTCTCAATATCGTCTCAACCTGGGACTCGTTGGTCAAGAACCACCAGTGGCCGCACATGGGGACCTTTTGCCGGCACCTTGACTTTCCACGAGTGAAGGTTTGGTTTCACATCGATTCACATAGTAAGGGTCTAGAGAACAGAGGCCAGTCTTAGGATTTTGGGGGTTATCATTCCTCCCAGTGCCGAACATTCACTTGTTTAATAGATGTTTCTTGAATATCAGTTATGTGTCAGGCACTGGGTTTATAAAAAAATAATAAGATTCAACTCCTATCATTGGAAATTTCAGTTTTAGCTTAGCCACATCAATAAGGGGTGGGGGGGCTCTGTTACGTATAGAACATAGTAAGGGGGTGTTTTATGCCATAAAAAGGTAGAGGCTCAATGAAATATATGTTGGATGAATGAAGTATATCCTTGTGAAATATAACGAGTAATGAAAGGAGTCCCGTCGAAGGGATTGTTGTGACAGAAAATTTGCACTTGGGGTAAAAGAAAAAAAGGTTGCATCCTCATATCGCACTTATCATGTGCCGTACAGGACCCAGAATTATAAACTCAGGAAGAGCTTCCTATCATTTAATCGGACCTTTGCATTTTCACCAAGAAGTTGACTTGCCTCAATTTACTACAGGATCACAGGAGAACCTGCATTTTCTCCTTCCTCACCTGCTCTTTCCTTCACACCACACTCACACAGAGGGCCACGGGCTAATGCGGCATTCTTATGAACCTAGTTATTGCCTGGAGTGAGCTTTCCCTACTGCAAGCACAGCCCTCAAAGCAGGGCATTTCCGAAAAAGCTGCCTCAGGCTGCTGTTCACCAATCCATTGTTAGCATTTCTTTTTAAATCGCTCTCAGTCAATGCACCTGGGTCACAGCCACAGCTGACAAAGGGGGCTGTGAGCTACATTCTGGGCACCAGGTTGGTGAGCCCCCTCCACCATGTATATGCATGAGCTCCCATTTGCATGAAGTGAAAAAGCATCGCTGCCATTAATCACCGAATTCATCTTAATAATTAGTGGCAATAATGTTGAAGAGCGGTGGTCCCCACATCGATCTCAGAGGCACCATGGGCCATTTCGGCTGCAGATGAATGATCATCAAGAGTGACAAGTTGGTGTCTTTGGATCGACCACCCCCAGTTCCACTTGCTTTATGGCCTGGCCGCTGGGCCGGAAGCTCAGGTGATCTGTGGGGCTAATGCTGCCCCTTTAACAAGACCAGTAAAAAGGAGTGATGTGACACCTGGGAGGGGGGGCTTGAGAAAAAGCCCCCGACCACTCTAGGGAGCTCGCTCTTCGCCATATGCATAGTAAACTAGCCCTAACTGCAAAGCAAGGGGCTATTTGTCATAATGGTTATGACCCAATGGTGAAGCCCTTGAAAGGCTACCACTTGCTCTAAGACCTTCTACATAAAAGATTGGTTTGGAGGTCTCTAAATTGCCAGTACTTCTGGGTCAAGAGAAAGCCACTTCAGATCACAAATGGAATAGAATGCTTGAAGGCCTACGGTACTGTGCCCGAAAGCATGGAAGTCCTAATCATTTTCATGCTGCTGCTGCTGTTTTGAGACCCTGTCGGGTTAAAAACGCCCACAAAAACCAAGTCACACAGGAAACCACTTGGAGATTGCAAGGGGAACTGCAAAGAACGTCATTCACGCAAAAGGGAAAATTAGGCAGAGAACAGCAGAAGAAGAAACGAAGCAGAAAATGGAAACCCAAGGAAGGAATTAAAATAATATACGATAGTGAAGTCTGATAAGGAAAAACTTGGGAGGACTTTCTTTAAAACACAGTCCTATTGACATATAATTCGCATACCATGCAATTCAATGGTTTCAATCTAGAAAAGAGTTATGCATTCCTGACTGCAATCCAGTTGAGAACATTTTTCTCCATTCGTGTATTCATTATCCTTAGTTCCCCATTGGCTCCCAACCTCCCCTGAGGATCTATTAATGCAGTTTCGGTCTCTCGACACTTACCTAGCTTGGCTTTCATTGTAAGGAAATCATTTTTAAAAGATTTGGGAGGATGGAACACAAAGACTCCTTAACTTTGGGGAGCCAGGAGATCATCCTGGGTTCCCCGCCCACCCCCCAAGCCTGTAAGGTGATGAGGATTAAAACGTGTGAGTGGCAGGGAAATTTGGGCTTGAGATGGAAATGCTTTTTAAAAATGCAACCACTGTTTTATTTCCCTGACAGTCTGAGTTAGCAGGATAGCTTTAGAATTGATGGAGGCAGCTGGGCTACACCTGCTTGCCTGTTTTCCCACCACTTCCCCTCGTCCACCAGTGAAAGACTGATCCTGTCTTCCTGACCTCTCCTTCGGCCCTTACCGGAAGGAGAGGTCTGCATTCTCATCGAAAACTAAAGTTCCCAACTTGTGTGCAGCTAGTGCCAGTGGCTATCGTGTTCAAATACAGCTCTCCTCCCCGGTGACGACAGAAAGAGAAGCTGCCGCCTTCATGCCAGTGTGTGTGGGCTCTGCCCTTATATGCACTTGGTGCGAGGGGCCGTGTCTTGGATCTGGTGGTTGTCTGCGTAGAAATCATCTTGGAGAAAGAAGAGCTCTTAATGTATTCTGGCAATCGGCTATGTTGTACCCACTGATTGACCTCAGTCGTCTTGTTTCAAAGGCATAGATGGTGTCAGTGTTTCGAATAGCCCTGTGGGTAGAAATGTCCACTCACTGGGATCAGATTCACAACTTTTGCTCTCAAAAGTGAGCCCTTGGAGGCCTAGTGCTTGTTGCTTCACGTGCTCTCTTCCTCTTGCCCACACTCTTTAATTTTCATTATTTGGACTAACGATGAGTCAGAATTACCCAAACAGCAGGGAGTTTGGAGTGAAAGAGAGGCTTTGTTACTCCCCTGACCTGTTGCCCTGGTCAAACACCCAAGGCACTGGTTGGATCAACACCAGCTGACGGTGACCCTCTCAACCGAAGCCCACCTAAAAGACTAGTTCCCATGCCATCCTCTGGGCTAGTGCCTACTTCGGCTTAAATAGAGGGGAGCTTCAAAGAAAGAGGCTCTTCTCTGCAGGCTTGGAAACAGACCGAGGATGCCGAGGTGTGGACAACAGCACCCTCCAAGTCCCTTGATGATGGGCTAGCAGCAGGGGAAGGGGAAATGTTAAGTGCTGGCAGGGTCTGGCATCTTTGACCCAACAAAAGCCAGCACCGAACCCAGAGGAGAGGAACACAATAGACTGCCGACTGCAGCGCGCTGTCTGTCTCTTCTGACCTCCAAACAGGTTGACCTTCATCAGCTCAAACACCCCATTCTGATGGCTTGGAGGCTGTGTGGGGCTGGCTGTGTTGGTTTTACATCTTCTGGGTGAGGTGTGGGCATTTTGCAAGGCTACATTTTCCTCGTGTGCCCTCCTGTTCAAAGCTGGATCTGGTCCCGTCTGTTTTATTCCTCTGTCCTGTGTTCCGGAGTGCTTATAATCAGATTCTCTGAAATGCATTTTTTGACACTTATCTGGTTACATGATCTTCTAGTCTGTTACCAAACAAATGTGCTGTCAAAGAAAAAGAAAAAGATCAATGGTATTGTGATGTCCCACTTGATGGATTAAATGGGGTATTATTCAACTCCTACTAAACAATCAGGCAAAGCACACGGGGGCTCTGTTTTCCTTCACAGCTGCTAACCAATACAGTGTATATGCTCTGTGATTAAGAAACAAAGCAAGAGCAGTTATTTTCAGATTAATTAAACAAACAAGTAGGATTTAGGGACCAAGCCTTTGAAAAACCCAGTACAATTCCTTGGAACATGTTTGCAAAAGGACGTAATTTACTTTAACTACATGAGTGAGCACTTAAGAATATAAAATCTCTCAGTGACGCAATTCTGGATTAATTGCCCGGAATTATCCTAGCGACATAAACAAAACCGATCCAGGGATGGACCTTACAGAGGGAGAATTTGTTGTTTTGGGGTTTTTTTCTTTCTTTCTTATGAGTAAATGTCCATTTAGAAAGCCTGTCTGAATTTAGAAGCCATCTTCATCAATCATTTATAACAAGCACAGAATAACTCCACTCATCTTCCTGACCAAGCAGCAGCCCCCCTGGTGGCGTGCACACCCCTCAAAGACCCCGGGTTGAGGGACTGGCACTCACTCCATTACCGGGGCCTGACCTTTGTGTTTCTCTGAGGGGCACAGAAGATGCCCAGAGAAAGCAAATATTAAATCAGTGGCAATTTCTCTCTTATCTCCGCCTGCCTGGCTCTATATTATCTTAAGACTCCCCCTTCGCTGCCCCCCTCCCCCAGCCTTACATGCAGTTGGATACATTTTGGCTCTTCTGTCTGATGCTGTTTCCGCTAATGGCTGAAGAAATGGAACATTACACCATTTAACGTGTGTGGGTCACATTAATCACAGAAAATTCTTTTAATGTCTCAGAAGTAACTGTCAAACTGGACATACTGAATCTATTTAAACTAAAGCATGCCATTTTTTATCTACAGTGATCTTTAATTCCCATAAAAGGGTCAAGAAAATGTGATTAAGTGACAGTTTTAAAATGTACTATAATATTAAATAGCTTGATTAAGTGACAACTATAAAATGTAATACAATATTAAGTATCTGGCTATGTCCCAAAAGAACTTTAAAGTATTTTTGAACGGTTTGGGAATTCATGAACCCATAATGGGTTACTAAGAATTTTTTTTTATTTGGGGGTAGTGGTGGTGGTTAGGGTGGGGGTGGGGGGGACATAAAAACACTTGAACTTAAAGCACATTATAAAATAGACTAAAACCCTTGCCACTCACAGACAACTCAGAGGTGAAGCATCTAAGACTGGGTTGGGGCCTGTGGAGGCATCCTTCTCACCAGTGCTTGATTGGAACGGCAATGCCCGCAACAGAGCAAAGGGGCTCAAGAGAATGTGTGGTAGAGAGACGTTGGCAGTTGGGTGGGCACATTCAGGGACCTCTCAGGCTACCTGGGTGGCAGGCCATCCCCTCCCCAGGCTTACCTGTGTGGTGACATCTCCACTTCGACAGGGATCCGATCAAAATCAGGAACTTGGTTCCATTCTAGACCTCTAGTTGGTCACTTCTCGCCACCAGAGAACCCCAGTGGGGGCAGGAAGATCTGGTTGGGCCCCAGCAAAGAGACTTTCCTGGAGGTGCTGTCAGGGCGCTGAGATGGAAAGGGCATGTTTGCATGCAGGGCCTAAATTAAAAATCTGGGCCAGGTATGTAGTCCAATGACTGAAGACAAAGCTTCCACCATCCTTCAAACCATTTAATGCCTCTCATTCCCCAATGAGTTGGCCACACACGACTAATTGCCTAGGTTCCTTCAGCCAGGAGACTTTGAGGCCCAGGGTTCCCTGCCAGCATTCTGTTTTTGAATACAATCCCAGAGAGTAGCAGTGAGGGAAAAGAGGAGGAGACAGGGAGGGGGAGAGAGGCAATACGAGGGACAGATGTCTCAACACATTGTTCCCAGCTCAGGAAGTCTGGCTGATGGCTTTATCTCACAGGACTGCCCCCAGGAAACCACACAGACGGCATAACCCGACAGTCCAGCTGGAGGAGGATGGATAAAGAATTTACCCACCAGCCCCCATCTCTTACGGGCAAATGTTTTCCCCACCGTGCATGCCCCCTCACCACATCCAGGTTTTCTAGGGGTGGGTGTTCGCTGTGTGCTCAAGACATCCTCCGACCTCTGCAGCAAGAGAGGCCCAGGGCAGGTGAGGCAGTGTATACAGAGCTGGTCATTGCTTTGGGGTGAGAAAGTCTGAGAAGATGCCAACGGGAACATGGGAAATTCCCTATTCAGGTTGGAATCAGAAAGAGGCCCTCTACAGGCAGAAGGGGAAAAAAAAAAATCACCAAAAGGTTCCTAGGTGCCTGAAGGGCGAGGATCTCCATTGAATTGTGAAATGTCTTCGGGCTTTTTCCCCTCTGGACCTCGGGTGCCTTAGTGGCGTGAGGCGTCTCTTCTAAAAGTTGTAAAGTGAATGGTAAATTGTGGCGATGCTATACCCAGCATTGAGAAGATGGGCCACATGCCCTTTCAGGACCTGCCAGAGTCCCATAGAACTTTCCAGAAAGACTTGATTCTGTCTCTTAAGGATAATAATCTTCAAGAGAGAGATGGAGAGCCGCGCTGATATCATTGCTGGTCCCACAGTGACAAAGAGACAAATGGCGGTGGCACATTTATGGAGTCTCACTCTTTCCTGCAGCGATGACGAAGTTTCATTTGGAAAATTTGCTCATCTGTCTAATAAATCAGGGGAGAAACTTTCCCTGATATTTACTCGGGACTTTCGTTCCTGTCTTGATGGTGTGCCGTCCCTCTGATTGCCCCGGCTCAGACCAGGCTGCATAAATCTCTTCCCTGTCTGCTGCCCTGTTGTCAACCATTAGCCTGCTCCCCCTCTGTCATTGTTTCACCAGATCATAGATGTAAGTCTTCTCATCTTCCCTGATAAATCAGGCTTTCGGAATCTCTCCTTGTTGCTCCCTCCAACTCCCCAGAGCGGGGATATAGGGCTCAGAGGGCCTGCTACAGACGTTTCTTTTATAATGGGCCCTGAAAGGTTGTCAGATGCAGATAATTAGGATCTCACTTCCCGCCATCGAGCTGCATATATCTTCCATGCAAAGAACCCCCATCACCTTCAAAGGAATTAATACCAGCAGAGGAAATATATGAGGGGGCCGGGTGACCGGAGGGTGGGCCAGCTCTTCGGGAGGCCAGAGCTGCCTGCCTCGTGTTTCATGTGTGTGTGAGAAAGAGAGAGACACTCTTTACCTCGGGACAACCTCACCCCTGCTCAGCAGCTTTGTGGTAAAAATCACAGGCGGGTCTGCGTTGTTCACCACAGAGTAGCGAGAAGAAGCGCTCAGTGAATTGTTCTGTGATAGCGCTATTACTTCACATCCTACCCTGCCTCACCTCGTGGATCTAAAATGTACCGCGGAGGGGCTAGCTCATGCGGTTCGTCTATAGCCTTTATTCTCACGCTCTGCTCTCAGGGGTCCCTCTCCCTCTTAGACATACTTTCCTGGTTTCTGTTTTGAGTGTGTCCGCAGAACTATCAGAGATCTAGCTTCAGGGAAACGAGGTGGGCCACCAAATGGATATGATGGGGACATAAGGCGGTTCCCCAACACCCAGAAGAAAGGCTTCTTAGGCTGTGATCCAAGCGACCTCCTTGTCTGGCAGGGTTGGGGAGAGCAATGTTCAGACAAGAAGGAGGAAACAAAGGAAATAGGCTCTGAGATGCTGCCAGCCATGCCCTGCACCCTGCCCCACCCCGTCCTGCCCCGCCCTGCCCCTCGTTGATCAGAACAGATTTATTTTTATCCATATGCTATACTGAGATTCTCTGTGGAATTTTATATTTTAAAAGAAGGGCAAAGCTTTTTCGGGAAAAAAGAGCTCCATGTCAGCTTCATCCCCCTGGGCATGAAGAAAGAGGTCTAGCGATATTAAGGTCAGATGACTTGTTAGTGCTAAAGCCAGGCTAATATTCAGGGTCCACCACCCCTGGGATTTTTACTATCTGCCCACCACCAAATCACTCAAAATAAAATTCTTAGAACCACGAGGCGATGGACTGGCCTTTATACACACCAGGATAATGTTAAAGATGAAGCACTTTGGTCTGAGAGGTTCTTTCTGATCTATGCACTCAGGGTGATTTTTCTACTGATGGGGACAGCTGTGCACTGCATTGCCCTCACATCAGCATCCTTTGGTCCCTGATTAGTGTGTCTCCAGGGTCTGATTTTTGACCATGAGCCTCAGCAGGAGGAGCTGACGTCTTCAGGGAGAAAGTACAACTTGACCTGGGCCTCAGCGGGATCATGGCTGGGACTGAGCATAGATTGTGAGAGCGAGGCTCGCTCAGAGCCCTCCCTCCATCCAATTCCAGAAAACAGCACACTGCAAACGTCATTTCATACACAGGATTGCCCGGCAACAGACACTTATTCTTGTTCCTGGCTGCTTGGATCTGGGTTGATTTTGTTTCTTCTTTTCTCACATGAACCAGTCTACAACACTGTTCTCGGTAAAGGCTGCTTCTCTGCAGATGAAAACATCTCTTGGGCTAACAGTTCCAAGGGGCAGATGGCGAGAGAAAGGTGTCAACGCTGTTCATTTCTCCCACCAACGATTTCCTTCACCCGGGTCTTAGCTGTGTCAAAGAGGATACTTGGGCCACACTATGTTCACTACATTTGACTTCAATTGAGTCAGAACTTGGCTGAGGGAACGGGTTACTTATGTGTGGAGTGCCTTCAAATTCCAATTCTCAACACCCTACTTTCTAGAATTTAAAGTCTGCTCGCTGGGACCTTCTAGAGGCTAAACCAACTTCCCTGTGGGGAATGGAATGAGTTGGAGTCCTTTTAATAAGCAGCTCAGTGGTTGGCATCATTCCTGGAAATGGGCAAAGACCAAAGTTCTAGTGTTTTTTTACTGAGATTCATTTTTTTTTTAAGGCGGGGTTTTGAAAAACATTTCTTGAGACCAAAACTTGAAACAAATGGGAGGCCTTGTTCCCACCAGGACTTAAAATACCAACATATGTATCAAGGAATCTGTTCAATTTGATAAGTCAGTTCAAAGTGACCAGGAAATAGCAACAAGAAGCCAGGCATGGAAGCCAGCGTTTGGTGTTTGGAGAGCATTAAGCGCCATCTGTACATGGGTTGTTCCCCAAATCCCAAGGTCTGAAGCATTTCTCCCTTCCTTCTGTTTTCTCTTTGAGTCCGACTTTGATTTATTTTTCAAGATTCGGAAGGCTTTCTCTAAAGAGGTCAAGGTGTCACAGAAAAAGGCAAAAAGGAGTTTATCCTGCAGGAAAGCCTCTTGGCGAAAGACAGGAAGGGTCAGGACAGAGAGCCTCTGGAAGTCCGGGAAGAGAGAGGTGAATCCGTAGGTGGAAGAGCTCCCCGAGGAAGCCATGCCCCTGGGGAAAGGAGGAAGGGGATGGGGGGATGGCTTTAGAAGATGAATTCAAGTCGTAATACTGTCACTAATTATTGAGAAAAGCAGTGATTTTAGTGTTTTCTCATCTGGAAGGATGCTAATAATATCCATCTCCCAGAGCTGATATGAGGGTAACAGGAGATAATGAGGGGTAAACATTTTATGAGCTGGAAAATGCTGTGAAAATACAACCTAGGATGAAGAGGGTCGTCCAAAACCGGGAGAAGACCACAGTCCCCCGATGGGCTGAAGGATAAATGCCCGGGAGGTCTAGGATCTTTGTAAACCTCCCTGATGGTGCTGCAGTGAAACGCCGACCCGCTCACTGAAAAGTCGAACATCTAACCGACAGCTGCTCCCTGGGAGAAAAGATTTGGTGATATGAACCCATCAAGATTGTAACCTTGGAAACCCTATGGGACAGTCCCACTCCATCCTATAATGTTGCCATGAGCAGAAATAAGCTCAACCACAAACCAACAACAACAACATGATTTGCTAAAGGTTTCTCGGTCGACTTTGCTTCCTACAACTTCATAGAAAGTACAAAACACCATGGACTTCCTCCTTCTGAGTGACTCTTTGGTCTATGAAATAAGCTTCTACAAGTAAACAATATTTTCTGATATTCAGTGTCTAGCTCCTACCACTCCCTATCCCCAGACACGCCTCAGATGAACCCTCTTTGAAGATCCTAAGGGCTCCTTGTAAATGCAGATGTTTCCACCCAGCAAGGGAACAGACTAGAAAAAGTCGAGGTGTGAAGTGGAGTGGTGGGTGGAGGAGGAGCTCACGTGATTTTGATAGTCACGTCAGATCGGTAGAGGAGGGGGGTATTTTTGTTTCCTGCCTACAGCTAGCTGGCTGTCAATTATAATGGGAACAAAATGTTTACTAATATTTAACAAAAAGGAAGCACCACCCAGAACACGAACATCACTGCACTTCGCTGCAAAACTCTTTATTGGACACCTGTTGGGTGTCGCTGAAGGCCCCCTGGGGCGGGGGGCATAAACAGCTCTGAGGACTAGTGAAAAGGTGGGGACTTGGCACCCACCTAGCAATGCCACGGAAGAGAGGCCTGGAAATGTGCTTCTGTAAAGATGATAGTCCCAACCCACCCCATGAAGCAGCTCTGTTCTCTAACACACTGGGTTTCCAGGTGTCCAAAGCAACTGGATGGTGGCAGCAGGCTACTGAGAAGGGACTGCAGTGAAGAAGGAAGACAAGAAGCCCCTAAATTTAATGCCCCAGCAGGACAGCAAGAAGGAAGGACAATCTCAAAGCAAGGGACGCTTTCACGTCTTCTATGAACCATAACCAGATGCCCAAGCCTCGGATTCAATTCTCATGGTGACCCTCTGGAACAGAGGAGAAGGGCCCCACAGCGTTTCTGTGATCCTTGCTTAAGCAGCCTGCCACATCTTTCTCCCACCGAGTTGCCGGTGGGTTCGAACCAATGACCTTGCAGTTGACAGGGAAGTGCTTTCACCACAGAGCCCCTAGAGGTTCTTCTAAGGATCCTTACGGGAGCCATTTTGTGTTCTCCCCAAATAGCATCATCTATTTTCTGATGGTCAAAGCAGGGAAGCTTTTCTACTTCCTGCCTGTCAGCCCGCCTTAGTCTGTTGTGCTCATTGTTTATTTATTTATCATTTAAATGAAAGACAAGGGTCTACTTTCCAGCGCCATTATATCTTGCTCCCAGTGATCATCTGGCAGGGGTTTTTTCCATTAGCAGGAACGTTCAGGAGGCTAGAGAAGGGAATACCCAGGGCTAAGCAGCAGTGAGAGCCCCATTCGCCTCCCCCCCCCTCGGCCAGACAATGTGTCTTGCATTTCTCTAGTGTAAATAAAATGATGATTCAAAGAATGGTCCCCATTAATGAGTATCTGATTTCGAATAAAAGAAAATCCATGCTGGGAAGTTGATGAGCTTGATTTTGCTGAATTGCTTCTGGCATGCGAGTCATATTTATTGGTCTTTTCCCTCCGACAATTGTCACCAGAAGTCTCCGGCTCTGTCTTGCTGCTGAGTGGAGAGAGAGAGGACTTGCAGGCTGATCTCAGTTCCCTGTAACTGGAGGTGACATCTGAAATTTCAAAGTCATTGAAAAGGTAGGCGATTATTAAAATGGAATGTGTCTCTGTTTCCTGATTGTGACCCCTCAGTCTTGCAACTGGCTGCGAAACCGATGCCAACGCTGGAGGGCGGGCCTCTGGCAGCGCGGGGAGGACTTTGGATCGTGTTGCCCGCAGACTTGTTCATCTTTCCTAATTGCTTTCAACAGTAGACATGCTGGAAATGTGGAAACACGAGGAGAGAGAGGTGCTAGGTTACTAGTTAACGTGCGGGGCTTTCCATGAAGAGCGGGGAGGAATGGGTTGAGGGTGGGGACAGAGAGGGAGAGGGAAGGCGAGAAAGAAAGGACACAGTTCCTCAGAGATCACACTTAACAAACGGTGTGAAAGGATGGTCCCAGGAAAAGCAAAAGAGCCCTTTCTGAGCACAGACATCACACACACGAGCTATGCATTAAAAGTAGGAGCAATTTGCTTCTGCACAATCTCTGGGGGTCCCAGGCCAGGCTCCAACTTGCCACTCTACTGTGCAGGATTGGATGCCGGTGCTTGGACCAGGAGGCTCTGGGAATGCTGGATGTAGCAGGATGCTTCGGAGAGCAGGAATCAGTGCCAGTGGAGAAAAGAGAATTATTGGAGATAAATGAGAGGGGTTCAGCCCAAGAGACTTGGTCATCAGGACACAGAGCAGGATGCCTTTTGAAAGAGGGGTTGGTGACCCAAAACCAGTGAATCAGAAAACGACAGTTAGAATTTAAAGAGCCGTTCTGTGGCTGGTTAGCTTCCCGAAGTCCTTTCCTTTTGTGGAGGCCTCTGTGTTCCCATCTACAAACTGGGACTGCTAAGTCACCGGAGCAGATGTCGTACCAGGGGTGGGAAATTTACACTTACTAGTTCCAAGGCTCTCTCCAAGGGAAATTGTCAGAATTCTACCCTTTGGTATTTCATCGACAGACAACTTAGATATTTAAATTAGGGCAGACTCGACAAGAGAACACATTGTACAGCATGCAGGTGTGTCTGTAGGGACAAAATGACAGCATCCATGTCCCAAGCGTCCTGTCTTTATTACTATGTTCTATCCCTGGGTACCAACGATTGGATGATGGATTTATGTGCTTTACATCCCAGACCCATCATCCCTCCCATCCTTTCACCCCCACAAAGCAATATCGAATTTTAAACTACCAAGTCAACACCCCTTCTACAGAATTAGGCCAGGTATACGCAGAGGGGGGCCCTTGACTGAGCTTAAATTCATATAGGCTATAAGGGGTCATAAGGACTCCATGCTTAGAAATTGGGAGTCCCCGTCATTTCTTCTTCATGTTTCAGGGTTGGGTGCTCTTCTCACACACAAAGGCCACTGGTCTGGACCCCAGGGAGCCTCTTCCGCAGCTCTGGGGAGACTGGAGTCCCCCCTCTGCTCCACTCAGGCTCGGTGGCCTGCTGTGTGTGGGAATCCCAAGAAGAAAGCATCTTCCTGGAGGCTCCCTGGGGAACAAGACACACTACAAAAGCCACCCCTCTGTGAAGTTGGATCCATCGCTGGTCGGGGTGGGGGGTACTGGTGCTGTTGAATGTGCTTATAGATGTCAGAAATCACTTGCAGAACTTGAAGAATCAATCAATAAGCTCGCTTGGAAAATCACCCCTCGGGTTTCGCCTCCCTTGTGTGTTCACCCCCTTCTCTTCTGCTTCTGCAAAAGGGAGCGCACAAACTGTTGTGAGGACGCACCTGCAAGGAAAGATCTCAGTCCTTAGCGAGCCAGGGGGTCTGTTTGCTCACACATACCCCAATTTGAAAGCGGCCAGATTTTTGCCTGCTTAAATAAATGTATGCCAGCCAACCAAATAACACGCAAAAAACAGCTCCGAGGTGAATTGGCCCGTGAGATATCAACCTCAGGAGTGTATCAGTGAGCTTCAATACAGAGAGGGAGAAAGGAAGGGAGGAAGGAAGGAAGGAAGGAAGGAAGGAAGGAAGGAAGGAAGGAAGGAAGGAAGGGAGTGAACATTCCAGACAGATCCTCTGAGAAAGAAACCAGCCTAGCCAGTGAGAAGGCCACTGTTTCTCTTCAGATCCCACCCCCTCCCGTGATGAGCGTGGGTAGAACTCCTAGCAATGGAGTGCCTAACAAGTGTTTTCAGAAAGTTATGCAAAGTTGGCGTTCTATTACTTTTTTTAAGAGTATTGGGGCATATTTTCTAATTATAAACGCAATACAAGTTCACCGAAGGTGTGGCAGTTATATAATCGTTTGTCAAGTGGAGAGGATTCGGAGTGAAGGGGTGGAGTCTAGCCTGTCAATCAGCTCATAGCCAATGAGGCCTCTGTGAAGGCATGGCCTTCTCCTGAGGGTTCTGGAAACTCCGGTATTCCTTCTTGGAGGTGGGAGACTCTCTCTCTCTGCTCACTCCCTGATGAGGCGCTCTACTGACAAGACACATGGGGCTATGCTGATGGCAGTGAGAACCCTGGCCCTAGAGGAGCCACGTGGAGACCCACGCCAGCGCTGAGATGATTCCACCCTCACTGGATCCACAAGACTTCCCACCCACTGGCCTGTGATCTTCCTGCATTCAGCGCCACTGCATGTGTTGCCTGAGTCTGAAGAGGACTTTATAGATTAGTATCAGACATACGGGCTAATATTGGACTTATGGACTTGATGTGGACTGGGCTGGGATGTTTTCTCAATATTCAATGGCTCTTGTGTATCAAGCTCTTTCTTACACACATATGAGGGTCTATGAATTTGTTTCTCTAGTCTACCCAAACTAGCACAGAAGGAAATTTGGAAAACACGCGAAGTAGCTCTGCTCTCTGAGATGGGGGTACGTGTCTCTCAAGCTGGAAAGGCCTCCTACTCGGCTATGGTGAGGTGAGAGAGGAGGGGGCCCAGTTTCCCCGGGGCTGGATAAGACTCAAGAGCGGGAGGAACTGCTTCCTGGCGGACCAGCCAAACCTTCTCAGGACCAGAGATCAGGGGTTTCCTTTTGTTCGTGTGTTCATCCGGAGGAGAAATGTGTCTGCCCGGAGCTCCAGTTCTTACACCCTGCCAGTTGTCTGGACCCTTTAGAAAAACCAGTGGCTCTGGAGTCAA
This sequence comes from Echinops telfairi, assembly GCF_000313985.2. Taxonomy (NCBI): domain Eukaryota; kingdom Metazoa; phylum Chordata; class Mammalia; order Afrosoricida; family Tenrecidae; genus Echinops; species Echinops telfairi. The sequence continues at coordinate 5,856,036 of NW_022106471.1, read as the reverse complement.
CTCTGCCTCTGGCAACCCCACATTCAGAGGAGAACTGCACTGTGTACAGTCTCCAGTGGCTAATTTCGGGGGCAAGGGGAAAGGGAGAATGTATTGCCTGGCCTTTCTTCCAAGGCACCTGAGTGCACTTGAACCTCTAATCCTTTGGTTAGCAGCTGAGCAGGTCAAGTGTTTGTGCCACCCAAAGGCTCCTATGACCTATATAAGTCACTGGTTGTCCTAGAAGTGGGGGAAAGGCTATCTCTGATTTCTAACATTTTTATGTTTCCTTTGTTTTCTTCTTCTGGCACTCTTTCTCTAGACTCTTGACTTTCTATTCTGCGATCCATGCCTCTTACTGTGGAAGGAAGACTGGCAAAAAGAGCCCTGAGTTGAGAAGCCATGGTGCCGTGTTGTCCAGCACAGGGTTTGCTTTGGGTCAGTTCCCTCCCTTCTCTGCGCTTGGTGAGCACAAAGGAAGATCTAAGTCAATCTTCTCACGTGCGGATGGAAGGAAACACCCATTAGAATCACTCGGGGGACTTATCTTTTTTTTTTTTAATTAAAAAGATAGCAAAAAAATTAATCCTAATTGCCTCTATGAACAACTGTCTCCTTTGCCACAAGATTGGAACAACTAAGCGGTATCCAGCTACCATTGCTGCATTGATGGATCAAAAATTCCACAGGGAAATTCTGATTGCAAGGCGGAAATGAAGAACAGAATGCCAGATTCGCGTGGATTTTCTGGAGCCACGGTGACTGGGTGAACTTCTGAAACCATTACCTTAAGAAGATTTTTAAACTTATAACCAGAAAGTCTTCTTTAAACTAATCGCTTAGCTTCACTAGTAAACAACGTCTGCCTGGAGCCTGGAGCTCTTGTGCGATCTCTGTGGCAGCTGAGTGAGGACAGCACATTGAAAGATTAGACGAAAAGCTTAGGTGGGGGGTGAGTTCTTGTT
>NW_022106471.1:5829840-5854992 GCF_000313985.2 Echinops telfairi | reverse complement strand
GACGGAGGAACAATTTGGAAAAGAGACCAAGAGACCAGAGCATGAAGGATGTCATGAAGGTCACTGAATTGTACATGCAGAAAGTACTGAAATGGTGTAGGTTCTGGGCGGAGTCTCAACAGCAACAAGAAGTTTAAAACATCTACAAACATTCTCCCAAATCAACCCTCTGTGACTCATCACGATGGGCAGGGAGGGGTGGAGATGGGAGGCAGAAGCAGGTGGGAACCTGGGTAGACCACAGCTCCAGTGAGAAGGCTCTTACTTGTGTTTCTCTTGCGGAAACACGTCACCCAGGTAACCCTCAGCGCCAGCCACCTGAGAGATTACTGGGGAGGACAGAGCGGAGATGCTGCTGTGAATCGATTTTTTGGGAAAAGAGCCAGCTCTTACTCAGGGTTCCGTTGCTGTGCTGTGTCTTGCTGAGAGGCATTTGCCACCTGGGAGGAATGAGTCTGTGTTCCCCTCTGCTCTCCCTGTTCATGTCTCTCAGGACAAAGCACTTCTTGACTCTGGTTGCTGACCTTTCCAGAAGGAAAGGGAAAAACATCTCTGGAGCCATCTCATTCTTGTTCTTTATCATTTCCATGTGCACTTTTAAATGTACAAATTATTATATGTATATGTCTGTGTGTGTGTGTGCATATATTGTAGTCCAGGTGAGAGCTCATGGAGAAAATTAGTTTTCCATCCAACAATTGGTTTTGTGACATTGTTTGCAACCCCCTCAGTGTAACGGCCCTCCTTCCCTCTTCCTCTTGGGATTCCCCATGTCCATTCGTCCTTTCCTGCCCCTTCTTGCCGTATGAGCTTTGCTTTGGAGCAAATGCTGCCATTTTCCTCACCTGGGTGATCGCTCTGAGAAGTACAGTCCTTTCTGGTGTTGTCATTCATTCTATCGGTCTTTCTAGTGTTCAGGCGAAAGTTGACCCCAAAAGCAGGTTCAGTTCCAGACTTGAAGGGTCTCTGAGGTCTGCTGTCTACTTTTAAGCTATCCATTATTTTTTCTTTTTTAACTAGTTTGACAGAACCTAGGTTTTTTGGCCCTTCCCTTCCACCCAATACAAACCCTATATGATGTTACTGACTAGATAGCAGATAAGCTGCAATATAATCAGGCATCGCTGCATCTTTGACTAGGTTAGGAGTCCTGGTGGCTTCGTAGTTACGTGTTGGGCTGCTAACTGCAAGGTCGGCAGTATGAAACCTTCAGGGCCTCCTGGGGAGAAAGCCGGGCTTTTGATTCCCGTAAAGAGTTGCCATCCTGGAATGTCACAGGGGCAGTTCTACCCTGTTCTAGAAGGTCGCTATATGTTGGCATCAATTTGTAGAGCAGTGAATTTGTCTTCCTTATTTTTTAACTGCACTAGTTTGCGATCCAGTTATAGAAGGCGAAATCAGCTTGCATTTAGCAGTTCATTTTCTATTTAAAAATAAGAAATGCTTTCTGATCTTGAGTGACTTATCCTCTTCACTCTCATTGAAATGGACCTGCGTTGCAAACCTGAACCTTTCAGAGCCTGCTACCAAAAGACAGAAAACTTTCCAAATGTGCACAACTCAGGGCGTCAGCTACAAGAAAGGATGATGGGAAACAGGACTGCAAGGGGAGGACTCTTGACTGACAAGGGCATTTACACTTTCTTCTCTGAGAAAGAAGTGTTCTTGTTCTTTGGCCTCAGCAATGAGCAATTGGGTACTGAATGACTACTTGGGGATACTCATGCCCTAAATATTTGCGTCTAACTACGAGATCCCCAATACAGTACACACACAGCATGGTGGCATAAACGATTGTACAGGTGTAGACTTCAGTTGTGAGGGAAGCCTCGGACTGAGGTCAACCACACCGAAGTCTAGATATTGAGACAACATGGGTGAGTTCAATGAGTACACAAGGAATTATTGCCATGGTTGTGAATGCTACAGACCATAAACTTGCAAAGTAGAATTAGCTAACTCTTTATTACACAATAGGATCAGACAATAAAAAGGGGGTATGGGAGATCTGTTATAAACTTGTCCTTAGAAGATTGGTGCGCAAACCCCATTTCTTCCCTGTGTTAACCTGAGCAGGTTACCTATAATTTTCAACCTTCAGAAGAACAGCCATTCCAAAGCCCAGTGGAGTAAAATTGTACTCGGCACCCATGGGCTCACTAGGAGTCACTGTCGACCGGATGGCAACTGTCTGAAATCACAATTGGCATAATTCAAAGAACGGTGGACACTTCCAGGCATTCCTAGGGTAGCACAGTTCCCAACTTGCGTTTTCCTCTACAAAATGCAACTCATCCATAGCATGCTAAAACCAAACACATGTATGTTGTAGGAGTTCTGCTCCCCTATGGGAGAGACCTTCCTGGACTGTCAGGTGAGTACTTATGGACCCCTGACTCTGCGATAGTGTGTGCATCACAGCAGCAGAGATCAAAATACATTTTGTATCACTTCATTTTACAGGGTGGGGGGGTCAATGTAGACCCAAAGTAGATGATGACGTGAAAGCCCATGGCTCACGGTTTTGACTACAGTAGGAAACCACGCCACGTGACCAGGAATCCCTCTCTGTTCTTGCAGGAGTCCGTGTTTCCTAATGATCTTCTTTATGGATCCACTTCTCATGTTTTGTTTTAGCTTTTATTTTCCTTAGAAAGGGCATCCCATCGCAATGTTTCTCAACATGTCGTAGATGACTGAATCTCGTGCACATAAATAAACTACCCAAGTTACATCTGTGTTTATTTGGACTTGAGGCAGTGATTGACTTCATAGAGTTGCCCATGGTCGTACATTTTCTAAAGAGAAATGACTAAGAAACCTACTTCATGTATTCAGATAGACTTTTTTTAAACAAACATTTGGGGAGATTTTTTTCCACTGTAGAGTTCCTCTACAACAAGATGATTTAGAGAAGGGGTCCTCAAACTTCAGCCCGCGGGCCACATCCGGCCCGCCAAGGACATTTATCCAGCCTGCCAGGTGTTTTTACCCCGTTTTGTTTTTTTAACTTCAAAATAAGATATGTGCGTAGGAATTTGTTCATAGTTTTTTTTTTTTAGCTATAGTCCAGCCCTCCAATGGTCTGAGGGACAGAACTGGCCCCCTGTTTAAAAATTTTGAGGACTCCTGATTTAGAGAAGGCCTACTTCCATCACATCATACCTGGTATAGACCTTTCCTAATAACAGGTTTACATTTATTACATTGGGTTTGAGGAATCTGTAAATAGGAATCTTAACTGAACAGTTACCAGCACATCTCTTTACTCTTAAGAAGACAGATAAATTAAAGGAGGTCAAAGGCATTTCAACATTTAGGACACAAGTAGATTGCAGAGAGAAAACAGGCCCCAATTGTTGCCTAGTTTCTTCTAACCCAATATATACATTCAGGTTCTATATGAAACGAATCAGTTCTGTTGGAACTAACACACGGACCCATTTTAAGACTTCCCATGGCCATTGCTCACCAGATAACATGAGGCTGCTTTTTGTTTCTGCTCAACTCAGCCAGGAAATAGGTTTTTAATAGACTTTTCTGACTTTGTGTTTGTGCGCACATGCACGCATGCATTCAAATAAACTGACAAGACACATGAATTGGTCACACCAAGTTGGGCATGCCTCTCGGGGGATCAGGTCTGTGCCATGAGCAGTTGATGGATCAGGCTGGGCGGGGTGACGCATTCCTCCTGATCATGCCAAACTCCTTCAAGGTGATTGGGTAACCCCACATCCATTAGAAGCCACTTCTCTGAACCAACTAGCGTTGATTGAAAAGAGTCATTCTGATCTGATGTCTATAAATGCTTAAAGTCTATCCCTTGCTATTTTTGCAACGATGAGTAAGCCCTGCCCACTGAAAGCTCATCACAATGACTTGTTTGAAAAGGAGGTTCTGTGCTCTCCTGCAAGTGGTTTTCATTTAGTAAGTCTGGGATCGAGTCCAAAAATGTACACTTTTAATAAGTACTGTGAAGGCGTTTGCTGCAGAGGGTTCTTGAACACGTGTGTGGGAACATGGTGGACCCAGCACTATGGTTCTCAACCTGAGCGTGCCCCAGCATTAGCTGATGGACGTCTCAAACCCGAATGGCTAGGTTTAACCGTCCTAGTTTCATATTGAGGAGGTCTGGGGTAGGACCCCAAAAGTTGCAGTTCTAATAAGTTTCCAGGTTATTCTGCTGCAGCGGCTTCTGTTTACTAACAGGGACCAAAGGCCAAGCCAAAACCAGATGCAGTTGTACCAAAGGTTACTTCATCTAAAAACGGTTGCTTAAAGGGAAAGATCCTCCCCAATAAAGAAAAGCAGCGGCTATTTGCTGAGGATCTTGTAGGGGAAGGTGCCTAGCCTAGTGAAAAAAACATTTGTTTTATCTTGGTAACTTTTTGTTTTGTTTACATTTTTCACAGATAAGAAAGTCAAAGGTTGGAGTTGTTATTGTGATGTTAATTCCGCACCCCTTCATTAAGTCAAGGTACTAGTTTGGGTGTTGGCCATTTTTGAGGATACCCTGGGCCTTCAGTGAGTGGTACGGTTGGCAGATTTAGCAACAACAACAAATTTCAGGACACCCAGCTATATTTGAATTTCAGATCAATAATACATTTTTAAAAGTATAACTATGTCACAAATATTGCATGGGACATGTTTATACTGAAATATTATGCACTTTTAAAATCTGAAATTCTAATATAACTGAGCATCCTAAGTTTTAACTGGCAAGTTTAGACTGTGGGCCACTTCTCAGAATCTGGATATGCCTGTCGACAGGAACACCAGCTCCAGTTTTTATGAAGTCTGGCTTTTCTTTAGTCCCGAACTGATGGCTCATTCTGAATGTCTAAGCACGCAGAGTAGAACCCAATGTCCCTCCCCTCTGTCACCTGAACCGTCTGCATCCCGGAGTGGAGAGCAGAGCCACTGATGAGATCCTAGTCTCCCACGAGTCTGTTTATCACCAGGAGTAACCGGAAGTCATCTAGCAGCAGTAGATCCCTCTACATCTCCCCATTCCGTGGTCTTGGATGCTCCCGGAAGTCTACGAAAACATTTCTGCTTGTCCTCTCTCTCCCTTCACTCTTATTCCCTCCCTCTGCTAGCCAACAGTGTCAAAGCAGGGGGTAGGGCAGAGCAGCAGCAGGGGTGGGTTTTCCTGACACCAGTGGTGGAAACTTGACGGAGCCACTTGTCCTTCTAACCCTGTGCCCCTAGTCCTCAGGGAGGTGTGAGTTGTTGGCGTTTTCATTCCCTCGTCTTCCTACGTGCTCATTCTGCACACCTCCTAAAGTCCTTAAGCCCATCTCCAGGATGCATTTTGTTTGCCTGCCCCATGGTTGCCTGCCCCCCAAAGGCTGGTTTAGGTTCCTGAGCAGTATAACCCCTGTCATCCTCTTCTGTGCAGTGCAAGTGAAAGGATCGATGGGCATCAGCATTCTTTCCTTGAGTACCAACGTTACCAGTCTCTTGATCAAAAGCCTCTCAGAGGCAGATAAATTCTCTTCATTGGCCCACCGCTATAATGGATGCTTTCAAAGGTCTTCAGAAGGAAGCTCTGTCTGTGATTTCTTGGGAGAAATATTATTCAAAATTAGAATCTCCCACTGTATAGGTAAGGACTCCTGGTAGGGTACTGGGATGGTTAAGGAGGATGTCAACTAGACACTCCTGGGTAAGGGTAGTGGCAGACCCAACCTATCAATTGGGTTGCAGCCTGATGCCACCTCCTTGGTGACATAAGGTCTTTTGTATAAGAGAAAAAGGTGGAACAACAAAGCATTCTCTTTGGCGCTTCACCTTCTGCCGGAGCTAGATCTTGCATCTGCTTCCTTGACGTCCTGTTGTATTGCCTACCGATCCCAGGAGCTGTCAGTGGACTATCAGTGGTGGATCCATTCAGCTAACTTTGGAATTTTGCATTCACCAGCCTGGGCCCACGGTATGTCTGCCTCATCATCCTGCTTCCTGCTTCTACAAGTCGGGAGAAGCCTGACTTGAACCAGACTGGACTTACCTATTTCTACCACTGTATAAGCCATTTCTTAACGTAAATCTCTTTGTAAATACAAACACATACAAACGTCACTGGCTTTGCTTCTCTAGAGATACAGCTACTAACCACAAGGTTGGTGGCTCAAACTCACCAGCTGTTCTTCATAAGAAAGATGAGGCTATCTGTTCTCATAAAAATTTATAGTCTCAGAAACCATATATAGAGTCACCATGTGGCCAAATTGACTGGATCATGTCTGTGGTCTAGATGGATGTGACTCCCTTGACTGCAATCAAATGGGGACACTGGGAAGAACTCAGAACTGAGCTTTGACCTACTTATTTTGATGAGGTTAAGGTCTAGGAACGCTAGGTTGGTGGATAATATGGATAAAATATGACATCAGATGAGCATGATAGTTATGGCATGGAAAGTGGATGAGGGACCATAATCCTGGAGTCACGATAGCCCAAGGTTCAAGAGCAGACCTGCACCAGAGAGGAAGAAGAGAAATCAATGCAGAAGGGCATACAGGACCAACTCAGGTTTCAGGCTAAGGCTTAAATGTCAGACTGGAAAAGGTGGCCTGGGAACCTGAGGTAGAACCCAAGAGGGACTTCGTCTCAGAAACAAGGAGAGAACTGTCCATGAGTCAAACAGAGCCACAGGTGGGAAGCCAGGCTAGATGTGAGTGATTTGGGGGTAATCAGAGCCGTGAATTAGAACTGCTTAAAGGCTCCCTCTCCATTTCCTTGGGTTCCGTGAAGCTGAGCTTGTCGGTTTGGGTTAAGTGCCTTTAGACAGGGACCAGGTAAGACAGGTGGGAGATGGGCAGGGTTGACCACCACTATCAACCCCTCCCAGGTTTTCACAGTCACAGAAATGAGATGAGTACCCCAGGCATTGCAAATGACATCCGTGGGGAAAATCTGTCTAATCAGTACCGTCACTCAGAAAATCAAAAGCAAATGAAAAACTCTATTCAAAGTGAGAACCGGACCTAGCTTCCTCTGCGAACAAGGGGCTTTAGTGTGGTCTCGGGGTAAAGGAAGGACCCTAGGAAATGACTCTGGAGGAATCCAGTAGAGCCTGGTTCAAGTTGACTCTCCACTGACCTCTAGCAGGGTCTACCCTTACCAGAATGCCATAGTCCTTGCACAGCCCTGGGCAGACCCAAGAACCCCGTGAGGGCAGGGGACCCTGTGAAGGACTGAAAGGCAAGAGCTCCAGTCCTGGGCCTGGAGTCACGATAGCCCAAGGTTCAAGAGCAGACCTGCACCAGAGAGGAAGCCCGCGCAGGTGAGGGAGGTCCTCAAGACACAAGGATGCTAAGGGTCAGTGGGTGCTTCTCCAGCCAGAGCTCCCGGAGTCAGTTTATGAAGCCAGCTGTGTCTCTGGTGTGGCACGACTGGCTCTTCTTCAGCTCCCCAGAGTGTGCACTTATCTGAGCAGAAGGGTCAGGCTATGGGTGACCGCAGGCAAAGCAGTGGGCAGGATGTCCGGCAATGACTGCAAGGGCTGGATTAAGGTCATGGGGGAAGGACAACTCTGCCTATTCTCCTGAAAGGACAGAGAGGTACATGGACCTGGAGGGAGCTAGTCCTCAGCAGGGGGAACGTTGAGCACTGCCTGTACTGAGAGAACAAGTCCTTATCGCAGAGGCTGGTCTCCTAGAGCTCCCCCCTGTTTGCTCTGTCCCTGGCAAGTCCCAGGGGTCTCATGGCCAACCCTGGGTGGAATGAGGTTCTAAGCTTTTCTACACACTTTGAACTTGGGTCAATACATTGAAAAGTCCCTAAATACATATTTAAAAGTGAAGCTTCCCATTGGGGACTGTTATTACAACTTGTCTGGCTTAAATTCTAAAAGCCCTAAATATCCTAAGTGTTTTACACATGCATCCACATCCTGTATCTAATAGCTGCACCAGGTACAACCTGTGGCCAGGTCCCACCCATACACAGAGGGTACAAGGAAGACCTGGCTGCTGCTGATGGGCTCTGAGTTTAAAAGGCAATGAACTTTTTGTTGTGAAACCTGGGGTGCAATTGTCCTCCAGGAACCGATCTCTCCTGCTAACATGTCCAAAGAACTCGAGAGGAAGTCTCACTAGATTTTGCCTCTAAGAAGCATTCTGTTGTACCTCTTCCACGACAGATTAGTTGGTTCTTTTGACAGTTCATGGTACTTTCACGATTCGTTACCAACACCGTAGTTCAAATGTTCTTTGGCCTTCCTTATTCAAAGTCCAACTTTCACATGCAGATGAGGTGATGGAAAACACCATGGCTGAAAGAAGCACGCCAGTCTCTGTGACCCAAAGATTGTAAATAATAAAATCCAAATCTGAAGGAGGGAATGGTATCGGAACTTAAAATGTGAATGCCTGGTTTTCAGAATGCTATGGATGAAAGTGGAAGCTCAAAATCCATTTTCAGGGTCCACACCTGGGCTAAACCTCCCCTCTGGCCAGAGTTGAGGGATGGGAATAACCTTGTTATCAGGCAGAACACATTTTAAACTCCATGATGGCAGGTGCAGGCAGGACATTTTAATATCATTTCATCTCCCTTCTGGCCCCTTTTAAACTTGTTCCCATTTTTAATATTTTCTACTTTCTTTTCCATGGATGTTTTCTCTGTTTTACTTTATTATTATTGTTAGTTAGTTAGTTTGCTTCTTTCTTTAAACATGTTTTTCTGCATATGAAATCCAGGATAGGTAACTCTATAGTGATCATAACTGCATTAATGGTTCCTGATGAGGATGGCAGGGGAGGTTTGGGGGAAGTGGGGGCCTAAGGAGGGTATAAGATGAGTATAAGAATGAAGAAAATGATCTAAAATGTGGTGATGATTGTACAACTCTTCTTAATATGAGTGAATTATTGTATAATTATCATTACCATACAATTGTAATACAATGTAATTCAAATACAATGTGATTACAATTGTAATTATTGTATAATTACAATTCAATGAAACTGTTCATTAAAACAATCTGGGGTGCAATGTTGCTGTTCTTTATCATCTCCCGGTGAACACCCCTCATGCTTGGACTGGAAAGGGTTAATACAGGTGTCAAAACTTCTTGGATGGGAAGAGGACACCATGGGAATAAGCCCGCACACCTGCCTAGGTCCTTTGACTTTTCACAAATATAATGTCGTCTATGAGCTCCATTTGCTGCTCAGCATAATCCCATGGAGGAAGTAAGGTCATCCTTATGATGATCTCAATTATGTGAAGGATGAAACAGGCCCAGAGAGGTTCAGTGACTTGCCAGAGGCCACACAGCTAGGACTCAGATGGGTCAACACTCTCCCTTGCTCCTCTCAGCACCCCAGGGATGCTCCTAAAAGCGAGGTCAGGTTTCAGCCACGTGTGAGACGGCTTCTGTGCACTGTCGTTGATGTTTGCTCCCGTTTACAAGAGGGGGCACAAGGTGTTCGCCTCAGTGGCTCAGCTGGAACCCGCAGGGCTGCCTCTCCCTAAGGATGTTTTGCTTCTGGGCCTCTTAACCCTTTCCATCCAATTCGAAGTTATCATCCTGGGCAACCAATCCGAATTTTTCATTGAAGTTCTTGCTTTTGGTCAGACAAATGCTAACTCAGGCATTCTTTCTAATAGCCCCATGAGGAAAAGGCCACTACCACGTCCATTTTCTCGGTGCCAACAGGGGTGAGGTCAGAGAAGTAACTGCCTGACATCACCCAACTGGAAGGTTGAATTTAAGTTGACCCCAAGAGGCTGTGCTCTTAATCGCTGCACCCCTTCACCTCGTTTCATCTGGAGCAAACTCTAAACTCAAACTCCTCGCCATCCAGTGGATTCGAACTCACAGTGACCCCCCTGGCGAGCTTCCCTGGCGGGTTTCTGAGACTCACTCATTTGGGGGGTAGAAAACCTTGTCTTTCTCCTGAGGAGTGGCTGGTGGTTTTAACGTGCTGACCTTGTGATTCCTTTTCAAAACTTAGTGTGCACTGGGGCCCGGGGAGGGTATATGAAGACAGTGCTCCCGGAGAGCCTAAGTCAGTCCATCTCAGTGGCCTGGCAATTTGTGTTTTTCACAAGAGCTGCTGCTGCTGCTGCTGCTGTTTAGAATTCCACATCCTGAGAAACACCCACCTAAACCCAAACAAGAACTCTACCGCCACCCACTTGATTCTGACTCACAGTGACCCAACAGAAGAGAGCCAAACTGCCCCTTTGGGGTTCTCAGGTGATAGATCTCTCTGGAAGCAGACAGTCGCATCTTCTGTATGACTGCTGGTGGGCTCGAAATGCTGACCCTGTGGTCAGCAACCCCACCTAGAACCTCCACCACCACCAAGGTTCCTAACACTGACCTAAAGGCTCCCCAAACGCAGCTGCCTGAGATGGACTAGGGATGTAATTGAGACTGCAGATGCCAGGGCCCTAATCCCAGGGCTTGTAACAGATGTGGGAATAGGAATTACAAACATGAAGTTCTCCACCGCTCCTCTGGAGAGGCTGATGTGCAACCAGGTTTCAGGACTTTGGGTTGATGCCCTGATGATTTCGTTTCCCATGTGGGATATTAATAAGATAAGCCGTAGCCTGCCTACAAAACACTGAGCAGCGCCAAGTGAAGCAACAGGGCTGGAGTGTTTTGACAAAATCAGAGTTTCATGGAGGAACAGTCTGTGATCGTTTAGAACGTTATTCTGGCTTTGGGAGTTGAACCGATCTTGTTTTTCTCCAAGCTTCCCTATCAAGGCCTATAAATCCTCATGTCCCCAAATGAAGAATGACAGAGTTTTTATAGGATCCTTGTAAGGAAGTTACAAAATAGTGAGTCTGCTGTGTTGAGCGCACAGTAGTCGGTGTGGCTCATTGTAGCTTTATGTGGTTTTGTTTCTATTGCCTTTTATTTCATGTCGATAATGGTTTTCATATACCTGGGAGAATTAGAAGACTTGGTAGCACAATGGATTAAGTGCAGGGTGCTAACCACAGGACCTGTGGTGCAGAGAAACCATTGGCTGCTCTGCGGGAGAAAGGTAGAGCTCCCTGCTTCCGTGAAGATTTACAGTCCCAGAAATAAATCCTAAGGAACCCTTCTACTTGGTCCTATAGGGTTGCAGGGAGTTGGAATTTATTCCATTGCAATGGGTTTGGTTAGGGTTGTTTGATTTTGTTGAAAGTCCCCTCTTCTCTCCCAACTGTGTTTTTACATGCTTCATCGTACGCTGATGTATCTATCCTCTCTTGCAAATTTCGACATGTCCTATGGGACCTGTCTGTAGGTCACAGAGCCCAGTCGCTGGAGAAGGACATCCTGCTTGGTACAAGGGAGGGGCAGTGGAAAAGAGGCAGGTGCTCAGTGAGAGGGATTGGCAGCATGGCTGCAACCAGGGGTTCAGGCCTGGGAACAACTGGAAGGTTGGCCCAGGACAGCGGGATGTTTCCTTCTGCCGTGCAGACGGTCCCTAAGGGTCTTAACGGACTTGATGGTTCCTAACCACCTAGGCACTCAGCACTTTATTCTTTGTTTTCCTTGTCTAATTTTGGGTCAAAGTAGTAACTAGCATTTGCGTTTCTGTTTCGAGTTTTATAGCACACTTTAATATACTCCTGTGCTATCGCGTTGGCGGTGGAGTTCCTCGATGATGAACATGACACTGATCCCCCATGAGGATGAGAGCTCCCTTTACAAAGCGGGACAAATCGGTCGCAGAGAAGAGACGTGACTGGCATTCTTCCCAAACCAAACTCCTTGCTATCAAGTGGATGCCTTCCCATAGCCACCCTCCGGGACAGGGTAGAACTGGCCCTGTGAGTTCCAGAGTGTAAGTCGTTAGGGGAACTCGTTGGTGGGGTGGAGAGGGGTTTCTTTTTCCCTGGCTGGCATTTCCATTTTGAAGGCTCTGCCTTGTATTAGATCCTTCAAATTCTAAGTCTCAAAGACAACTCCAGATCAGACTGCAGCCCTCTGCTACACCCCAGAGAGCAATATTTTGTCTGTTGGACATTTATTCCTTTAGCTGCACATATTGATTTGTCCCTCTGATTCCCTCCCTTCTATAAAAAAAAACTTGGGATTTTTTTTCTTTTCTTTAATGGTCCTTCCATGTAGTGCCATAGGCTAGAAATACATTTGCTTGACCTACTGTCTTTTGTTTTTTAAATAAATCATTGTATTGGGGGCTCGTACAACTCTTATCACAATCCATCCATCCATCATTGTGTCAAGCACATTTGTACATTCGTTGCCATCATCATTCTCAAAACATTTTCTTTATACTTGAGCCCTTGCTATCAGCGCCTCATCTTTTCCCACCCTCCTTCCCTCATGAACCCTTGATAATGTATAAATTATTGTTATTTTTTCATGTCTTACACTGACCGATGTCTCCCTTCACCCACTTTTCTCCTGTCCATCCCCCTGAGAGGGGGCTATAGGCAGATCACTACGATCAGTTGAATTCCAAGAAGTTTGTGAAATACTTTGTCATATAGAAATTTTCTAGCCCAGCACATAGTTTGCGTCACCAGTTTCCCACCTTTTCTCTGTCCATTGGGGAAGCTCTGAATTTTTCTTTACACACGGCATAAATCTATCTTATGGGGTCGAGCCTTAAGCAGGCTCCAGTTGGTGCTTTGTTTGATTGCACCCCAAATTTCCACTTTGGTTCTCAGTTGATTGTTGTTGACATCTAGGAAGTTTATTTCATTTGTAAACCTAGACATGTTGAGGACTTTTTTTAAAGAAGCTACTTCAAGTAAATTTAGTTACATTAATGGTTTTCCAATAGATTCTCTTAGGTTTCCTAATAAGAAAAATTATACCACTTTTGAATAATGGTCAGTTTCTCTATTCAGAAATTTATCTTAAATGTCCTTTTTCTTCTTTTTTTTGCATGGATACTTTTGTAGAATTTGAGACAAATGAAGAAATTGATCTTGACTTATTTTTTATTGGTGGAACTAAATATACTCTAATGGTTAAGTCACACAAATAAAATTCAGCATCATGAATTGCAAATATCTCTACATTAAGAACTTTTAAAAGGTTTGCTCATATTGACAGGTTTTGTACTATGTGATTAGGTATATCACATAAGCTGACTCAACATTAAATAGGAAAAAGAGATGATGTAATTTCCACATTTAAATACTCAGTCACTCACAAGCTTGATTTCAAGAGAGCAAGCAAAAATTATTTCTGAAAGACTGAAAAATAATAGTGCAACAGTGAATATGATCAGGCTCAGCTATGTATTTACTGATTTATTTTACATGGATAATAATTAGTATGTTTTCACAAAGATACAAAAGTATGCTTGTACAGCACTTTGTTTTCTATATTCCCTAAGACATGATGTGTGATTGTCAAAGTTAAAAAGAATAATTATTTCTGTTGACAAGCAATATTTAAATATGTAAATACAGCAAAGTAAAGCAGAACTTTACAACTTGAAAGGAACTCAGAATTTCAGAGGATAAGAAGGCAGATGTATTGATTCTTTGCTTCCATCCATAATCCGATTATTATTTTTTAGATGCCTTGTAGGTAATTACCATTGTGTTGTCTTCAAATAGAGTTAATTGCATTACTGCTTCCTAATCTTACTGACTCTTCGTGACATCAAACAGCTAGAACGTCATTACTCATTGTACTTTGATATACATTTAACGTTTCTAGGGTCACTCAGGAGTTAACCTCAGCCCAGACCTTCCCAGGTCATGCAGGTCTGCATCTACCCCTGTGGCAGAGAAGGGTGAATACAGGAAGGACTGTCCCTACTGGTCTATGTCTACAAAGCATGACAGAAGGCTAGGCATGACTCTTCATCTCCAAGTCACAATCAGGTAGCAAACCATTAGGGCAGTTCACCTTACTTCTCTTTGTTGGCAATACAGTGGTGTGACAACCATATTTATTAGTTATCTTTGAAAACGTCTAACTAATCTCCGAAAAGCACACCGAAGGTCTCCACTTCTATCTTCATAGATCAGGCATGACTACCAAACCATATTTTATTTAATATTCCTTACAGAAGCCGTTGTATACTGATGCACATAATACTAAGTCTGACTACTTTTTTAGCCTCTTTTTCTCTACTGTGCATCCTGAAGAGCTAAGCACTGCAGTCTTCAGACTCTTTTGCAGCTATGAGACCGCTATCCAGGCTTGGTTCTACTAATTAGAACCACTCCTCTTGTGATCTGGAGAAATAGGAGGAAGAAGTCATGCAAAGAGAAACGGGACCTTTGGGGAATGGAAACTTCTTTGGAGATAGACGTGGCAAAGTTCTTAGAGTTCAATATCAAGGGTGGTCAGTGCCAAGAGATATGCAGTGGAGTTCATTGTAGTGGTCACATTTAGCTGGGGGTTATTCCTGCTGCTTTGAGTCTGCTTCTATCATGGGAAAGCCTGGGTTTCTGCTTAGCCTAGAGCATCTCTGATCTACTTAATATCCTTCTGTGTTTAAAGAGGATATTCTTGATCACTGGAATACAACTAAGAATCACAATTTATAGAATAATCTCAACAATAATAGCTAGCTTTAATATAATGTATATAATATTATAAATGTTATATGTTATAGTTATAATAATGTGTAGTACACACACACACATTCCATATATAATGTGCGGAGCCCTGACCCATTGCCAGATAAACATTGGATTGGTTACTGCAAGGTGAGCTGTTGAAACCCACTGTGACTTCAAGGGAGAAAGTTGAGGATGTCTGGTCCTATAAAGATTTATAGCCTCAGAAATCCTATTTGGGTTTCAGAATTGGAATCAACTCAATGTATCTGGGTTTTATGGGTTGGAATTGACCCGATGGATTTGAGTTTGGTATATGTAGTGTATGTGAAGTAGTTTTAAGAAGTGTAGTAAATGGAATGGTAGATAATTACATTTTTTCATGAACTTTGAGAAGCCCCCTCATAGATACCAGGTACTATATGTGCATTAACTTACACAACCCTCACCTCTATTCAAAGGAACCCTGAAGGATCTGTGGGATAAGCATGGAACTGCGAACTGCAAGACTGATAGTTCAAACCCACCCCCCTCTCTGTGGGAGAAAGATGTGGCTGTCTGATCCTCAAAGATTTACAGTCTCAGAAACCCTATAAATGAGTCAGAATCCACTCAATGGCATTTGGGGTTTGGTATTTCCATCCTTAAGAGATTAATGCTTTCATTCTCATTTTAGAGATGAGGAAACACAAGTATAGAAAAGCAACCAAACTACTAATGGCCACCCAGCAAGCAAGGAAGAGAAGTTCAAGTTTAAACCTAGGCAACCTGTGTCTGAATCCATGACTGGCCTCCACCACAGGAATCTGCTGCCTGCTCGTCTGTGAGCCAGGTACTGTATTCTTGTTAGCATTTAACCAGTGCAGAGATGAGGTGTTTTCCAAGAGTTCCAGTCCCAGTAGTGACACAGCTGGTAAGTGACTAGACATGAGGAGACCCCACAACTTCAGACTCTATCTCCAGGGATCTTTCTACTCTACCCACAGCTGGTCAGAGAGTCATTTGATGATTCATTTGTGTATTCATTTATTCAGAATGTCAGTTATTCATACCGATCTCTAGTCATCCAACTGTAGGGTTCCTTTGGGGCTCTCCTAGTGTTTTCTGTTTGTGAAAGAATACAGGCCCCTTGTCCCGGGGCCTCTTCCTCTAATGTGCCGAGACCCACACCTCATTTCCCTTGGGGTCCTATAGAGGTGTAGCATGGCCCATAAAAAACACCATCTCTGTTCATATCTCATGATTTTTACAAATTAATGATCTAAGTAAAATGGACCATTGCCTTTAAAAGTGTGCAATAAAAAATGATAATAAATGCCAGACTGAGGATCATAATGGAAAAACAAGTGTTTGGGGCATTTTGCTATGGTACAATTCCCCAGCCTGAGTGCTATGAATGGATCTGGCTGGTTGGTGTGTTTTTTCTTTTTTGGGGGGTGGGGGTCCATGCTCAATGCCTTGAGTCTTCACACATGACCAGGTACAGAATAAGAACTGCTGGGGAAATCAGATCAGGCTTAAATCTGAGGCCTGCCAATAGGCGTATCAGTGGGACAGTGACCGAGAAATTCTTGGAAGAGGGATTTGGGGCTCCTTCCATCTCCTGGAGGCCTCTGTCCTTTCTTTCCTCCTCTTCCTCCTTTCCACAGCTCCTTGGTGGAAACCTGAAAGAGCTGGGAGTTTTGCCAGGGAGGGTTTAGGAAAACAAAAGTTAACTGCTGTAGCTTTGAGAAATAAATTGCTCTGTGAGGCAAAGGGGAAAAAATCAAAGATCTTGAGAGAAAAATGAAGCCACAGTTTCAATTATAACTGTTACCAGGTTTAGATCCAACGTTGGGCCAAAGTGTCATCCAGACAGATGTTCTTGCAATTTGGTTTCCATAATAAATGTTGTACTTATAAAAATATTTTAATGACATCTGGGCACTTTGCTAGGCCTCAAATTCGGGAATATTTTCCAGGTCAGGCAAGGACCATTGGCACCGTCTCACCCAGTGACCTCTTTCATTCTGCAGGGGCTTATGGAGAACATTAAACGCGCAGATGCAATTATTGTATAATAAAGTATTGATTTCCTAAGAAACCCTATAACGTTTTCTTCTTCGTAATTAGCGTTTACAAGGAACACATCCAAGAAGTTTTATAGAGGATTAACCACCTATTGCCACTTGAATGAGACACTTAGGGCCTTAGTTACAAAACAAACAGCTTTAGAAATTCACGAAGAGTTCGCAGAATGGCGATTCAGATGCACATCACAGAGAAACGATCTCACAATATCTCAGTTCAGATTTTAAAATAGTTTTGTTATATGATATGCACCACTTGGAAAATGCCATTTAAAAGCAAATGGAATTATTCCCCTCACAGCTGATGAAGGTTTTAGCTTTGCTTGGCTATGTGATAATTCACTAACTCATCTGCTATAGACAGTTCTTATCTGTTAATGCATCAGAAATAAGCACAGTGCTCCATTCTAAAAAGGGGAACTCCCCTTAAGGTCAATGACATCTTCAAGCACAACTTAAAGGCAATTTCAGTTATGTAAACACCCTGGAGATTATTTAATACTCCAAGTGCACAAAGGAAAAAGAAAACCCATAAGCAAGTCATCTAAACAAGATGTTTCCCCACGTGTTTCTGTTTGTTCCCCCTTGAAATTAGGGAGTGTGTTCCTGCTCTTCATTGCGCTGTTGAAATGATCTCCTGGTGTGTTCAAGTTCACTCTCGGAGAACTTCAGATACCAGGGCCGTCAGAGCTGGACAGAGAATTCACATCAGTCGAGTCCCATCCAGGCTGGATCCTACTTCCAATCACACACCTCTGTAGCTAAAAAATGATTTGCCTAACCGTACTTCATGGTGTTAACTCCGTTTCCCAGGCAGCAATCCGGCATTGGTCGAAGATTCAGGGAGACGCGGTCTGACTTGTTTTTGTTTTTTTCCTCTCTCTCTGCAGGGAGAGCAGGAGACATTTGACCAACTAAAACATGTTGTAGATCACGTCCTGTTCCCTGATGAGATGTGGAGACAGGGGTGGAAAGAAGACACAGTTCTTGTCTTCGAGTCATGGACAATACTGACATGTCAATACGTGGATGCACATGGCCAGTCTAACACATAGAACTTTGGCCCATGTTCTTCTTCTGCCTGGAAGGCCCTTCCTTTATTTTTTCCAGCCAATTAACCCCAGTCTTCCTTCAAGCTGTAGTTCAAATCCTTTTACCTGCAGGAAGCTTTCTCTAAACCCAACGTTAATAGCTTCCATATTTTTCACATTACTCTAAAATTTGCTCTGCATGAGTCTGGCTCAGTTATTAAAAGCTGACTGCCCTTGAATAAGTCTAGGTTGTATACCTCTGCATAACCCAGGACCTCACACCTGTATTTCAATAGATAGACACCTGGTCAGGAGGTGTGCCTTTCTTCTAGGTGTACATCTGGCATACAGTTTTCCTAGTGATAAGGTGCATATGACTACCTTAAATTATAGCTGTTTGCTTATGTCATTTCTTTTAATAAATTGAAGAGTAAAAAGTGCTTTGCAGAAAATGCGTGTGAGTGTGTGTGTGCATGTGCGCATGTGTGTGTGTGTGTGAACCTTGGCTTTACCACTTATTAGCCAAGAGATTTGGCTGTCCTCCTCTAGGAAGAATGATATTCACTTCATATATGTATTTATCCACCATATAACTTTGATATCACAGTTATTCAATCTATATGCTGAGTCAATGACTTGAGAAGTGGTAATACGTGAAGAAGAAATGAGCATCCGGATTGAAGGAAGACTCATTGCCAACCAGCACACTACAGATGGCACAACTGTACTTGCTGAAGTGCGGAAGACTCGGAGCACTTAGCAATGAAGATCAAAGTCTACGGCCCTGGAATTCCACCTCAACATAAAGAAAACAAAGATCCTCACAATTGGACAAATATATAGCACCATGAGAAATGGGGGGGGGGGGCCACAAGATTGAAAGTGTTAAGGATTCCACTTTAATTGGCTCCACTATCAATGCCCATTGAAACAGAAGTCAAGAAATAAAATGACAAATTGCTGGGAAGCTCTGCTGCACAAGATCTCTTTAAAGAATTGTAGAGTAAAGGTATCACTTGAAGGCTCAGATGTATCTGACCCAAGTCCTGGTATCTTCAATCAGCACCTATTTGCAAGCTGGGCGATGAATAAAGGAATGAAAACTAAGGACCGCTTTATTATGATGATGGCCGTAAAGAAAATTGAATGTCCTACAAACTGCAGGAAGAACTAATAAATCTACCTTGGAAGAAATGCAGTCAGAGTGCTCCCAGACATGTCCAGAACGTTGGACGTGTTATCAGGAGGGACGCATCCATGGAGAAGCACGTCATCCTTGGTCAAGGTCATAGAAGGAAAGAGGAAGACCCTGAACACAATGGACCGACACAGGGGTGTAGCAATGAACACGATGTAGGGTTGATTGTGAAGATGGCTCAGGGCCCAACCGTGTTGGACTCTATTGTGCCCTGAGCCAATAGGAGTCCGAATGGGCTCAGTGCCACCTACAACAGCCTGAAGTCAGAGCACAGATGTTCATTCCTTTCTACCTGCCTCTTCATAAAGAGGGGAGAGGGGCTCTGGGGGGAGAACTAGCTCACTAAAAGGTTTGTTAGTAGGAAAATAAAGATGCTCTCAGCCTGAGGCAAGAGACGTGCACGGGAGAGTAGTGAGAAATGTGGTGTGAATCCATCTTAGGGACCAAAGAGCTAAGAGCCAAGAAAACAGTCACCGCAGTGCACAGTCTAGAAACACTTATGCTTTCATTCGTGGGTTAGTCCTGAAAGTCTCATTGATGCATAGCTGAAATGACCACTTTCTGCTATGACTACTAAAGTACCATCTACACTTAGGATCTCTATGACTACTAAAGTAGCATCTACACTTAGGATCTCTGCTAAACCACATGGTCCAGCTGTACAGGTGAGAAGGAAGTTTCCAATGCCCGTCAGAGTCTCAGACAGAAATAGGTGCCACAGTCAAATGATAGAATGTATTAAGGGGTTATTTACAGAGAAGTAAATAATAATGGGCACCCAAGACTTAGCAACAGAGAAAGCCATGAGTATATGTAGGCCTAAAGGCGCAAAGGGAAGAAACAATGTTCTTGGAGCCCAAAGAGAGATGGAGTTATGATGAAGGGGCTGCCTAGGGCCATTGACAGAACACTAGAGGAGTGGCGATGGAGCCTGGACCGAGTAATGGAAAGAGGGAAACATGGGGTAGATTTTTAAATGGGTGTCTCTCTTCCTCCACCTTCCCCAGTCTACCAGTACTTCAGATTGGCTGACCTAACGGTAAACCAGAAGATAAGGGGGTCCCTTGATGCATTGTGTAAGGATCCTTGATGGCATTGTGGATTGATCTGCTAATGGTGAAGTCAGCAGTTTGAACCCACTCACTGCTCCACAGGCGAAAGAGGAGGTCATCTGCTCCCTCAAAGATGTACAGCCTTAGACATCCTTAAAAGACGCTCGACTCTTCCCGATAGGCTTGCTATGAGGCATCGACTTGATGGCAGTGGGTTTGATTGTGATGCATTGGGCCCTAATCAGGGATTTCACCAAACCAAATTCATTGCCATCTAATTGATGCATTTCATAAAAACCCTGTAGGGCAGAGTAGAACTGCCCCTTTGGGTTTCCCAGACTTTCAATCTTTACAAGAGTAGATAGCCTTGTTTTTATTCCCCAGAACAGATGGTGGCTTTGAACCACTGACCTTGTGGTAAGCAGCTCAGGGCATAGCCCAATAGCCTTCAAGGACTCCTTTTGGAGAGGTGTACAGTGGGGAACTAAAAAAACAAAAAACAAAACGGAAAAGCTCTGCTGGGCTGGAGCCTTCTGTGTCCGCATTTTCCCCACTAGGTGAGCATGGACCACTGAGTTCCCTCGACCCTCTCTGTTGGTGATGGGGAATCGAAGCACACAGCCTGCGGCTGTGAACATTTTGTTTCCTGCTGCAAAGTGCCGCAGAAACCGTTGTGATGTTGAACACCGTGTACAGGGACAGCACTATGGGAAAAACTCAAGTTTCATTTCAAAAGAGGTGAGCGATCCATGGATGACAAACCTCGTTCTAGACGTCTGTCAACTTCCAAATGGAGGACAATGTCGACAAACTTCGTGCACTTGTGCTCGAAGACCGACGACGGACCATTGAAGAGACGGGGAAGTTAGAGCTAAACTATCTTGGAGCTCATTTCAGCCAAGGTTAAGGGAAGATTGGAGCATGAGAAGGATCGCTGCAAGATTTATGCCTCAAGTTCTGACTGACCAGGAAAAAGAGCATCAAGTTCCGTGCTCTGAAAGAACAGCTCCGAAACGACGCAGTCGTTTTCCCAAGGTCGTTCCTGGTGACCAGCCAGGGTGTCATGCTTCCCACCCAGAAACCAAATATCCATCAAGGCAATCGGAAGACTCCATCATCACCTTGCCCCACCAAAAAGTTTTGTTTTGTTTTTTAATTTGGGAATTAAAAGAGTGGTTTCCCAAAGAATCCTTGAAATAGGCAATTTGTCACCAATGAGGACACCTGGTGGTGCAGTGCTTACACCTTGGGCTGCTAACCACAAGGTCAGCGGTTCACAACCACCAGCTGCTCTACTGCAAAATGGGGCTTTCTACTCCCATAAAGAGTTACAGTCTCAGAACTTCTCAGAAGCAGTTCTACCTTATTCCGTTGGGTTGCTGTGAGGTGGCATCGACTTGTGGCAGTGAGTTTGGTCTGAGTCCGTTAGTAACAGAGTGAAATAGTCTCCCCTTACCTCTCTCTGTTGAAATTAAGTTCCCTTTGGCAAGCATCTACTGCCTTTGGCTCCTCTGGACCCTTTGTGGTTGCTCGGTGGTCTCCACACGATGCCTGGGACCTGAGCCCCTTTCTCCCCACAGGTAAGATCACAAGCCCAAGCCCCTGCATCCAAACACTAAGCAGGAGCTTGCCATCTATACGAGCTCGTTTTTCCCTAAATCTTGTACAAATCTCTTGTAGTCTGAGAATGGATGAATGCGTCGTTTTATTGACATCAGAAGGCCATTAATGTAAGGGATTTAGAACGGGTAGAATCAAGTTCAAACCTACAAGAATGACCATTTCGATTAGCTTTCAGTCTTGGCTAATCTGCACAAACAAGACAGTCTTGCTTTACTGGGAGGGATTGCATTCCTGCCAGTGTTCTCAGGCTCCCAAGTTCTTTGTAAGGCAGGAGTGTCCCCACCTGTCCTCCGTGACCTCATGGCTTCTGAAAGCCATCGTCTTATCTGGGCCCCTTGGTATGCAGAACTGTCTGGTGAATCTCATTTGAAAACAATGCTAATGGGGTAGCTGCACTGTGGTTTTTTTATTTGCACAAATGTGTATTTTTAGCACTGTATTTGATTATGTATTCAATCTGAGATGAATGAGTTATTGCCATATACCAAGTCCCAAGGTTCCTTAAATGGAAACAAGATCTCAGCCTTCAGGAACTAACACACAAAGACACCTTGAATTCCAGATTTTTGGACTGGGAAGGAGGTGGTGTTTAACTATTAAGGCCCTTCCTTTGCTGGCTTATCATGATCCCAACCTCATCGATAATGCGGGGGTGGTTCCGAGAATTAGTAGTTTGCCTCCTCAAGACCTCATCGCTTTTTCGAAGTCAAAAGGAGACTAGAACAGTCTTCTTCCTCTCGCAATAATACCTTAGTTTGTAGAGAAAAGGATTATCCCTGGATGTGCTGAGAAATTCCCATCACCTGACCTGGTGTTACAAGAACCTGTGTCGCCTCATTCACAAGTGGGACTATACACAAGCCATGCTTGCTAGATGTTGTTTTGGTCTGTAACTCTTCAGAGTTTAATGGGAAAATATGAAAAGCTGAACTGAGTAGTGACCTCATTTTCAAAGCTAACAGGCTGCCAGGGACAGCTTTTCCAGAGGAGACACATTTGCACACCTCACTCTTTGGACCACAGGGTGGTGGCTTTGGGCTCACCTGGTAGACCAGCTGCCTGTGAGATGGACGTTCCCGGCTTTGTTCCCTTCTCAGCTGAGAGCAGGCAATTGATGACCTGTGGCCTAAAGTGAGGTCCTGGGTTAAATGGTACCGTGAAGAAGAAGGTCTGGTCCCCACAAGCACAAGCCAGTAAGTATCTCAGTGCCCAAAACACAAGAGCAGAATACTGTTCCGTGACCGTGTGGTTATACTTAGTTACACAGCAGTGTAATTAATGCCACTTAATGTCAAGTGAAAACAGAATTTCTGCAGCTGCCAATTTCCTCTGGCTCAGCCAGGACTCTGTGCTGACTTCATTTATGAGCATTGTTTTCTTTTTCATCACGCTGATTGCAGAAAGAAAATCAGTCCAAGAAAGAGAAACAGGCATCAGACTTCAATGGACAGCACAGAAAATACGCAATTTAGATGGCAGGCCTTGATTTTCATCTAGCATTACACAAATTACTTCATAAAGCGGGAGTCCCCTGAATCAACTAAGATAAAATGAATCACAACAGAATAGTATAAAAAAGATTCACCCCTACAAATTTGAAAACCCAGAAGAAAAAGACCAATGGTGAGAAACACATTGCCTACCTAAACTAATGCAAATAAAGGTTTAAGAAGATGACCACACTCATATCATAACCGAAGAAAGTGAAGAAATCATTAAAAATTTAAAAAATGGATTCCCCCCGCCGCCACCACCAAAAAAAAAAAAAAAAAGCCGCAGCCCAGAGGGAGTTACTGGAGAATTTTACCAAACTTTCAGAGAAAAATTGACATCAATTCTCATCAAAATGGACCAGTACATGGAAAAGGAAAGAATATTCTTTAAAGCACTTTATGAAGCCAGCACTTCACAAAGAGAGAAAATGATAGGCCAATATATATCATTAGTATAGATGCAAATATTTCCAACAAAATTCTAGACAATAATATTGAACAGTATATATTTAAAAAATACAAGTGTGCTTTAAAAACCGCGTGGGGAAAAGGGCATTAAAAACACAATAAATTCTCGGCACCTCCTTCACACACATCAGAAGGAGTCATTCCAGAGATGCCAGGATGGTTCAACATTAGAAAATAAATGGAATTCGACACAA
The DNA here is from genome assembly GCF_000313985.2 of Echinops telfairi. Taxonomy (NCBI): domain Eukaryota; kingdom Metazoa; phylum Chordata; class Mammalia; order Afrosoricida; family Tenrecidae; genus Echinops; species Echinops telfairi. Next base: position 5,831,350 of record NW_022106471.1, on the reverse strand, counting down.
ATAGAACAAAAGGATCACATTGAGGGCATTTGAAAAAAACCAAACACTTTCTTAAAACAAACATTCAGGAAAAAGAAGAGTGGAAATCCCTCAATGTAATTAAAGGCACATACGCAAACCCAATAGTCAACACTATTCTCAACAGAAAGATTGAGAGCATTTTCCTTGAGAACAAGCATCAGACCAGTATGCCCTTTCTTACCACATTCATTCAATATTGTACTGGAAGTCCTAGCTAGAGTAAGTAAGAAAGAAAGGGGTGGGGGAGTGGGGGGGGGATTTCATCTTTATTTCCAGTTACTTAATGTTATACATAGAAAATCAAAGAGTTGCCACAAGAAAGTTACTAGCATTAAAGGAAGGATTCCAGAAAGTTGAGAGATTCATGAACAACATACCCAAATCCATTGAGTTCCTCTCTACTAACAGAGAAGAACTTCTAAAGGAATTCAAGAAAGCAATATCATTTACAATAGCTATCCTCCCCCCCCACCAAAAAAAAAGGATAAAATACCTAGGAATATAGCCAACCAAGGGTATAAAAGTCTTACAGAAAGAAAACTATAAAACACCAGAGCCAAAAAAAAAACAAACAAACATGGATTGGAAGACACTACCCCAATTAATCTATAAGTACAATACAAACATGATCCAAATTCCAGCAACATTCTTCAATAAAATGGAGATTCTAATATACAGTTTTATAAGCATAACTAAATGCATTTTAGAGAGCAAGAACAAACTAGGAGGCTTCTTACTTCCAAATCTTAGTTTCCCATGCTGTTCTTATTCAATACTGACTCAGAGTGGCCCTGTATGCAAAGCAGAGCCCCTAAATAGTATGATAATCAAAGAAGCCTGGTACTGATTCCATGACAGGCACACAGAACAGTGGACTGGAACTGAGAAGCCAAAAATAAAGCCATCCATTTGTGAACAGCTGATATCAGACAAAGAGCTAGAGCCCATTCAGCAGAGAGCCATCTCTTTAACACGTGATGCTGCTAAAACTTGGTAGCTATATGCAGAAAAATGAACCAGGTTTAAAAACGCACATTATGCACACAAAAATTAGCCAAAGATGGCCCAAAGACCTAAATGTGGGCTAAAGATAGAGTTTCAGAAAGAGCGTAGGGTCAAAAGACGGGGATATAATTGTTGGCATCAATCACCTATTATAAAAGAACTACACATGCTTGAATGACAGAAGACAGATTTGATAACTGGGGCTTCCTGAAAATTAAACAATTGCACTCATCAAAAGACCTTACCAAGAGAATCTACAAACAGGGAATTGGCAGCAAGGTAGCTGATAAAGATCTAATCCCTAAAATAGAGGTATTTGAGGGTGTAGTATTAAATTAAAAGTGGCGCGGAGGAGTGGGGTGCCAGCCCCACCCGCTACTAGAACTCACTGGTTCAGAAATACTACTTCTGGGTTCAGTAATGCACAATTGTACGGTTGAGATATATAAGTATTATATTAAAGTCATCGAGAGCATGAGAGATA
>NW_022106471.1:5804895-5828848 GCF_000313985.2 Echinops telfairi | reverse complement strand
CATCGGGTGCAGCTGCCTTAGCAGTTCCCTGCTTCAGCTTGCAAGATGGATTTCCTACAAGACATCCCCAAGGAGAAGCCGCATGGATCTATCTCAATGCAGCCCTGGGTGCTGGAGCAGCCATGTGGAGACCCCTGCCAGTGCTGAGATGCTTACACGTTCATTGACTCAGCTTTCCTCCTGCAGTCGGCATTATTGCCTCTGTTTTGTGAGGTGAAGGACTTTGTGGACTGGTGTTGGGTATGGGCTAATGTTGGACTTGTGGGCTTGGGCAGCATTGGGTTGGGATGTTTTCGTGATGCACATTTTCTTTCCATAAAACTCTCTCTTATACGTGAGTTGCTGTGGATTTGTTTCTCCAAAGTACCTAGACTAATACAACGTTCTTGGCCTTTTTCTTACCCATTCAGTTTCCAATTTCCTTTAAACTCCTTCCTAATGAGTCCCCAGGAGCAACTTGTGTCCTTCAAGAAAATCTTTCAAAATTCCCCTTTTGGAATTCCAAAGAATAATCACCAAGGCCTTTGGAGATGAACTGATTTGGAATTTAACTGGCTCAGCAGATCCCCTCAGAAACCATCTTTGTGACTCAATATTTTGAAGGCCCTCTGAGGAGACTAGATGAATGTATGACGGAGAGAGCTTGCCTGCAGCCATCCACTGATCACAGATCCACGTTGAAACAGTTTTGTTGTTTTGTTTGCCATAAACCTGTATGTGCATGAACTGGAACCCCAATAATAATCGCTTTTGACTTAGCCCCGGACCTCAGAGCTATTGCAATAAAGATTTGCAATAAAAACATTATCATAGTGAAATGAGTCAAGACATTATTTTTGGTTTGCCAGTGCTTATAAAATTATGTTTACACTCCACTACAGTCAATAAATGTTCAATATCATTATGAAAAAGTTGTAAAAATTCTGAGAAGGATCAAAATGGGACACAGACTCACAAAATAAGCACATGCTGTTGGGAAAATGGTGCTGACCAATCGATGGGACATAAGGCTATCACAAACCGCCAATTTGTCAAAACATAGTGAAAGTATCTCCAGAGTGCACAAAATTGTAAAGCAATAAAAAGGAGAATGTAAAGCAAGTTTATGGCTGTATATAAAAAACTTCAACAATGGAACCAAAAAAGACAAGAATCCAAGTAAAAATGGGCAAATGACATGAATAATAATTTCACCAAAGAGGGCACTCAGGTGTCCAAGAAATTCGTGAAAAGATAGACACTTGCAACGATTAACTTTCAGATACTACACATCAAAACCACAATGAGATACCATCTCACACCTGCAAAACTATCCGTGATCCAAAAAAGCCACAAGCAACAACAGTGATGAGGTTGTAAGGGATATTGAAATTCTTATAGCTTGCTAATGGGGTGGTAAAATGGTACACACGCTATGACACTTCTTCAAAAAACAGACATGAAAATATCTTATGATCCATCAATCCCACTCCTAGTTCTATGTCCTAGAATTGTAGGAGCAGTGGCAGGAATAGAGACAAGCACACACACCTATGTTCCTTGCAGCGTTATTCATATTGCCAATGAGATGGAAACGACCTATGTGCCCATCAATAGCTGAATGGATAAACGAATTATGGTAGTCATTTACTCATTGCCATGATTTCATTAGCAAGGGCCTAGCTGCCTCCGTAAGCATTTTCTTACATTGCCTTTCGGGTGCTTGGGTGGGGAATCCATGAGTCAGCACAACTCGGATGGGACGTGATCAATTGGGTCACAGTGCAAGGCATCATCAGAAGCAGAAGGAGACTTTACTTGGAAAAAACCTAGCTTAATGATCAAACAGACGACATGAGTTTTTATATAAAATGATGGCTTCGGATGAATTTGCTATTTATTCTAAGTCAGCCTGTTAACCACCGTGTGTAATTGGTGTTGGGGAAGGACTGGCACATTTTTTATAATCACATGGTAACTGCAGACAACACTGACTCAGTATATTAAATGAAATTGGGCCAGGGGCTATGCGTAACTAGGAAACACTCCTGCCAGTCAAAATTCCAGATCTAGCTCTCGTTCTTTCGAACATTTTTTTTAATCGTGGGGCATATCTTCATGGTAGGCCTGGGTAATTCAAGTAGTTAAGTGCTCAACTACCGGCTGAAAAGTCGGTGATTCAAACCCACCCACAGATGCCCGGGAAGACGGGCCTATGATCTTTTTGGAACAATTCTAATCACACATATGAGGTTGTCATGGTTTGGATTTTGCCATTAACAATCAGAATAAAGTTGTTGTTGCTAGGTGCCATCGAGTTCATGCTGACTCATGTTACTGTATGTGCAGCCCTGCCCAAACCTGTCCCATCCTCACAAGGATTGTTATGTTTGAGCCCATTGTTGCAGCCACTGCGTCAATCCATCTTTCTGAGGATCTTCTTTCTTGTCTGGCCCTCTCCTTCACTGGGCCTGACGTCCTTTTCCAGGGACTGGTCTCTCCCGCTAACATGTCCAGAGCACGTGAGATAAAGTCATGCCATCCGTGCTTCCTTCCAAGGAGCCTCCTGGCTGTACTTGACCCTCCAAGACAAATTGCTCTGCTCTTTTGGTGATTCACAGCACTTTCAGTATTCTTTGCCACACCGTAACTCAAATAGATGGACTCTTCCGCAATCTTCACAAGCTCGATTTCACACTTGAAAGAGGTCTTTTGCAGCAAATTTGCCCCGTGCAATACAGTGTTTGGTTCCTTGCCTGTTGCTTACATGAACATTGATTGTGAATTCAAGCAAAATAAAATCCCCGACAACACCAATCCTTCCTCCATTTATCCTGATGCTGTCTGTTGGACCAATGTGAGGATGTTGTTTTCTGTAGCCATAATGAAGGTGGTGGTCTTTGATTGTCATCAGCCAGTGCTTCAAGTCCTTCTCGCTTTTAGCAGGCCAGGTTGTGCCATGTGCCTATTGCAGGTAGCTAGAAGCGTTTCTCCGATCCTGATGCCATGTTCTTGTTGGATTACTTGTCCAGCTTCTTGGATTACTTGCTCCCCATAGAGATTGAATAAGTATGGTGAATGAACACATCCCTTACAAAACACTTTCCTGAGTCTTGGATGAATGGTGGCCTTTGTGTTTAGGAACCCTGGTAATATGATGGTTGCACTTTGGGCTGCTGACTGCGAGGTCAGTGGTTTGAAACCACTAGCCTACTCCACAGGAGAAAGAGGAGGTTTTCTACTCCCACGAAGAGTTACAGTCTTGGAAACCCAAAGGGGTTTCCATTTTCTACCCTGTCCTATAGTGTTGCTGTGAGTCAGATCAACTAAATGTCAGTGAGTGTGGGGTTTTTTCGTTTTGTTGGTTTTGGCCTTAGGGTTATATACAGGTTATTCATGAGCACAACGAACTGTTCTGGAATCCTCATTCTTCACAATGTTGTTCACAATCAGTGATGATCCAAACAGTTGAATGCCTTTGCATAGTTAATAAGACACAAGAAAATATATTTATGGTATTTTCTGCTTTCAGCCCAAATCCATCTAACTTTAGCGATGATATCACTAGTTGTATTGCTTCTTCTGAGTCTGGCTTGAATTTCTGGCAGCTTCCTGTCCATGGACTTCTGTGACTAAGTGAAAAATGATCTGCAGCAACATTTTACTTGCAAATATTACTGAGATAGTTTGATAATTTGTACATTCTGTTGGGTGGTCTTCCAACCACTATAATCTTAAATATATATATTTTGAATATATAAATATACATATACATGCCATTTTTACATTCTCCACATATTAGAATTCAATGACATTATGTATACATCTTCTTATTCTTAAAATAGTAATTCCCCCCTTGATACCATATGTTCTTGATCATATGCCACTTCTTGAAATGGCTGAATATCAACTGATTCATTTTCATACAGTGATTCAATATTCTTTCTATTTTATTTTATGTGCATGCATTGTTCAATATTATAGCTTATCGTATTTTTTCTTCATTTCTTTCAGTTTGAAATATGCTGCGTGAATCTTACTTTTTGAACTTTCTAACTCCAGGCCTTTGAATATTTCACGATAATACATAGTCTTTTGCAGCTGCCCTTTGAAATTTTCGGTTCAGCTCTTTCATTTCATCAGTGGTGGTTAGCTACTCAGTTTTTAAGGGAAAGTGTCAGTCTCTTCTGTTATCCAGTTTGGTCCTTTTTTTCTTTCCTGTCTTCTGAATGACCTTTTGCTTTCTTCATGCATGAGGTTCTTGACGTCATCCCATGAAACATCTGGTCTTTGTTCATTAATGCTCAGTGTAGAAATCGACTTTGGACATGGTCTCTAAATTCAGGTAGGATATACTCAAGGACATATTTTGGCACTAGTGGACTGGCTTAATTTCCTTCAGCTTCAAGCTGAACTTGCATATGAGCAATTGATGATCTGCTTCCCACTCAGTCTCTGGTCTCGTTTTGCCTGATGATATTGAGTTTCTCCATCACCTCTTTTCACAGATGTAGTCAAGTTGATTCCTGTGTATTCCGTCTAACAAGTTCACTGTGTATGCAAAAACTCACTGCCTTCAGTCAAGTTCAGCTCATAGTTACCCTGTGGATGTCTGAGGCTGCAACATCTCTACATGAGCAGAGAGCATCATCTTTCTCCCATGAACTGACTGGCGGATTTAAACTGCCGACTTTATGGTTCGTTGCCCAATGCATGTTGTGCACCACTAGGCCTCCCTCCAAGTGTGTAGTCCCCAAGTATGTTGTTGAAAAAAATTTACAGTGATGAAGTCATTGCTTTTGCAAAACTCTGTCGTGTAATCCCAAGCTTTGTTTTCATAACCCAGACTGTATTTTCCAATGACTGATCCTTCAACTTTATTTCCAACTTCCTCAATTCCACTTGCCAATAATTATCAATGCATCTTGAATACATAAAATTGATTAATTTTTGAAACCACTAGCTTATGTGGTTAGGAAGCAAATTTGATTAATAATTATATTTTGCTTCCTAGCGGGCACATGGAGATTATACTATCACAGACAGCATAGTATTTCAAGATACACCTTGAAATGTTCCTTTTGTTGGTTAATATGATTCCCTATCACTTCAGTTTTTCATTCCTCATATTGTACAGCCCCAAATGATGCATGTCAGAGCTTAGGATATTGTTCTTTACGTATTTGGTTTCATTTTTAACAACTTCCTAGATTCTTCCTAGATTCACACTCAATACGCCTCATGTTCCAATTCCTAATGGATGTTTGTAGCTGTCTGCTCATTTTGACTCATGCCACCTACAAATGAAGGTTCTTAAAGCTAGACTCTGTGCGCATCATGAAAATGGACTCTTCTTTGAAGAGGTAGCTCTTTCCCAGTGACACTTTGAGTGTTTTCCCACCTGCGGGCTCATCTTCTGACATGGTTCTGAACACGTTTCATCATTATTTGTAATGTTACCAGGAGATAACCCACTCGTTGATCTGTCTGAAGTTCCCCAGGAACAGGTACAGCTTGGGGCGACTCTGCTGGTGTTTGAACTACTGATGGCATAACTTCCAACGTCACAGCACTATCCATAGTATGGCAAACGGATAAAGGAGTGGCAGCATTAGTGTAAAACAAGACTCCAGGATTTGATCAAATGCCAATTGAAATGTTCAACAAGCTAATGCAGAACTAGAAGCACCCAATCGATGCCAAGAAGTTTGGAAGACAGCTACCCGGTGAGTCAACTGGAAGAAATCCATATTTGTGTCTGTTCCAAAAAAAAGGGACCCATCAGTATGTGAAGATTATTGAAGAATATCATTAATGTAACATGCAAGTAAAATTTTGCTGAAAATAATTTAAAACCAGTTGCAGTGGTACACTGAGAGGGAGCTGCCAGAAATTCAAGCAGGATTCTGAAGAGGATGTACAATGGTGGATATCACTGCTGAGGCCCAATAGATCTTGACTGACAGTAGAGAATACCAGAAAAAATGTGTACTTTTGATTTGGGGCTATGCAAAGGCACTTAATGGTGTAAATCACAACACATGGATAACATTGTTTAGACCAGGGATCTGTTTTCAGGACCAAAGACAGGAATAGCCAGGGGTTTAAAATCAGGAGCCATAATCATTGGGGGTAGATCCTTTCACCATGTTTATTTGATCTGTATGCTGAGCAAATGAGCAATATGAAAAAGAGGTCGGCATCAGGTTTGAAAGAGGCTTCTGAACAATCTGTGGTATGAAGATATCACAACTTGGCTTCTGAAAAGCAGAGAGAACTTGTTGGAGGGGTGGGCGGTCAAGGATTGCAGCCTTCAGAGTGAATTAACCACTCAACTAAAGAAAATCATAATCCTCACCATTGAGCCAATTGGCAACATCATTACAACTGAGAAAACAATTGAAGTTGTCAAGGATCTGATTTGGCTTGGACCCAAAGTCAATGCTGATGGAAGCAACCAGCAAGAAACCAGATGATGGATTGCAGAGATCTGCTGTAAAAAAAACCCAAAACAAACCAAACACAAACAAACAAACAAAACCCTTTAAAGTATTAAAGAGCAAAGCTGTCACTTTGAGGACTAAGATGGACCCGACCAAAGCCACGTGTTTGTAGTTGCCTCCTATGCGCATAGAGTAATGAATAAGGAAGATCACAGAGGAACTTATGTATTTGAATTTTCATATTTGAAGAATATTTAAAGTGCTATGAGCTACCAGAAGATGAAAAAAACAAAACAAATCTATTTTGGAGGAAGTACAGCCAGTATGTTCTTTGGGAATTGAGTATGCTGAGACTCCATCTCATGTCATTTGTTCATGCTGGCAGGAGAGGTGAGTCCCTAGAAAAGGGCATCATGCTTGAAACAGTAGAAGCTCAGTAAAAACTTGTGGAGCTGGCTTAGCGTAACGGTTTCAACAATGGGCTCAAACATAGCGGCCGTTGTGATGATGGTACAAGACTGGTCGTGTGTCATGCTTTGTGTATGGGATCTCTGGGATTTGATGACACCTCGCAGCAACAGCCACAGCAACAAACTGTGATTTTCCAGAAGCAAACTATTGACTACATTGTTGGCAAGCACACACACAAGGGACCAGCTGCTGTTGGATCCATTCTGACGCAGGAGAACACCATCTCTGTCAGAGTAGCTTGTGCTCTGTAGAATTTTCAATGATTTGTTGTTGTGGTTGTTGTTGTTTTTGAGAAGTATATCACCAGATCTTTCTTCTGAGGCACCTCTGATGGCTTTAAACTTCAAACCCTTTGGTTATTATTCTAAACCTTTTTACCTCCCAGGGACTCCAAGACAAAGCTTTAAGAAGAAAGTAAAAAACATCAGCATGAATAGTTTCTGACTCCACTCTTTGGCACCTTTGCTAGATTCTCTGTACCCTTTGAAGCCACGGGGAGTGTCTCTAGCAGAGCAGATATATCGGGGCGAGAGTGGGTTAGAAATCAGACCATCCCAGGAAATGAAACACCACCAATAATTATGTTAAGTTATTTGTCAGTGCACATTTTCCACAGGCTCTGGAAATCTCAGAAGAGTACAATTAGAGCGCTGTGCTACTCAACAATTGAATTTCCCACATCTTGCTTTAACTTCCAAGACATATGAAAATGCTAATCTCTATTGTTATAGAGAGAGAATGATGGGAAAATTCCAAAGCCAACGCCAGAAAATAACAACAAAACATGGCCTCCGCCCTCCCCCTGGCACCCAATGACGCGTCATTTGAGTTGTACAATTTATAGCCTCGGTAATCAATTTCCTTCCAACCATCCTCATCTGCATCTCCACACCCACTTACGGCAGAGCCAAATTGGGCTGTTGAACCAAATCGGCCCGCAGAACAGCTGTGGCACCAGCAGATTAGTGCAAGGGAGAAACAGATTTCTTTAGTGGTTATTTCCATATCAAAGAGGATTTCCCCAGCCTCCTGAAGTTTTGTTCTTTGAGAGGACTCACCTATCCTTATGCAATGCCTCAAACTAGAACCTACTCCAGCAGGCTAGATACATTGCCTTCTCCTGCTCTCTCTCCATCATCTTGCTTATGGTAATACCTCTCTTACCACTCAACATCATGTTCTTGTTGAATTTGTGTGCACCGTACCCTTCACCTCCCAAACTTTCCCTGTGTGCTTGCTCCAGGATCTTCTCTCCCTCAACAAAAATGGCTCTTCCTTCCCTTCTCTTGTTCCTGCACCTTCAAACTCATTAACTGATTTAAACTATAGTAGTGAGGGCAGAAAATGACTGAGAGGGGTAGCCATATAAGGCATGCGTAAGGAAATGCCAGCTTTATTACCTCAAGCATAATTCCTCTTTTTAGAAAGAGAACTGTCCATCCTTGGGGGAAATACCTATTAATGCACTTGAAGTAGAAGGTGAGACACTGTGGGCAAAAGAGCACAAGTGTATTAAAAGATGTTTAAAGTATTTCACACAAAAGAATAAAAGAACCTAGTGTTTTGTTCCTGAGAGGAAGGAGAGAGACGAGAGTGAATGGGTAGAGAAGTGCGGTGGAGAAAAGAGAGCGTGGCATGAACCGTGGGTCTTCGGGCAATGAAGAGCTACTGCAATTTTGACATTGTAAAAGTGTGACAAAGCAGGTTCTAAGAATTGGGGGGGAAGACGTTCCAATGTTTAATTTTAAATTGTGCTCTCTTCCAGCACTCTCTCAGTCTTGTTTTAAGTTTTCTAACTCACGAGTGCGTTGTGTGATTGGAATTTCTGTTTGAGATAAGAAAGAAGTTTGGGTGTTTCATGCAGAAGCAAGATCCAGGAAGCCAATGTGAACTGAGGATAAAAACCTCCTTTCTTTGCTCCCAGCAACTCACAGGAATCTTTGGAAGGCCTGGCCCTCCCAAAGACTGAGTCGATATTGTTGTTATTGCTTACTGTCAAGTCTATTTGAATTCCTAACAAGTCCATGAGACACAATAGAACTGCCCCCATAAGCTGTTCTTGTTAATGAATTGTACAGAAGCATATTCCCAGGACTTCTCTGTCACAACTTCTCCAAGGAGGGCCAAACTGCCAAGGTTCCTGTGAGCAGCCAAGAGCTCCTTTTTTGCCAGTATTATCTAAATGCAAAGAAGCAGACAGAGTAGCTAATACATGAGTAATATTGGTAGCTGAGTGAATGAAGTGAACGCACATAAGTAAATTGCTGCTGCAGAAAGGGGAAAGGTAACAGAAGATCCTCCAGAGGGTGAGGTAAGTCTGGCTGTGTTTTTAAGATCATGCCTTCTTGGAATGGGAAAGAGGTTTTGACTCATGACTCCCCTCTTCTGTAGACCTAGGACTCCAGGTGGTATGTCATGTGAGAATCCCCTGATAATTCACTGTGCCTGGATCTATGCAAATACTTGAGTGTGATGGTTAACTTGTATTTCAACTTACACTTAGAGTAGAGTGGACCTGTTAATCAGGCCAGAGGCAGATGATACCTCCTGCGAGGGTTGGCCTTTTAATGCGAGTGATACTGGGGACACCTTCTCCCTCTTTTTGCCCCCTTTGCCTTCTTGCTGGGACTCTACCTCCAGAAGTATCACACGTGAGTCACTCATTGCCACAGAGAGCCCACCTGGGACTTACCTGCCCCCTCCCATGTTCCCGCTGACCTTCGGTCCATGTGACTCTGCACCCACAGGGCCTGTGATCTCTGCGCTTCCAGCTTCACCTTTCTACACCATTGGCCTGCAGCTATATGAGTCTAAAGAGGGCTCTGGCTAGCATCAGACCCATGGACATGAGTTGGGCTCGGTTGGGATCCCTGCTTGATATAAAGTCCTTCCTTATACATATGAGGAGATATTCAAAACAAAACAAACAAACAAACAAAAAAAACCAGAAAAAAGCTCTGCTGGGCAGAGCTTTCATAGTATGCATCCCCCCACCCCCACCCCTCCCCACCACCCCCGTGCAACCCCCACCCCAATCTCGGCTAGCATCCAGCCACTTGCTCTGAGTCAGTGCACCCAGTGGCATTGCCTGGGAAGGTTCTCTCTTGTCACAGAATTTTTTTGTAAAAGCAGTTTCCTTTGAACCTCATTGTTTTTGTGTGTGTGTGATGACCAATTTAAAAGAACAGCGTGTGGCAGTGAAATTTTGTTTCCTGCTTGGGAAAAATGCCACAGAAACTGTTGTGATGTTGAACACAGCTTACAATGATAGTGCTAAGGAAAAAAACTCAAGTGTACAAGTGGTTTTCTTGTTTCAGAAAAGGTGAAGTGTTCACTGATGACAAACCTTGCTCTGGATGGCCTTCACCTTCCCAAAGGGACAAAAATGTCAACCCACAGTGCATTTGGAGTTTATCCCACCAGTCCAGACTGTTCACAAAGCTTTCTATTTAGAGGTTCTGAAAAGATACGTAACAGTATGACAAAAAAAAAAAGGTCTTGTTTGTGGCAGACAGGGGACTGGTTTTGCCACCACTACAATGTACCTGCTCACATAGCCATTTCAGTGTGCCAGTTTTGGGCAAAAAACAGTACGCCTCTTTGCCCCATGCACCTTACTCACCTGACCTCACTCTTGGCAACTTTTTTTTTTCCGTGAATGAAGAGGCATATGAAAGGACAGCAATTTAAAGACAGAGAAGAGATGAAGAGAAAAAGAGGAAGGTGCTGTCAGCCATACAAACTGCTGCATTTGAAAAATATTTCCAAGAATGGAATCAAATTTTTGATGAATATATTAAGTGTGATGCAGAATACTTTGAGGGTGATAAGGTTGTTTTGGAAAAAAATTAAATACATAGCTTTGGGGGGGAAAATCCATGGGCGGGTGGGGGGAGAGGTAGCCCTTATATATAAATATCACTGGTTTTGTGTCTCTAGAAATTCCAGTCTACCCCACTGAATTATGTGCATAAGCAGAAGGGGGGAATTCTATTGTGCTGGGACTTTCAGGTAGCAAGTGCTAGAATGAGTATATGGCCGAAAGTATGGGACACATGATTATTCTTGGCAAGAGTAGCAGCAGTCTTCTTAGTCAGAGTGGAACTAGATGCGTTAGATGTTGGAGGCCTAAAGTTATTCAAATTGGAAAGGAAAAAGTAAAATTATTCCTATTTTCAGGTGACATGATCCTACACAGGTACACAGAAAATCTCATAAATTCCACAAGGAAGCTACTGAATCTAATAGAAGGATTCAGCACAGTGGCAGGGAATAAAACCAATACACAAATGTCAGTTGAGTTTCTCTACACTAATGAGGGGAATTCTGGAAAAGAAATGAAGAAAATAATACTACTTACAGTAGCCCCTAAAAGAAATGAACCTAGGAATAAATGTAACTGGGGTAGAAAGACTATAAAACACTACTGCAAGAAACTAAGAAGCCTACATACAAGGAAACAATGTCGAGGTTCATGGATTAGAAGACTTTGTGAAAATGGCAGTACAACACAGGGTGACTAATCTAATACAATACAATATAAAGTCTAACTGCATTATTTAATGGAAAAACTAATTTTTAACTTTACATGGAAAGAAAAGAGGTTCCAAATAGCTAAAGCAGCATTGAAAAAGAACAAAGTAGGAGGTTTCTTACTTACCAGTCTAAACATGCAATCTGTAGCCATAAAAATCAAAACAACCCAGTTTGATGACAGACACATAGGCCAATGAGTAGAATTAAACACCAAAGATGTAAGTCCATCCACCCATGGCATCTGATGAGTCACAAAGGATCATAATCTATTCAGTGGTGGAATCGACCATCTTTTTAAGAGATGGTGTTGGCAACACTGGATATACAGTTAAAGAAAAATCATTAGAATCCATATATCACACCACTCACAAAAACAAATATTTCAAAGATTTAAATATTACAGCTAAAATGCTAGCGTTCTTGGAAGATAATATAGGAACAAAACTAGGGGACCTATCAAATACAACAAATGCACAAACAACAAAAGATAAATTAGACAACTGAGACTTCCTCAAAATTAAATACACATGCTCACAAAAAGACTTTACCAAGATAGTTAGTCAGTCAGTCAGTAAGTAAGTAAGTAAGTAAATAATCTTATCAGCACTATATCTGATAAGGGTCGAATCTGGAAAATGTATCGAAAACTTCAACAACTCAATAACAAAAGGACAATCAAATAAAAAATGGACAAAGGCAGTATAGCCCTAACAAAACACAACTTTCCTTTAGTTCTTTAATGCTTCCCTCCCACCCCTACTATCATGACTCCAGTTCTAACTCAAAAATCCGGCTAGACCAGAGCATGTACACTGGTACAGATAAGAGCTAGAAACTCAGGGAATTCAGGACAGATAAACCCTCAGAACCAATAATGAGAGTAGCAATGCCATGAGGGTAAGGGGAAGGTGGGAGGAGAAAGGGGGAACTGATCACAGTAATCAACATATAACACCACCCCCACCCCCTGGGGATGAATAACAGAAAAGTGGATGAAGGGAGACAGTGGTCAGTGTAAGATAAGAAAATAATAATAATTTATAAATTATCAAGGGTTCATGAGGGGCTGAGGATTTGGGGGAGGGAGGGAAAAAAGAGGAGCTGATACCAAGGGCTCAAGCAAAAAGAAAATGTTTTGAAAAGGATGATGGGAACATATATACAAATGTGCTTGACACGATGGATGGATGGATTGTGATAAGAGCCCCAATAAAATGATTAAATAAATTCTAAAAAATGGACAAAGGACTTAAACAGACACTTTACCCAAGAGGGCATTTGGGCAGCTAGAAAACACATGAAAAGATGTTTGCATTAAAGAATGTTTTTTTTAAAAAAAGAAAAAAAGAATGTTTTTTTCGAGTGGAAAAACTAATTATCAGTTTAATACAGAGAGAGAAGAAGCCCAGGATAAGCAAAAAAATGTCTCAAAAAGAAGAACAAAGTAGGAGGTCCTGTGCTACCTGACCTCAAAACATATTACACAGCCCCAGTAGTCAAAACAATGTGGGACTGGTATATTAATAGCTACATAGACCCATGGAACAGGTTGTAAATTTCAGAAATAAAAGCATCTGCCTACACACAACTGATTTTGGACAAAGGACCAATAAACATTCCATGGGAAAGAAGGGGCCTCTTCAAGAAATAGTGCTGGAAAATGCATCTGCAAAAGGCTGAAACAGGACCCATTCCTCACCCCAGGCACACAAATGAGCTCAAGAGGAACCAGACCTAAATGTTAACCCCAAAGCTATGAAAAAATGTAAACATTAGGACCAACATAAGGGTTGGTCCTATGCAGGGTATATATGGAACACCAGATATAACAAAAAGCAAACACAATGGAAGATAAAATAGATGACGGCGACCTATTAAAAATAAACACTTAAGTAAATCAAAAGATTTCATCAAAAAACTAAAATGAGAGGGATGGATTTCAGGAAAAAAAATCTTTAGCACTGACATAATTAACACAGGACTAATTACTAAAATCTAAAGAATTCTGCAATACCTCAATTTTAAAAAAGAACAAAAAACACTCCAAAGGTGAGCAAAGTACCTGAATACACAATTTCCAAAAGACGATACTCAAATGGCTAACAAACACTTAAGGAAATGTTCTCATTCCCTAGCCACCCCAGAAATGCAAATCAAAACAACGATTAGCTATCTTCTTACACCCACAACCATACCCCAATTAAAAAAACAACAAAAACAAAACAAAACAGAGAACAGAGAATAACAAATACAGTACTAGAGAGGGTGTGGAGAGATTGAAACTCTGATACACTGCTGGTGGGCTTGTGAATAAGTACAACCATTGTGGAAATCAATATGGCCAGACCTAAAACAAGTGATGCTAGCAAAGCCATACACTCAGCAATACCACTGCTGGGCATAGAACCCAAAGAAATCAGAGACAGATCACATGGGCAGGCGTATGCTCTCCAATGTTCATTGCCCCACAGTTCACAACAGCAAGAAGCTGGAAATAGCTCCAAATGCTCATCAGTAGAAGAATGGACTAAATAAAAAGCAAAAACCGGTACATACACACAACGGAGTACGATGCATCCCTTAAAAACGGATGAAACATCTCATGACATGGAGGGATCTGGAAACCATGCTGAGTGAAGTTCATCAAAAAACAAAAGTCAACATTGTATGGGTCCACAACCAAGATAAAGGTAAACTCCTGCTTCCAGGTTATGCAATCCACTAACCCAGTCAGCAAAGCAATGCAGTCGAGGGCCTGAGGAGTGCTCCTGAAGTGTACAGCACCCTCTCTAGACGTAGATCTTAAGAACCACTTCGACAGAGGAGACCTCGCTGCAGCTGGGGTCAGATTTTCAAGACCAAGGCCAAGAGAGATGACCATTTAGTTGCAGCCATACATGTTGTATTACAGTCAACTCAAACAGAGACTCCTACCAGAATAATCAGTGATCCTGATGGGAAATTCAAGTCACGATTGGGGGAGCGGAGCAGGCATGTCTTGTGGAAGGTAAGTGCATTTCTGTTGGTAGAAACATAGGAAGGACCCACTCCCAACAGGAACAAGTGCTGAACAGCTCTTGGGACCCGAGGGGAGAATACGCTTGGTACTATGGACCTTTAATTGGGCACATTAGGCCGAGTTTCTATTCAGCCCCTGGTGACCCAGGCCATATACTATAGACCATCAGTTCTCAACCTGTGGGTCACGATCCCTTTGGGGATGCAACGACCCTTTCACAGAGGTCGCCTGATTCATAACAGTAGCAAAATGACAGTGATGAAGTAGCAACGAAAATAGTTTTATGGTTGGGGGATCACCACCACATGAGGAGCTGTATTAAAGGGTCGCGGCATTAGGAAGGTTAAGAACCACTGCTCTAGACTAATGAAACTTTAAACTCTTTGATTTCGAGGAACACAGCCTCCTTCATAGGCCACACGAGAAGGACTCAATGTTGAAACCTCACTAAGTGAACCACTAAGCGGGGCTCTACCTCAAACTCACCTGTAGCCCTTGGACTTCAGGCTAAAACTGCATGGTATGAGAAGAAGCAGAAGTCAGCCATACCACGGGTATAGAAATGGTGGTTCTCCAAGTACCATGTACTCACTACTTCTTGCCCTTTGTGCTTTATTAAGATATGCATTAATCTGGTAAGCCTGATTCTTCTGCCACTGTCAATGAATATTATTGAAAGTTTGCCTTACCACCAACCTCCATTGTTTGTGTAAATAGTGTCCAGTCACTTAAATATTTAATATGTACAAGTCAATAATTCATATTTCATGGTTTGTAGCCAGCCTGCATTTGTATAATCTCCTTTTCTCAACTGTATTTTAAATTCTTTACCATTGGATAAATTAATGATACTATCAACAGAATAACTTTACGCTCCAGGGAGATGACTGATAATGTTCTCTAATTAAAATGACAATGATGTCTCTAAGGTAAACCAGAGGCATATATAAACCATAGATGTATGAATGGATTTGGGGCTTGCACTCAATTCTAGCCCCAATCTAAGACCAATTAGCTCTTATGACCTGGCTCTGATTGATATACACTCTCACTGAAAATATGGGTGCTACAATAAAAATATGGTGGAGAAACTAGATGGTGCCCTGCTATCAGAAAGAATAGTGCCAGGGGTCTTAAAGGCTTGTCTTCAAATAAGCAGCCATCTAAGTGAGGCATCAACTAAATCTACATGGAAGAAGGATACCAGCATATGTAGTCAAAGGACTTTAAATAATATAATCCAAATCTGAAGGAGAGAATGGTGTCAGAGATTAAATTGTAAATGCCTGGTTTGTAGAAGGCTACAGATTACAGTCAAAAGCCAAAATTCATTTACAAGCTCTACACAAAGATTAAATGTCTGATGATTTCCCTCTTACCATAGTCAAGAGATGTAAACAGTCTGGTTATCTGATAGAGTATGTTGTAGAGATGAGAATAGTAGACTAAAATGTAATATCTTATTTGAATGATTGAAATGTACCATCTGATTTGATCTCCTTTTTGACACCTCTAAAAGTTCTACCAGTTATTAAAAAAAAGAAAGTGAACAGGAAATACATGTGGATGAAACTTCCGAATATAGAACAGGGATGTAATAGCCGTGGTATCATACAGAAGGCACTGGAGCGGGGATTATGAGATATGTAACTCAGTTAAAACCCAACAGTTTACCATTTGATATCCCTTTTGATCCACTTTAAAATTGTTCTACTTTTAAATATTTTGTTTTCTTTTCAACTGGGGTTCTATCTATTTTGTTTTGTTATTATCGGTAGCTTTTTGACTCTGTTATGTTCTTTTTAATGCTTTTTGGCATCTGACATTCAGATGAGGACACCGATAGAGACGGTGACTAGATTCATGGTTCCTTAAGTCGGAGAGGTTGGGAGGAAATGGGAGCTAATAACAAGGACTTTGAGAAAAAATAAAACATTCTAAAATTGATCGTGGCGATCAAAATTGATTGATGGTATACACTTCTTGAATGATTGAACTATTGAATAGTATATATTTGGATTATGTCCCAATAAAACAGTTTACTATAAACCTTTTCTTTTCTACTTGTAATAGTGGTCTAAAACTGTGTCCCTTTGTTAGTAACTTATCTCACTCAGGATAATCCTTCCGGTTCATCTATTATAAAATGTTTCATTAATACCTCATTATTATTTAATGTTTTATTCCCTTTTGTGCATGAATAGTTTGCTTGCCATTCTTCTGTTGATTGGCACTGAGGTTGTTTCTGTCTTTTGGTTATTGTGAAGGATGTTGCAGTGAATATGAATGTGCATAAATCTGTTCATATATTTCAGGAGTAGGAGGGCAAAGGGGAGAAAAATCACCAAATAAAGACAGGGAAGCATTAAATTGGGTGAAGAGAGAGGCAGTGTACAGTAAAACAGTGGTCAGTACCGCATGACCAAGGCAAAGAAAGACGCTGGTGGTATATATGAGTAAAGGGCAGCAATTATGAATGCTATTACATCAAGAATTATACAATAAAAGCAATAATTTATGAGTGGATTATGTGAGTTGAACAAATATCGGAAGGTGTGTGAGAGTGTATGTAGTCAAAAGCACTCATAGATTTGGAAGAGTCTATATTCATACATATTTGTATGAGCTACAAGTGAATCCATGTATAGTAGAGTCCATTGGGGATTGAATTATGAAAACTTCTTAGCCATAAACACAATCATCGAAGGACGGAGGCACCTGGGTTCTTAGGACCATAGTCTCAGGAACTTTAGGTCAATTGCTATAACATAATCCCCAAAGATAACGCTCTACATCCTACTTAGACAAGTACTGACCAGGAGTCTGAAAAACTTGCAAGTGTCCAAGATGCAAACATTGGACTATCCTTGTCAGGGCAAAGGAGCGTGAAGAAAATCAAAGACTCAAAAAAAAAAGGAAAGGAAAGAAAGAAAGGAAGAAAAAGAAAATTAAAGACTCAACAACATAATTTAGTCCACAGGACAGACAGTCTACACAATCCGCTCCATTACCCCGAGACCAGATGAACTGGATGGTGCAGTTACCACTATTGGTTGGTGTTACAAGAGAACAGTGGTCCTCAACCTTCCTGATGCCACAACCCTTTCATACAGTTCCTCATGTTGTGGTGACCCCCAACCATAACATTATTTTCGTTGCTACTTCATCCCTGTAATTTTGCTACTGTTATGAATCAGGCGACCCCTGTGAAAGGGTCATTCAACCCCCCCAAAGGGATCATGACCTACAGGTTGAGAACTGCTGCAATCGAAGGTCCTAGACTGGGAGAGAAAATGTAGAACAAAATTATGTAAAGTCATAAGAAGACCCATATTTACTTGTCAGATAGAGACTGGTGGAATTCCCAAGACTATGGCCCTCAACCACCCAACAAACATGGAAAGCTGAACCCACTGCAGAAGATCACCTTTCAGCAAACAATAGGCAGGTTTATAAAGTGAACAGGCAACACCTGTGAAGAATGTGCTTCTCAGAACCAAAAACCATCCAAGAACAAAGGGGCAATATATGCCAAAAAACAAAGTTCAGAAGGCAGGAAGGGACAAAAATGAATGGGAACAGGGGAGGCAGGGAAGAGGTGGGAAGGGTGCTATTGCATCGAGGGCTTGCCATTCATGTCATAAAACAAAATTACATTGTTAAATGGCGCTTTAGCTTACTTAAGATTTGCTATTTTACCTCTCTAGGATCTAACATCCATTGCTATGGCTACACAGAACCCACAGACAAAATTCATGATTAAAGGGTTTATTAAGGAAGTTAACAAATTGTAATGCCAGTGAGAAATACTTAGGGTTGAGTTGTTTATCAGGATATGTTACAAAATTCTCTTAGGTCTGATAATAAATGCCCAAAGGAGAATGCCACTCCACTGAAAGACTCAGTCAAAGGCATTCGGCTCCAGCCTAGTTTCCCCAATTAAGTGCCCAGAGGCACTCAACTCCGCAAGCCAGCCTCCTACACAAAAGCACTCAGCTTTACTTTTTCCACGAGCCGGGAAGTTCATCACTGTAATAGGGAACTAATTTGCTTCATAAACCTTCACCCAAGACACAATAAAATATGCTTTAAAAGAGATGCTCCTGATCATTAGCCAGTAGAGAGATGTAAATCAAAATTACAACAAGGTACCATCTCACCATGTCAAAAAAAGAGTAAGTTTATAAAAACACAAAAAGACAAATTCTAGGGAGCTTATGGGGGTTATTGGAACTCACACATTGCTGATAGGGTTGTAAAATGGAACAATCAATATGAAAAACCAATACGAGGCTTCTTCAAAAAGAAAATACATATATACCTTGTGATCCACAATTCCATTCTTAGGAACATAATCTAGAGATTATTTTTTTTTTTTTTTGCATTCTGGATTCTTTTCAGAGTTTCCAGTTATGCGCAGCTCAGCCTATCACGCTTCCCCGGCTCAATCCATCACCAAGTCCTATTGTCTTTTTCTTCTTCAGTGTGTTCTAACTCTGACCACTTCTCCCACTTGTGTCTCCTTCACTCTACTCCCAACTACCCTTATCTTTGCATCCTTGCTTTAGAGCCTCTTACTTGGGTTACCAGGACCACTACTGATCTCTCTCCATGTTACATTGAAGTGACACAATTTGGGTGTCTTAGAAACAGATTTGAGGTGAGGGTTACATGCAAAAGATTGAGTAGGCAGTGTTTTTTGTGGAAGGGAGGGGAAGACAAGCAAGCAAGCAAAGCAGAGGGAGATGTTGAGTGGCAATGGAGTATCAAGCAATGCTTTGGGCGGTCCTGCGGTAATCTATGAAGATGGTCTAACCTTTCAGAACGATTCCAAGGAAAACCAGGAACAGGGTCTTTATTCTCCTATGTCCATGGGGCTGTGACTTCTGGAAAGAGGTATAGGCCCAAGCATGGTGGTTCTTCAGCTCAGGCAATTCCTGAAGGGGTTCACAGCTTTGCTCTGTCTTTGGCAGGACTTCCAGCTGGGTGATCTTTTCCTTTCTGATCTTGTCAACCTCTTATTTAAAACTCCTCAACAACCACCCAATGTCTCTTAGTAAAAGCCTATACTCCTTTCTAGGATGTGCAAAGCGACATGGCCTGGCCCTTGCATGACCTTTGCAGTCTCCTCTCCCATCATACTCAACTTTGTTCCGGGTTCCTTGCCCATTTTTCATTCTTCATATTTGCCTTTCCCATCTCCCTGACCCACTGGGCCAGCGGTTCTCACTTGTGGGTCATGATCCCTTTGGGGGTTGAGTGACCCTTTCACAGAGGTCACCTGATTCATAACAGTAGCATTATTACAGTGATGAAGTAGCAACGAAAATAATTTCATGGTTGGGGAGTCATCACCACATGAGGAACTGTATTAAAGGGTCGCTGCATTAGGAAGGTTGGGAACCACTGCATAGACCTTGGCACACACTATTCCTTCTCTGGGATCATGCACACACATCCACACACCTCTGCTTCACCAAACAGAGCCTTCAGATCTTAACTTCAACATGTCTTCTTGAGGTCTCTGACTGCAGCATCTATATCTGCGTAGCACCTTTGTTGTTGTTTTGCAGTAGCGTGTGTTTGGGTTGCAACTTTTGCATTTGTTTGTGTGATTATTTCATGGTAGTCCATGTTTCCTTTCAGAAGGAAGGCTCCATGTGGACAGATCTATGTCTATTTTTTGCTCACCATTGAATTCCTAAGATTGTTCATGATCCGTGGCCTCTTCCTCGTGCCGAGAGAATATTGGTGGAATAAGAAGTGGATGAATGACTTCACTTCACGTGTCAAGTCACCAAAATGGAAAGCAATCCTGTGTCTGTGCCCGGAGGTGAGCAGCTACTCCACGTTAGGAAGGAAGGATATTGAAAGTCATCTGTGTATTTGCATATTCGTGGGAGATGGTGTGGCCCATTCATAGGCAGTATGGAAGTCACAACTTGATTCTACCTTTCACTTGTTTCTTGACCTGAACATTGATGTTCTTTTTCCATTACCTACGTACGTTGTGATCTTTGCTTACATAATGACTGACTTTGGCTTCAAAGAAAAACCTCAAATGGGTGGAAGGGTTAAATGGAGTCAGACAAGACTTGTGTTTTGTTCTGTTAATTGTAGGTAGATCAATAGCGACCACTGAGTTAACTCCAATCTTGGCAACCTTAGTCAAAACGGAACTAAATGTTGCCCCGTGCCACATCTTCCTCACCCCTAATGGGATGTTGGAATCCCTCATGATGGCTTTTGTGCCCCTTTGCCTTGTTGCCTTACTCCTATTGGCCTTCTCCTTCAACAGACATGATGTCTTCCACCAGCAATGGATCCCTCCCGATGAGCGGTTCAACACAAGTGAGTCCAACATGATTCCACTGTGATCCATAAGGATTTCACTGGCCAACTGGGGACATATGTTGCCCGTCCCTTCTTTCTGTGCTAGTCTAGATGCTCAGCTGCAACCTGTCCACCACGGGTCCTACTTCCTCAGTGCTGCTTTAACAGAATTGCCACAGGTGAGTGACTTTAAAGAACAGAGATTCATTTTCTTTCCAGTTAAGAGACTGCAGTCAGGGCCTGGCTTTCTGGTGGTTCTCTAAAAAAACATTCCAGTTTCAGCTTGGTGATCGTGGATACTCTGTCCTTGGGAACTAGCTTCCCCTCTTTGTGCCTCCTCTGCGTTTTCTCTGCTCTTGATGATAACTCACGCACACCTTACACTGACGTGGCCTCCTTAGGGTAACAAAGAAAAAACCCGATGCCTTCATGAGGTTACATCCAAATATATGGGATTTGAGATTCTAACACATATTTTGGAGGAACACAACTCAATTCAAGACAACGGGAGACCCTGCTGGTACTTGAAATGCCTGTGGCATAGATCCCAGCATGACAGTGACTTGCAGGTCGTGCTGTGAAACTGTGCAAATGTATACAGAATAGAACTACTCTGCGGGGTGTTTAAGGGTGTGACCTTTCAGAAATAGATTGATAGGCCTGTCTTCTAAGGTGCCTCTGAATGGATTTGAGCTGCCAATCTGTTGACTGGTAGTCAAGCATTTGTGCTACCCATAGACACCAAATAGCTAGTTTGCCAAGTTATCACATTTTATCTCTAGCTGTTTTAATACAATAGAGATGCAATCTCTACTCCATTTCCCTCAGCTTCCAACTATCTAAATGGTGAAGAGAGAGAGAGAGAAATAGGCAGAAGAAATTAGGTTGGACCACAAGGAATATTTCTGGGCTGAAGTTTAGAGAACAATGATTTAAAATCCTGGGCTGTAATTCACCAATCAGGCTACATATGCAAATGAGAATACCCTGACTTGCTCAAAAGAGTTCCGTAAATAATATTATTCATCTCCTAGAAGCAAGCCATATTTTCACTGGACTTTTTACTTCAGCCCTGAATTACTAATGAGAATATATATATTTAAAACTCTGTTATTTATTTCCCTTCTGCTTAATATTTCAATCAAACATACATTTACTGTATTAATCACAGACCATGATGGTTTTAAAACCTGAGAAATCATTTTAATTGAATGCCTCATGTTCATTTCATCTAAAGTTAATAAAACTTTTTTTTTAAACATCATTGTATCCTATTTTAACTTTGTGCTGTAGGACATTCATTTCTCTTTTCCTTCAAATTTTTTGTGGGGGTGTCAGATTTACAAAAAATAAATTTATATTATTTTGAAACTAATGTTACATTCTTTTATGTTAGTGATGCTAGCCTGCTCTTTGCTAAAATCAGTGCAATACCTAATAACATGTAGAATTATGTCTCAATGAGAGAGAAAAATTTATAATACGTCAACTCAAAATACAGTTTGAAAGGAGCTAAAGACAGTCATCCTCAGATGTGACTGCCACTGGAAGAAAAGAGAAGAGCTCTCCTCTAGGACGTGTGTGTGTGTGTGTGTGTGTGTGTGTGTGTGTGTGCTCCTGGGTGGGGATTTGGGGCTGGGAATTCTGCCTGGCAGCAAATGGCATATTTTGCACTAATTTGACTTGAAATAGCAATGGTGCAAAGGTGAATTTGGAGACTTAAGGAGTGGAACTCTTAATGTTCCAAATCTTTCCAATCTATTTTTAGGACCGTCTATTGTCCCTTATCCACAGGTCATAGGTAATAAATGACTCCTTTGATCAGAATTCCCTGACTCCATATTCATGCTGTAAAATGGAGATAAATGTGAATCAACGTTTTTTACTCTCAGAAATAGTCGACACATATTTCTTGATGCTCTATGTGTGAGGGCCAATGAGCTGAGTAAAAATTGTCTCTTGTGGGCTTCACTTTGGGTTGCTAATGACATGGTCAACAGTTTGACGACACCAGGAGGAAGATAAGGCTCTCTATACCAAATAATTACAGTCTTGTAGCATAACGTGATACTTGCCCTCTTGAAGAGATCGCTGATGAGATGCAACTACAGCAAAGTGTAATAAATCATCAGAGGGGGCTTGGCTATCAGATAGAATAGGGTCTGGGGACTTGGTAAAGGTTTGCATTAAAACCAGCAGCCATCTAAGTTAAGTGTCAGCTAAGTCCACATGAAAGAAGCACACTAGACTGTGGGATCCAAGGATTGTAAATAATAAAGTCCAAGAGTACAAGAGGGAACTGTGTTAATAATTCTGAGCATCCTGTTTACAGAAGGCTCTGGATGACAGTGATACACCAAAAAACATTTCCCAGATCTCCACTGGGACTAAGCCTTTGGAGAATCCCCTCTGACCAGAGAAGTGAATAGACTTATAGATTAATGCAGATGTTGTTAGGTTAAAATTTAACACCTTATAGTTTGTTCTGTGACTTGGACCTATTTTAAATTTCTTCTAGATTGATTTTGTGCTTTTTTTTGGATGAGATTTTTCTCTATTTTATTTTATTGTTGTTGTTGGGCTTATATTTCGGTTTTTTAGGTAACTCTATAGAGGTAGTTACTTTATCACTGTCATTTTGCTACTGTTGTGAATCAGGTGACCCCTGTGAAAGGGTCGCTCAACCCCCAAAGGGGTCGGGACCCACAGGTTGAGAACCGCTGCTGTGGCGCGTGTATGGAGCGTTGACTTTGCCTTTCCTCTGGAGAAAATGACTTTTCATCAACACTTTTCTACAATCGGAATGTCATCCACATCTTCTGCCTTAGGAAGCCAGCCTGACTCCGAATTCTCAAAATGAATTGGCTCTATCTCTATTATTATTATTATTATTAATACCATGAGAAACCCTGAAACCCCAAGGGGGGAAAACTTTATAATAGATTCAGGAACCACCTTAATGTATTTTTGGCACAGCCCCATTTATAATTTCATAAACCCAGAGACTCATAACTTCAGAACAGTGATGATACAGTTATTTTTTTTTAATAGTGAGGCAAAAACACAATTTTAATATGGCATATATGTCATAAAGAAAATAGGATGTGAAACAGATTTATACACCCTCAAGGCTATGTATGACCTACGAAGATCCATGTCCCATCTGTTCTTT
>NW_022106471.1:5795045-5802969 GCF_000313985.2 Echinops telfairi | reverse complement strand
TTCCCATCTGTACCGCTGTGCATCCTCTGGTCTAACCAGGTTTGCAAGACAGAATTGGGGTCACGGTAGTTGGGGAGAGGAAGCGTTTAAGAACTAGAGGAAGGTTGTGGGTTTCATTATTGCTATACTGAACCCTAAGTGACTCATCTCCTCCCCACTACCCCTCTGCAAGGTATGTCCAGTTGTCTACAGATGGGCACTGGATCCCCATCACACGCCACCCTCATTGACGAGGATATGATTCCCCCCGCCTTTGGTGTTTGAAGCCTGGTCCCTTTGGCCTTTCATGATCACACATGTTGGTGTGCTGCTTCCATGTGGGCTTTGTTGCTTCTGGACTAGATAGCAGCTTGTTTACTTTCAAGCCTTTAAGTCCCCAGATGCTATAGATCTCAATACATGGAATAACTTGGAATTCAATGACATGTAAAGATAGTCCAAACTAAGGTGAAAAACCACCTCACTGTCGTGTCTAGTTGACTCCAAACTCATATCGACCTATAGACAGGGTAGAACTGCCCTGGGGGTGTCTGAGACTGTAACTTGTCACTGGAGTAGAAAGAAATTTTCTCTTTCTCTTGCAAGGACAGACAGTCATCATTAACTTATTACCAATGCTATTGTGGCTCTTTTAGGTTGTCTTCTATTTTCCTGGCCCTGGGGCATCTTCCTCCAACAATGCACGGATCACAGGGCCTGGTTTGTTTTATTGTGATCATTATTTCCCAGAAGGGTGACAATAAATACGCCAGTTTGAGACGGGACACGGCCAGGGAAGTGCAGGCCTTATTCATCACCTTGTTGGCCATTCCAGTCCTGTAAAGGCAACTCTCCACCAATAACTCTGCCCAGAGCCGTCTCTCCCCCAGTCACAGAACCAAAGGTTAATTAAAAGGATCTGAAATTTTGCTTTCTTTTGAGGGCGATATTATTTAGGAATTTTTCTTCCTGAGAGAATCTTTTGTTTGGAAGGATGAGTTATTGATCAAATTTTCGGCCACGGTCCATTGCCCAACACAAAAAAGCAACGCTTCTATTACCTACAGACAGTCAAGAAGACAAGGATAAGAAGTTGCAGGTAATTAACCTGCTCATAATCGAAACGCTAGAGACAAATCTCTTGGTCTGGAACCCTGGGGCAAAGACAGAATGCCTCCCAGAATCCGCCGGGAAAAGAAAGGGGGAGATCAGGGAAGAGCTGCCTTGGCCAACATTGGATCTGGTCCTCAACCTACGGAAATCCCATTCCCTCCAAGGGCATTCTTCTCGCAGGGCAGATCTGTCCTGCCAGCAGCAGCAGGAACTTCGCCACACAGCGCACGAGGCAATGAAGCCGTTTACATCCCTGCACCATCGCTGAGTGGCTCTGCCAGGGCTGAGTGTAATGGGCTCACACAGGAGGTAATAGGTGCAATACAGTGGGTGAGGTTTTCAGCTGGTATTTCAAGTGCCAGGTAATTCTTTCCCTGAAGAATGTCTTCCCCATCCCACATAGCAGAGAAGGCCCTGAGCAAGGTAAACAAGAAGGCAGAGAAAGAAGCTGAAGCTTGTGGGATACAAAGCGCACGCGTCCCGCCGCCAGTTTTATCCACAAGCACTCAGCCCGTCCCCAGTCGTGGGCAAAGTGTACGGGAAGATCCACTTTCTAAAACGCAAGTTCTAATGGGTGGTTGTTGTCGTGATGTGCCATTGTGTCCGTTTCAACGCAAAGCGACTGTATGTGCAACAGAACAAAACAGTGCCCGTCCGTCCTGTGTCATCCTCCCAAGTGTTCTTACATTTGAGTCCTTGAGGCAGCCCCGGTGTAAATCCACCTTGTGGAAGGTCTACCCCCCGCCAGTGCCTTGCTGTTTTACCAAGTATGTGCCCTTCTCTAAGTGTGTTTCACCAAGTATGGTGTCTCTCCTGGCAACAGGTCCAAAGTACTGGAGACAAGTCTCACCATTCTTGCCTCTAAGGAGCATTCTGCCTGTACTTCTTGGTAACATTTAAAACTAAAGACTTATCGCGCGCACACGCGCGCACACACACACACGCACACCGTGTATTTCAGAGACTGTCACTGTTTAAGGGAGAACAAAGCCCATTCTTTCTCCTATGGATCTGCTGGTGGTTTTGAACTGCCGGCCATGTGGACAGCAGGGCATACACATAACCACTACACCACCAGGGCATCATGGTAAAGTTTAGGTTCCTTAAAATAGACAAATGCAGAGGAAAAGGCCATTATTTGTTCCTGTGATTAGCAAGAGATTTACATTAAAAAGCAACCTTTTCAAGGCAGAACTATCAAAACAAGAAGGGCTAAGACAGCAAGACTTGACTCCTTTTGTTATATTTATTAGCGATTTCTTAATGAGAACTTGGGGGCAGTGGTGGGTCCTTCTGAAGCTGTTATTAGATTCAGCTTATGGCAACCCTATGTGTGTAGAGTTGAATTATTCCAAAGGGTTTCAAGGCTGTGACTCGTTGGAAGCAGACCATGAGGTATCTCTGGGTGGGTTTGAATGGGCAGCCTTTTAGATAGTGGTCCAGGGTTTAACCCCAGGACCTGAGTTGAATTCTCCATTAAATCTCTTTTAGGAGAAGTACAGCCAGATGCATCTTAGAAGTGAAGATGGTGAGACTTCATCTCACATCCTTTGGACATGTTGTCAGGAGAGACCAGCCCCCAGGAAGGGACGCCATGCTTGACAAAGCAGAAGGTCCATGAACATGAGAAAGACCCCCAACTGGACCGACTGATGCAGGAGCTGCAACAATGGGCTCAAAGGGAACCAACCATTGGAAGGATGGTTCCAGATTGGCCGGTGTTTTATTCTGTTGGACACTGGCTAACAACAGTAATGCTGCATCTCGTGAGCAATCACTCCTTGTCTTTCAGTGGAGGCTGCTATGCTATAATGAGGCCAGACAGGATTCAGGGGAGTTTCCAGCCTAGGAAGTACTTCCTAGCGTCCAGCCTAGGAAGAAAGACCTAATGATCTATTTCTAGGTGTAAGTCAAAGATAGTCCGATGGATCACAGTGGGTTGATCTGCACCGAATCGTGAGGATCGTGCAGGATCAGGCAGTATTTCATTCGATTGTGCAAGGGATGACCACGAGTGTGGCGTCAATGCAACAACAGCTAAGAACAATGACAATGAATGCTTACGTGGTGGCCATTAGACCGGGGGCTTTTTTCTTGTTGTTGTTCATTCCGTATGAATAGTTGTGCATTGTTTTCCTTATTGGGTATTATTTAATTATTCTTAATGCTTTCCCTTTTACTTTCACTAAGCCCCCTCCGCAGGAGCCCTGATGGCGTAGTGGTTACACATTAGACTTCTAACTGTAAGATTGGCAGTTCACAACCCTGAGTGGCTCTGGGAGAGAAAGACAAGGCTTACTATTCCTGTAAAGAGTTACAGCCTTTGAAACTCACAGGGGCAGTTCTACCCTGTCCTGTGGGGTCACAGTGAGTTGGCATCAACTCAAGGGCAGTGAAAGGGAAAGCCCCTGAGTAGTTCCGATGGTTGAGTCAGAAAGTGGACATGTTGAAACTACCCAGAGGTACCCTGGAAAACAGTCCAGACAATCTGCTTCCCAAAGGTCCCAGCCTTGAAAACCCAGTGAAGCCAGGTTCTCCTCTGCACAGATGGGTCTCCAGCAGGGAGAGTCCACTAAAGGGCAACTAACGACATCGTGGTCCATGTTAAACTACAAATCCAAATTTTTTCTTGCAGATACTAAACATTGGGAACATTTTGGCCAAAATTCTTTATGGCTCTGGTCCCCAGAATCTACAATTTTGCCTACATAAGACTCCTTAGAGAATTGAATCTAAGCTATTACTTACAAAAATATCAGGTCCCCCAAATTAACAGTAATATGCCTTCTTTGTTTCCAATTACACTCCCCACTTTCTGGCTCACATACATGTGGACACACAAAAACATAATCAGTATCAGTTTGTTTGGATCCAAGAAAATCATTTGGGAATCTCTTTTAAGTTCCTAATTTTAGGTTGTCAGGAATTCGATAAAGGTTTAGCAATATTTATGGACATTCTTAGTATATTTGTTGCTAACCCAACCCTCTGAAGGTACAAAGGTATTACCACTCCCATCTTGTAGAAAACTCAGGTCTATGGTGGCATTATGTTATTCTCCGAATGACTAGAACTCTGTTCTCCTGGCTCTTGGACTTCGCACTGTGTCACACTGCATACCTGGGTACAAAGGGCAAGCTTACCCTTTCAAGTCTCCTCCTGGCAGAAGAGGCACACAAGCTGTCATTGGTGATGTGGAAAGAAAGAAAGGAAACGTAATGGAATCTACCAGTTACTAGTAGCTAAGCTTATAAAGACTATCAAAATCACAAGGCATGTTGCTTAATGAGATGGCAGAGCATCTGAGGAGTGGGGTGGGGGGACAGGGGGGTGCACACATTAGCACAAAAAATGAATCATGATGTCAGAAAGGACAGTTCGAGAGAAACACCAACAATAAGGGATAACTGAATGAAAGATTAGAGAGAGATGGTGATTGGTCCAGAGAGAAACAGAGAGTGAGAACACTCGGACCTTATTTTTGTTAATTACACCTTCTACGTGAGCTCTGAGATCTTGAGCAAAAACAGGTAATCCTTCTGTGCCTCTGTGGTAGTTGCAATAATCTCATGTCAACGTGAGGATATTAAGAGTGAAGGGGTAGCATTTTCCCTATTAATCAGGTAACAGCCTGACGATGCCTCTTGGTGACCTTCTCATGTGGAGGATTCTGGGAATTCCCTCTCTTTCTCCCTCAAGGCAGACCACACACTCTCTCTGCTTCACCTTCCTGGGACAAGCCACATGGAGCCACCTGAGGGCAGCCAGAGCCCTGGAGCTGTGTCCACTGCCACTGGAGCCACAAGACTTTTCACCCACTGGTCTGTGATCTTCCTGCATTTGGTATCCTAACATGTGCTGCAAGAGGCGGAAGAGGTGGGTGAGCCCTACAGGACCAGTGGTGTGAGTGGCGAAACAGGGAGGGTAGAGGGAGAGTGGGTTGGAAAGAGGGAACTGATTACAAGGAACTATATGTGACCTTCTCTCTGGGGGACGGACAACAGAGAAGTGGGTGAAGGGAGACGTCGGACAGGGCAAGATATGACAAAATACCAATTTATAAACTATCAAGGGCTCATGAGGGAGGGGGTAGCAGGGAGGGAGGGGGAAAATGAGGAACTAATGCCGGGGGGTTTAAGTGGAGAGGAAATGTTTTGAGAATGATGAGGGCAATGAATGTACAAATGCGCTTTACACAGTTGATGTGTGTATGGATTGTGATAACAGTTGTATGAGCCCCTAATAAAATGATTAATGAAAAAAAAAGAGGCGGAAGAGGAATTTGTAGACTAGTACAGGACCTATGGGCTAATATCAGACTTACAGACTTGATCTGGACTGAACTGGGCTGGGATGTTTTCTCAATATGCAATTGCTCTATGATATTAAGCTCTCTCTTACACTTGTGAGTGTCCTTGGATTGTTTCCCTAGTCAACCCGGCTTCACACAGCCTCCGTTTTCTCCCATGTGAATCTGCTTTACTGTAACATCAGGTTTTTCAGAATCAAATAAGGCAACGAGCATAATAGCACTTTTACAATTCTGATGCTCTGGCCAAGCTGAGATATTATAGAACACATAGTAGGTATTTATCAAACACTTATTAGGTAAAGGAGCCTGGAATTGTTCATTACTACTACACATGATGATTCCTAAGATTATATGCCAGTAATTACCCCTGTGATGGGAACGGCTCAGTGAATTAACCTGCTGCCAGAATTAAGAATCCAAGAACACTTTAGAATATTGTAATTGTTCTTCAGCCCTGGTTTAGCTGGGTACGGAATGTAATAACAAACATGCAAATTCTGGCCAACAGCCTGGGTGTTTTTGCTACTTGATAAAATTGGAATGCTTGAATACAGTTTTTCCATTTGAAAGACACATTACAAAAAAATCTACCAAGACAAGTTAAGTATGTGTCTCTGGCAAGGGAATTAAACAAATGTAGAAAGTGAGAAACATCAATGCAATGCTAGCTATTTTAGTGCTCTATTATCATCCATAGAGATTCTTAATGCGGTACAAAAATTCCATGATTATAAATTCCAGATATATGGTCCCTTTAGTGGGCTATCAGGTTCTGTATTACTAAGAACAGATGAATCTGAAATTTAAAATTTTACTAACCAATCAGCACAAGCCTCCATTTCAGAATTTAATGGATGTATGAGAGTAAGTAAAAAATATTGCCAAAAATCATAAACCTGTATTAAACAAAAATAACCAAATAAGAAGCAATTTTTCTCAACATATGCAGCATTTAGGTCTGCGTACTTCTGAAGGCAGTGTCTCCATCTCCCTAAGCCTTCCCCCAAAGAACTGTGTGCTCCTAGATGGACACTACTCCAAAACAGCAGTTTTGATATCAGAGAGAGAATAAAATGGTTTTCCTTTTATTCGTTCTTTGAGTGTGGGGGATGAAAAGAAGCCGGAAGGGTGAATTGAGTGGCGTTTCTCAGGGAAAGTCTTGGGAGGTGTTCCTTGCTACTCTACAAATGAGCAGGTGCATGGTGATTATGGCGGGGGGTGGGGTTGGGGGTGGGTGGGGGTGGGGATCAGCAGAACTTTTATGACTTTTTATTCACCAATCCAGTTTTCAATGCTTTTAAAACTCCGTCATCATCTCCATAGTTATCTGTGTCCTTTGAGAAAGTCTATCAAGAGCCTTCCCTTGGAGCTCCCCAGTGGTCCCCAGACTCTTCTGAGATGGCTTCTTAACTGACCCAGTCAATCTTCTCATCATCCACTGTTTGGATTGAACGGTTTGGGCTTGGAAGGCACCTTAACAAGATTAAGACAAATAACTTCTATAGCTAACTACTGATCTCAGAGACATGTAGTTTGGAATAAACTAGAGCATACATGAACTAGAAGTCTATTAGCAATCCGTTTCAACTTGCCCTATATGTATATATAGATAGATAGATATAGATATATAGAGAGAGATAATATACACATACATTAATAAGAAGCAACTGCTATCACACAGTAAGGCACTCTCCCGTTCTTCATGTAAACCTATAGTTTCACTAACAATGAATTCACATCAGAAAGCTCTTGTCTGTAAATGGCTCTCTGTGGGCCCTGAGTGCTTCCCTTTAAACCTCCGTGCCGGTCTTCCCTACTTTGCTCCATTGTGTTGACGAAAGAACCAAATGTCACCACGGCTGCTGCGCCCTCAGACGAATCGTAGGGCCAAGGTGACTGGGTGCATTATCTTCTAGGCACCTCTGCTCAGAAAATACAAGGAGCGTCTACGTGAAAGCCAAGTTGGTCCAACCTAGCCCAGGGTTGTTCCACGTTTGAGGGGTTCCTTTTGATCCTTGGGGATCATCTGAGCAGGTGCCCACTTCCCTCAGACTGGCTTGAGCTCTTGTAGTCTCTCTTGAAGCTACTTGGAGAGAGCAACTGTGCGTAGCTCCTAGGGAACGGGCCTCTGTCATCTCCAGGCTCCGCTGGCCACTCCTGAGGAGGATGAGAGAATCAGCCCTGCTCCCTCTCTCTCCATCATGACTGGTGCTCCCTCTCTCTCTGTCATGACTGCTGCTCCCTCTCTCTCTGTCATGACTGGTGCTCCCTCGCTCTCCATCATGACTGGTGCTCCCTCTCTCTCCATCATGACTGGTGCTCCCTCTCTCTCTGTCATGACTGCTGTTCCCTCGCTCTCCATCATGACTGGTGCTCCCTCTCTCTCTGTCATGACTGCTGTTCCCTCGCTCTCCATCATGACTGGTGCTCCCTCTATCTCTGTCATGACTGCTGCTCCCTCTCTCTCCATCATGACTGCTGCTCCCTCTCTCTCTGTCATGACTGCTGCTCCCTCTCTCT
>NW_022106471.1:5662727-5794937 GCF_000313985.2 Echinops telfairi | reverse complement strand
ACTGGTGCTCCCTCTCTCTCTGTCATGACTGCTGCTCCCTCTCTCTCCATCATGACTGGTGCTCCCTCTCTCTCTGTCATGACTGCTGCTCCCTCGCTCTCCATCATGACTGGTACTCCCATCCTCTTCGGGAGTGGCCACCAAATGCCAATGTCCGCAACAGAGTGAGAGAAATAAAAGCCATCTGGTGCAAGTTTATGAAGCTTCTCTCCTACATAGCTTATGCATTGAGCTGTTAACCACAAGGTCAGCATCTTGAATCCATCGGCTGGTCTTCAGGAGAAGAGGAAAGACCAGCTGCTCCCACAAAGATTTAAAGTCTCAGAAACCTAAAGCCAGACCAAGCTCACGGCCACCGAGTCAATACTGACTCATAGCCAACCCACAGGACAGGGTAGAATTGAATTTCTGAGACTGAAACTGTTTTATAGGAGTAGAATGCTCCCTCTTTCTCCTGAGGATCTGCTGGTGGTTTCGAACTGCTGACCTTGAAGATCACAATGCAATGTGTAATCACTCATATAGAGTGTGCTTATAAGACAGGATCTGCTCACAAGCAGTGGGTTTGGCAGGGTGGGCGTTGTATGTCAGGTTTTATGAATCAGAATTGACTTTGGGGCGCCAAACAACAATGGATATTAATCAGCCCTTATATTAGGAAATAATGGTGATATTAGATGAGTGTTCTTTTGTTACTTGGTGAATTGAATATTGATACTATCTCTTTTTTGGCTTTTCATTTAGTATGGCTCGGCTGTGAAATACCAAAGTCTAAAAAACTCATAGCAACTTACAGACTAGAAGTGTCCCTGTGGGTTTCCATGGCTGATCATCTTTATGGGAACAGAAAGCCTTGTCTTTCTCCTGCCGAGCACCTGGTGGTTACAGCCCAAAGCATAACTCATGATACCAGCAGGGCGAGGTTGAGCACCAGACTCTAACCTGGAAAGTTTAGTTAAACAGGCCTTAGGAGTTCACATGACGTTGATTGAAATCGAATCTGAAAGGTGCTACTCCGGCCCAGAGCTCTCTGGTTATTAGCTTTTGGATGAATTTGACTTGTGGTTGAACTGAGGAATTCCTTATTGCTTTCCAGATCTGCCGTAATGTTGAGGAAGGTGGATCCACTGGGTCAGTGGCTACTCCTCTCCCACTAGAAAACTTGTCATTTGAGCAAATTCAAGCGTGTGTCCAAGATTTTGACTGCTATGTAGAACTAAGACTGCAATAGGCTATTCAGATTTTTAGGACAAGATTGAAGCTTGTTTATACAGTTATCCCACAGCTGGCTGCCCCAGTGGGAAAGGGGACCATGGGTCATCTCCTCTTTTTCTCCCACTCAGACCCCTTGAATTTGCTTTCCAAATAACATTCAACCCAAATTCCACCACATCAGGGAAACCTGATTCCACTCTTCTCTGAGACTATAGTCCAGATTAACGGATGTTTGCTTAAATTCATACACTCGTGGCCTTTTTTCATCACAACAAAATACCTACGAGATGGACCACGTGTCCATGCTCCAAACCAGACTCACTGCCAGCGAGTTGGTTCCAATTCATAGCAACCCTGTCAGACAGAGTAGACCTGCCCCTGTGGATTTCCAAGACTGTAACTCTTTACAGGAGTAAACAGCCTCATCTTGCGCCCAGGGAGCATCTGGTGATTTCAAAGTGATGACCTTGTGGTTAGAAGCCCAACAAATAATCCCCTTCACCACCAGGGCTCCTTCCCTTGTATCCAAAGGGCCCCTAGATCCTTTGGAGAAGCACATCCCAGGGAGAAGCACATCCCAGGGAGAAGCACATCAATGATGCAGAAAGCCAAGTCCACCACGAGTTTCTCAGATGCTGTCTGTAGAGCGCACCTACCCACACTTACTGCTCACCTGCTCTGCCTCCCAAAGACCAATCACTGGTTGGCAACACCTGCTTCTGCAGGAAGTTCCCAGGTGATGAAGAATAGTGGCATTTTCAGAAAAGCAGGAGTTCCTCATTAGCTGCAAATCCGTGGCTACAGAGGGAGAGCTCGGCCGCATATTAGCATTTCCACGTACGTCTCCCCTTCTTCTCTGCAACCTTTAGCAAGGCAGCTTGTCTTAATAGTAACATGTTTGGGATTAACAGCTTTGCTATTGTGTTAGCATCTCTGTCATTACCCGAGGAGGGAAACTGGCAAGTGCTAAGCCGGTTACTAACAGACTTAAAACATCGACGGGGCTGGAATGCTCACACAGCAAGTGACCTTGGAGCCAACACTTCCCCAGCTACAAGCGAGGCATGTGTCCCTTTCATCAGAGCAGGTAAGGACAATTTTTTCACCGTGCTAAAACTCTCATATCGCATTAAAAAGAAATGCCATTCAGGCATTTAAAAAGTAATGGAATCCCATTCCCATCTGTTCTGGCTTCCTTTCAGCACGTTTCTCCCCTCAGCGGTGCCAAGAGGAGAAAAATTCAAGGCAAGCAGTGTGAATTGTGAGGCAGGCAGCTTGGGGGGGCTTGGATCGGGAGGGGCTCGTTCCTAAACATGGCTAGAAAGAAAAAGTGTGGGGAGGGGTCAATGGGGCTCAAGGTGTTGTGTGAGGTGGGACCTGAACGAAGCTGATTGTCAGCTGCAACCAGGGCCACTCACCAAAATCTCTGTGTGGCAACCTACCGGCCTAAGGAGGAAGTCCAAGGGCAGAGCAGGGTTAACTGTGTAGGCGCCTGCAGGGCGTCTTTCGGATGAGACACACGCAGCAGTCTGAGGACAGTTCCAGCCTCGAGGAACCTTCCCAGAAGTCACTTTCAGCTGTCCTGGCCAGCAGGAGACACAAGGGCTGTTGAGGATCAAGTCCCTTCTGAGGGACACACACCCAAGTTGGACTGAACTTCTCTATTTGGGTTCTCCTGTGTTGCTGATTTGGATTTGCAGAGACTCAAATGAGCACCTTTCCCTCACATGCTGCCCCCCCTCTCAGTGGTAAACCTCTCAGTGTTGCAAAGCGGGGAGATGAGAGTCTGAAAAAACCAGTCTGGAAGTCCCTGGGTGGTGCCCACAGTTACCACCTTTGAGTGCTTACAGAAAGGTTGGTAGGAAAGCCCGAGAGCTCTTTTTGCACCATCAAGCACAGGAGGGAAGTCCAAGGGAGCCTAGCTCTCCTCTCCTCTGACTCATACTGGCTCACCTTGATTTGGGATTCACTTGATGAAAACAGTGATTTTTTTAAGGGGGGTCAGGTGGTGCATTTGGACCCATCTGGTCACTTAAAGAGTCAACTCCCTAAAATGCGGCTTCCATTTCTAGTTAAAAATTCCAGTTTCCAGATTCAGCCTTACCAGCTGACCACAAAATAAATAATGATTCTATATTGTGATTTCTTATGGTGCTAGGGACCTCGCTGTCTTCCAGATTTCCTCACTTCCCCACCGAGCAAAACCTCTCTCTATATTAGAAAGAAGGGTTACCTTGAACACCCCCATGGGCATCATCAAAAAGAAGCCCCAGTACAGGATGGAATGACAGACTTGGGAGCCTATGATGAGGCTAGAAAGAGAGGAAGGAAGAATGGCCAGGCTGGTGACTTGAAAAGCAACCTTTATTTATGTCATCATTTTCACCCCCGAGGCAGATCCTACTGGTAGTTTCTAGATCTGGTGACCGAACTTGGTGACCCAGAAATTTCAACCTTTGGTCTGACAAGATTTTCTCTGGTTCATGGGCTTTCTCATCTGAAAAGTCTTATGAAATAATAAACACCCACTCCTATCAAGGACATATTTCACGAATCACTTTGGTGAAGAGAACAGAAATCTTCTCAACGAGTGAAGCACTATGAAATTCTGGACAAACCATTGCAGTTTAGAACAAGATAGGTGCATCCAGGTAATGTGTTTTCGGGTCAGTTCAGAGCTGGATTTCACAACTCATCTCCTTGGCTTGCGGGGGTTTTCCCCTGAGGAAAGGGTGAAAGGTGGTTCTTTCTGGAGTTGGGTGGGTGTGGGTCAAGTTCAATACATCCCTACTACACTACAGTAGGGGCTGCAGACTTTTCTTGTGAATTACCAGAGAGTAAGTATTTCAGGGTTTTGTGGGCCATGTTGTCTTTGTCTGACCACTCAACAATGCCATTGTGGTGGGAATGCAGCTGTAGAGAATTCACAGGCTAATGGGCATGCCTCTGCTCTAACACAACTTTATTTACAAAGTGCATTTGGCCCAAGAGCTGTAATGTGTTGACCCCCACCTTCAAGGTCATAGCATATCTTTGTTGGTTTTTCCATCTGGGGTTAAGAGCCAAAAACAAGCCACCGCCCTCCTAGGTCCACGCTTTTAAAAGGCGAATATTCATCTCATTGAAATGGAGGACACCTAGCTCGCCCACCTAGAGCGTGGTTTTCTGAGGAAAGAGTGTGGTCACTCCAGTTAATCATCCAGTTGAACGAATGAATGATGATGCATGGCTTTCTGGCCTATCATGCCTTCAGAGCAGGAATGACTGAGGGCATCGCTGTTGAATTGAATTGAGATTTACTTATCCTACCTCTCCAGTGCTTTATCCTGTGTGGGAGGGTATCCCAACATTAACTACAGATATGCAACGGGATTCGACCCTGTGCTGCAGCAATGGGCTCAAGCCTAGGAGCCCATGTAAGGACGGGGC
The DNA here is from genome assembly GCF_000313985.2 of Echinops telfairi. NCBI lineage: Eukaryota > Metazoa > Chordata > Mammalia > Afrosoricida > Tenrecidae > Echinops > Echinops telfairi. Next base: position 5,790,293 of record NW_022106471.1, on the reverse strand, counting down.
GGGACTGGAAAATGTTTCATTCTGTTGTGCATAAGGTCCCAAGCGACTGACTCCATGGCACCTCATTGCAACCACCACATGCAATGGGGTTATGGAGTCTAGTAGGTTGAATGGTGGCCACCCCAAAACTCTTCCTGTCCTGAAATCTCTGAACATGACCGCTTGTGGGTGGTGGTGGTGGGGGGTTGCAGGAGTAGCTAAGATATGGATCTTAAGAGGCCACCTCGAATGGGGATGGGTCCTAAATACAATGCAGCGCTCCACCTGCAAAGGAAAGAAAATATAAGGAGGGCAGAAGGCATAAGCACTCAAGGCAGAAAAGGAGAGGTGACATTGGCAGCAGAGATTGGAATGATGCATCTCTAAGCCAGGGCCGAGGGTTGCAGAAGATGCCAGGAGGGAAGCTTGGAGTGGGTTCACCCTCCGAGCTGCTAACGAGAACCTGTTCTGCCAATACCTGGCGTTGGTACATTCGGTACTCCCGAGTGGTGGAGAGTAGATTTCTGTGTGTGACATCATCCTGTTTTTATCACTTACGACGCCAGCTGTCAGATACAATTTAGAGGTCCCACTGTCCTCGTCTGCCTAGGAAAAGGCCACAGGTAGAGGGCCCAGAGCACGCGGATCCTGCAGCCTCGGCATCCAGAAACAAACAACCGAAATCTTCAGCACTGACCACTTTCAAAGCAGGGCCGTTCTCCCCAAGCGCTGCGTTATTTGAACTACATGGTGGTTTGGCGGGCAACAACACAGTAGCCAAACAACAGGGAGTTACATTGAACTGCAACAACACAGTAGCCAAAAATCACTTCCTCAAGGGGGAGATATGGAACCCAGTCCAAATTAGTGAATACAGGCTTATCTGTTTGACTCCCTTCCCAGGCCCTCATCCTCAGTCCCTCATCCTCATCCTCAGTGAGTGACTGCATGCACGGGTTCTGGTGTTTTCCCTTAAATGGCTTACTTTGTCCCCATGACGTTAACGTATTTCACAACCCACCACCACTCGCAGCCATCAGATTGATGCCGGCACCTAGAGACGCCATGTGTGTCAGGGCAAAGCTGGGCTTCATAGGGTTTTCAGTGGTTATTTTTTTCAGGATTAGGGGAAAGAAACAAAAAGGTGACCTGAAATTCTGGACAAACCACTGCAGTTTGTCCAGGCACCTCTGAGTGAACAAGTGAAGTGGATTAAATATTGACTCCCACCAGGGACTTCATTCAACCATTCAGTCCCTATGACGTTCTCCTTGTGCTTCCCCAAGTGCAAGCAGGCAGGCCGACCACCTGAGCGTCAGAGACCCCGTGGAGTGGGAAGTCACCTGTTTTCGTTTGGTTTGTAGCCAGGAGTCCCTGCGTGGTTCAAAGAATTCATGTATCCAGCTGCTAGCAGGACAGTTGAGGGTTCAAGTCTACTCAGAGGAACCAGAGAAGAAAGGTCTGCTTCTCGGCTTCAAAACTATCAGCCACTATAAATCCCGTGGAACAGTTTTACTCTGACACACATGGGGTCACCATTAGCCAGAGTCTGGTTTGTGTTAAGATGAACATTCCAAAGGGTCAGTTAGACCAACTTATTCCACACCAGGTCAGAGGAAGTGGCTTTTGTGGGGAGGATTCTGATCCTAAGATTCCAGGTGAAAACCCGCCAGAGGCTGAAGAGAGAGACTCATCATTCTCATCGAGGCTATAATTTAGAAGAAAGATTGTTACTTCCAGATTTTTTAAAGGGGTTTTAATCTATAAAGGTATTAGAGTTTCTGGTGGAAAATGGTGTGCTTTGAAAGAGGCTGGATTTTATAATATTCCCATCTCTCCCTTTCCCCCAGTATATAATTCAACTTGAAAAAAAACTGGTATCCAAAAGCACCAGTTATATCGCAGAGAAAGGGGTCTTCGCCACTCCCCCTGACTTTCTTAAATTAGCAAAGTCTGTTCTATGAAAAATGAATAGGTGCTTGTCTTGAAGGTTTTCACTGTGATTTCAAAGATGGGAACTAGGATTGCCAGACGTTTTACCTAGCCGACAGGAGGGAAGGAAAGGTAGTGGGAAGATTCAACTCAATCTTGACCTCAGTCCATTGGACAAGCCTGGGAGCATTTGCACTTCCTGTACAGCACTAGTCCTTACAGGGTGTTTTGGTTATTATTGTCATTTGACCTTGTTTGCTTAATGAATGTATGGCCACCTTTGGAGGGTAGTATTGCTTTGTATAAAACTACATTTATGCCTTTTTTTATTCTCTTGAAATGCAAAAGATTTATCAACAGTAGGCCTAGATGAAGGGTGTTCAGGAGGTTGTGGAAAAATGAAATTAAAAAATCATGGTATTTTTCCATGAACGTTTGCATTCTGCACAATAACAACACTTTGAAACCTACTAGAGCAGTGGTTCTCAACCTGTGGGTCGCAACCCCTTTGGAGTCAAATGACCCTCTCCCAGGGGTCGCCCGATTCATCACAGTAGCAAAATTGCCGTTATAAAGTAGCAACCAAAATAATGTTATGGTTGGGGGGGGGGGGGTCACCACCACATGAGGAACTGTCTGAAAGGGTTGCGGCGTGAGGAAGGTGGAGAACCATTGCACTAGAGCCTGCCTCGCTTCAAAAGGTTCATCCTCTTGTTGCAAACTGACCTCAGCCATTTTGGCGATCATGATGGTCCGATGTCTGTCTGTCCTCTCTGTTCTGTATTCTTTCTTAACGCCAAGGTCAGATAGCATTTGCTAGTTATCATTGTTCCTGAGCTGCTGCTTTTCTTCCACCCATGCTTCCATCACTTATGTTAACTGCCTGGACTCTATGACATTTCAGCTTATTCTCCCTGGTACAGTGTCCAGACTTGTCCCAACTATCTGCCACAAATGCGCCTGAAATCCTGTCATCCACCACTCACCACTTTGAGTTAACCAATTCTTCCCGAGATTCTCTCTCTAAATCAATGCCAACACTTCTGAAGAGGGTGATGTAGTATGACTGTCCTAACATTTCATTAGAAAGGATTTATTCAGATCCCCCGCCTTGTGCTTGTGTCCCAGAGGAGGCGTTGTTCCCATGAGGACCAGGATTGCACGGCAAAACACCAGTCAGAATTCCAGTGGGGCTTTTGTACCTGTCTTTCAGGAACATCTGACAGGAAGAGACTGACCTGAAGCATAGGTTGCAATAGATGCCATGCATGTCACTGGACGTGTCAAAGTGTTGGGCCCTGGGCACCCAAAGAATAGCAATCCCTCTTGCCTGCCCAAATTCAGGTCCAGATGAGATTAAGCCAGGGGAATTGGACAAGTACAGATCCCAATGTGGGCTTTTCCTGATGAAAGTGTGATTAAAGCACATGCCTTAGATGGGGGACCAAATAGCTTGCAATCACTCTACTGAATTAAAGTTGACCTCCCATGTACATGACTGCGCTCAGGGACAGCCCTTTATGCATGGTCCACAAACAGAAGAGATGCACAGTTCTAAGGGCAGAACAGGGGTCCCAGAGAAAGGAGGAAAGGACCCGAACCAGGCTTTTTCATACAAATTCACAATCAAGTAACTCACCACTCTCCCTAACATGGGGGGTGAGTTCTTGGTGAATGACTGGTAGCCAAAATATCACATAAATTTCCTAAATTGAGGAATACATGCTCCTTCCAACATAAATCTACAGCCTGGGTGTTGCTGGATCTTTGCCATCTGAACTTTCCTCTTAGAAAATGGAAACCTAGGCTGTGGGCTAGGTAGGGTTCTAGAAGAACAAAAGGAGGCAGAGCTGACCGGAGACTGTAGCATGTGGAGCTATGTGATTAAGGATCGATGGAAGGGCACGCTTGGGGGAAAAGTGGAGCATCCAAATGTCTCCATGGTTACAGGTGATAATGGGGAGTCAGAAGGACCCAGATGGTTCCTGAGAGTTGGCAGGCGCTGTAGCCTGATAATTCAGAGACTTGGAGAAACTTCTCTTTGGAAGGCTTCAGTCTCTCCTGTAAGGAAGCATTAGGTGGTTCAGACAATATCTGTTTTTATAAACCTCCATGTCATGAAGTGAATTACTTAATTTGAATCGTCTAGCCATAGTTTTTTTTTTAAGTCATTTTATTGGGGACTCATACAACTCATCACAATCCATGCATACATCAATTGTATAAAGCACATTTGTACATTTGTTACCCTCATTATTCTTTTTTTTTAAATTATTTTATTGAGGGCTCGTACAATTCTTCTCACAGTCCATACATGCATCCATTGAGTCATAGTCTTTATAACTCCCATCAAAAGATTGGATGAGACCAAGCAGATTGGGTGTATTTTTTCTTTTCCTGATGTGTCTTGGTAAGAGAAGGTAGGGAAAGATACTGACAGGATCATAGGAGTCGGCTGTGAGTGATTAACAGAGCTGATTATGATTGTAAACATAAATACAATGTCAAGGTGATGGTTGGTCAATTTTGTCATCCTGCTGTGTATAAGATGCACCATCTCAGCAGCAAAGGTGGAGTGATTTTACCACCACCAAGAGAGGAAGAGGCAGAAATGGAGCATATGATTTGGACCCCAGGATCTCTGTGTGCTGCAACTCCTTGATCTAGGAGACCCCGTGACCCCGGAGAAGCAACAGAGGAGGCCAGCAGAACCGAGAGCATGAGACAAAGCTGAGGGCTTCCTGGCCAACAGAGGGAATAAAGCTGAGTGCCTTTGCATTTCCTTGTGGAATGACGTGCCTCTAGGTGTTGACCCATACAGCTAGAGCTGAGTACCTTTGGGTGGGGCTTAGGATCGAGTGGTGTGCCTTTAGGATAAATAGCAACCGCGCTAAGAGAATTCTGTAATGTTGCCCCAAAGGGGTAGAGGCCAAAAGGCTATGTGACTGAGAGGCCAAGGACCAGAAACGGGCCTCTTTGAAGAAGCCATCCTGACAAAAGAATTGTGTCTTAAGCATTTCTGATGCTGACCTGTAACCTATTAACTTCTCTAATGAATCCCGTACTTGTGAGCATGGTCTGTGAATTCTGTGTGGCTATTACAATGAATATTTTTTTAAATCATTTTACATCATCCATCCATCGTGTCAAGCACATTTGTACATTTGTTGCAATCATCATTCTCAAAACATTTGCATTCTACTTGAGCCCTTAATATCAGCTCCTCATTTTCCCCCTCCCTCCCCACTCCCCCTCCCTCATGATATAATTTATAAATTATTATTTTGTCATATCTTACACTGTCCGACATCTCCCTTCACCCACTTTTCTGTTGTCCATCCCCCAGGGAGGAGGTTATATGTAGGTCCTTGTAATTGGTCCCCTCTTTCTACACCACCTTCCCTCCACCCTCCTGGTATCACCACTCTCACCACTGGTCCTGAAGGGATCATCTGTCCTGGATTCCCTGTGTTTCCAGTTCCTATCTGTACCAGTGTCCATGCTCTGGTCTAGCCAGATTTGTAAGGTAAAATTGGGATCATGCTAGTGGGGGGAGGAAGCATTTAAGAACTAGAGGAAAATTGTATGTTTCATCGTTGCTACCCTGCACCATGAATTTTTAACCCAGCAGAGAAATAGCAAGTGCTATGGGGAGAGTGGTAGGTGTCAGAATTAGTAAAGAAGGTTGACGGTTGGCGGCATGACTGATCTCCTTCTCACAGGCATTGGACAAGAACTGGTGTTAATGATGATGTTCCTTTGTCTCTTTTGTGTCATCAAATGATCCCAAATCCTGCCACCATACCCCTTTTCCACCCCATAGTTGGGTTATAACCAATGTCTCACATGGTTCTCCATAAAAATTCCAACCCCAGAACAGCTTCCATCTGCAAAGAAGAAAATTCAGATTAAAAAAACCTAAAACTATTTTGTACCTACTAGATGCATGTTAAATGTTGAATTGAATATTCTAAAGATAACTAAAGTAATGAAAGTTATGTACCCCTCAGAAAATCTGTAGGTTTTACCATCCTACAGCATATTCACATCTTGAGGGTCTTGTAATGAGCTACATAATTTAATCTATAGTGTAATATAAATTAATCTGTGAACTTAATATTAACCAATGTATTAGTAGAACATAGAGGAATATATTTGGCCTTGTGGGGAAAGCTCTAATTTCTCCTCAAGCCATGACCATTCTCCAGAAATCCCCAGTTAGCAATGTGGCACCACCACTTAGATGCGTCCCTGCCATAGTCTGCAGTCTGTGGCTCCTTTTAGGGAAGACCAGTCTGATTTTCATATATGTCATTGTTCTACATATCCGTATTGACAACTCGTGTTAGAATCTAGAAATAAATATTTATGTGACAGTGATTTCTAATAAATACAAAAGATGCATTGAGGGGGCCGGGGGGTGGGATCAATGTTTGTTATAGTAGTATCAACCACAAGTGAGGCTCCCACTTCAAAGCCCAAATAGCTTTCCATAAATGACATAATCCCCAATGACTGCCTCACATGGGGATGGCAAAGCCTGTGGAATGGGAGGCAGTAGACTGGAATTTCACATTTGTTTTGCCCTTTGCATCAAGGGGTCCGAGAGTTGTGGAAGTTGGGAAAGACCAGAAGCGAAAGCGCAGTCCTCGAGCCTGATCCACCAAGATGTCCTCAGCCAGGACAGACTACCCTGGGGAGTCTATCATGGCCAGGGTCACCACGGCAGGGTTTCTCACTGGATCCGCTTCTTGTACATATTAGGTTGCACCCTTTGAGCATATATTACTGGTTTTCAGTTACTTGTAGCTTTAGAACATCTGCTTTTTCATAGCAAAAAAAAAAAAACAAAAACGAAGAAGAAAGCGAGAAATCTCTTAAGGAAGTACCTCAAAGTTGAACTCTAGATGTAGCAATTCTCATTTGTGGCAGGGGTAACAGCCTTCACAGGAGTAGTCTGAGTTCAATATTACAGAATCGATGCTTTAATATCATTAAATACATCAAGCAGGGTTTATAGCAAACTTCTTAATAAAGTTAGATGTTCAGTATCAAAAAGGCACACACATTGCTTTAATGGTATCTACATGTTATGGTTTGTAACAGCCTGTTATGACATCATCTGTTGGGAATTTATGATGAATGCTGGGGAAGGGGGTTTCAAGAAAACTCCTCTAATAAGATGCCATAGAGTGTAACTATATCTAATGGCAATTGGTCAATTATGAATAAAGCATTTTCAAAGCAGACCATTGCTTTCAGCGCTATTAAAACGTTAATGGGGCTTAGCAAGAAGTCTCTCTTTCTTGCCTGCTGTTCTCTCATCTGCAAAGCCTTAGTCCTAAGCACTCTCCCTAGCTCCCAGGCACTGCACAGTTCAGGAAGAGGTTGGGGATCATTTTAGCTGCAGTCAATGTTTTCAATTCAGCACCGGAGCTGACGTGGGGGCCGATGTCCAGAGTGTAGCCATGATTCAGCTGGGCTCAAAAGTTCAAAGTCCACGGTAGGATGTCTCATTGGATCCGCTTCTTGTACATATTAGGTTGCACCCTTTGAGCATATATTACTGGTTTTATATGCCTGATCCATCCTGATGGACTCTGCTTTTGGATCCCATATGAAGCATCAGATTGCATTGACGCCCACTCACCTGACGCTTCTTCAAGGAAAATCTCTTGTCTGGTGACAAGCAAGTTGGCCGTCCCAGAGCAGGTGTTCTCTCTAATTCGGAAGATGGTGTTGAGGCAGAGAAAGGACTTAAGTTAGGGGTCTCCAACTGGCTGCCCTTGGCTGTAGCCCAGCTCACAGATTTGTTTCACAGGTTAGGCCTTGAGCTTCAAAGGTACGGATTCCAGTGGCTTTAGGTGGGGCCTGCTCTTTCTAGTTTACAATGAGCTCACCATGACCCTTTGTTCTAAATCCAGCACTTTCACACCTTATGTGTGGCCTCCCTGGCCTCATGGAACACCTAAAGACGATGATAGAGTCCCAGTACATGGCGCCTTCCTGCTCCCGGCTCTGGAGGATCCCTCCCACAGCAGGGCTTTGTTCTTCACAAAGAGATTCCAGGGAAACCAGAGGCATAAAGACAGGATTAAAAACCAAGTTTATGGAATTCCGCAATCAAAGAGCTTACATGAAAATTGCAGTGTTTGGAATAGTCCAGCCCCAGATAAGTAAACTGAGGTACAGAGCGGGAATGTGTCTGGGGACAGTCAACCCCAGGTCCAGCTCTTGGGCCTTCTGACTCTCTCTCCTAATATGTCCCACCCACCTCCCCAGGCAGGTGGCCTGAAACACTGCCACCCTAGTATAGCCCCTTGCCAATATTCCCAGGGATTGTGTCATTGACAGAGCTACACGCCACTCACACAGGGTAATACCAGCCGTGCAACAAAACTCCTCTGGCTCTACACCACTGTTTCGTACAACGTGGACACGTGGTGAGGTGGCCACCTGCCGTCTTCCATAGTGAAGGAATGTACTTCTCCGCCAATGGCAGAGAACCTGGAGCTGAGGAAGGATGACGGTTTGAGTCAAACCAAGGAGTCGACTTGGCAGGTGACACAGGTAACTGGAGTTCCAGGTTCTTCTTCGTGCTGAGCACGTGGAAACATCCCTGTAGAGCTGGTCTTTCAAGTCACAGAAAGGTTATTGATTCTCTGCGGAGTCTTAAGCCACCTCAGGAAAGATTCCTTCAGCTCCAAATCCCTCACATGGCTCCAGATTCAGTTAGTGAGTTGAATATTGCCACCTAGAAGGATTGTCTTTTGGGTAAAAATGCCTAGAAGGGGAGACTTCCTAAACCAGCTGGTTGGAGAGACTGGACAGGAGTGAGGGCAAGAGAAAGACGGCGCATCAGTGAGAGACTGGAGAGGAGAAGGGGGAAGTGTTGAGGAGGGAGATGCTGGGAAACAAAGAAGCAGATGAAAGAGGCATCCGAAAGAGCCCACTCGTGCCATATAACTAACGCTCAGGCTAGCTGTGAGCAGGTATGGGTGGTCAGTCATCTTTCCAGGGGGTGGCTAGGGTCTCTTGGTCAATACCCTTGCACTTATCAACACCCAGCTCCTGGGAGTGTGGAGGAGAGAAAAGGGGAGGGGCGAGGAGAAGAGAGGGGAGAGGAGGGGAGGAGAGTAGGGAATGGCAGTCCACCAGCTACTCATTTGACTGCTCTAGAAAAATAAGAACTGCTCAAAAGAGGTGGCCTGCAAGAGGCGAGAAGCTTATTAAGAACAGTAACTAGGCACATTTGGGAAGGAGAGCATGAACTGAAACCGGCTTTGGATAATTTGGAGCTAAATGAGCATATCTTGCTTGATTTTTCTTTGTACGTTGGTCATTTGCTATGTGAGAGGATTATATACATCCAAAGGAATTTAGCATTAGGGAAGTGTTGAATGCATCAAAATTTCCACATCGGTCCATGCCTCATCCTTTGGAGCATTTATAGGGTGAGGGTCAGAAATATGTACCCCCCAAAAAATCTATTTCTTAGGTCACAGTTTTATCTTCTTCAACATTTCTGTTGTGGAGCCAATGTTCTCCTAGATTTGGAATGCTTTCTTCACTTATGTGTGTGTGTATACAAATTATGTGTATCTATATACATATATGTATAAAGTATATATAAATTATATTTACATAATATATAATATGTAAATTAATGAAACTCTTTCCAGGCACCCGATTCCAGGAAATTTTATGCTTTTGTTATTAATCCTTTGATAGAATTTTCTAATTAAATCAGTGTGACACTCAGCCAACGAGCAGCATAGCTTCAGCATCTCCTCACATGTTTCTTTTTGTGGGCACTGCTTACTCAAAAGTCAGACAGAGAAATCATTTTCAGTTGCTGAGTTAGTCTGGGTACTTTAGAGAAACAAATCCATAGAAACTCATGTATAAGAGAGAGTTTTATATAAAGGGTAAGTGTGCATCAAGAAAACATCCCAACCCAGTGCTGCCCAAGCCCACAAATCCAACATTAACCCATATGTCCAACACCAATCCACAAAGTCTTCCTCCATCTCACAAAACAGATGCAATGATGCCGACTGCAGGAGGAAAGCTGAGTCAGTGGATGTGTAAGCATCTCAGCGCTGGCAGGGGTCTCCACACAATTGCTCCAGCACCAGGGCTGCATCAGGGCACGTCCATGTGGCTTCTCCTTGGGGATGTCTTGCAGGAAGTCAGCCTTGCAAGCTGAAGTAGGGAACTGCTAAGGCAGCTGCACCCTGGTGAGACCGTCCCAAAGCAAGAGACCCGAGAACTCGAAAGGCGAGGCTCACCAAGCCATTTATCCCTCTGCCCTTCAATTAGTCCCACATGTGTTTATCGGCCAGGTTGGAACAATAAACTAACTCAGTTGCCTTTAGAGGAATTTAGGTTAGACCCAGAGAACAACTTTCAGTCTACAGGATCTGGGATAGATTGCCGTGTGAGGAATTTACAATCACTGCCTCAAGAGAATTCTAGAAAAAAGTCAAGGACCTATATGAGGTTGTATCATTGAAAGTAATAATGTTCCATAAAATCCTCACTCCAGGACAAAATTTTTAAATCATTTTATTAGGGGCTCATACAACTCTTAACACATTCCATGCATACATCAATTGTGTAAATCGCATTTGTACATTCATTGCCCTCATCATTCTCAAATATTTCCTCTCCACTTAAGCCCCCATCATTAGGTCTTCATTTTTCCCCTCCCTCACCACTCCCCCCTCCCTCATGAGCCCTTGATAGTTTATAAATTGTTATTTTGTCATGTCTTGCCCTGTCTATATCATCTCAAAACTTGGCTCAAAGAAAAGAAGTGTTTTCACATGGTATCATGAGAGACTGTCTGGTATTTTTAACTTCCATTTCCCAGTCCTGCAATGAGACCTATAATTCAGGTGTTCTAGGTGGTCCTGATGCTGCCCCATCACTCATGTCAAGGATGTTTGGAGTTGGGTGTCCACAAGAGATGCCAACCACATTCCCTTCTGGGAAATGGCATTGGGGTCCAGGGAAGCAGAATAGTATGGTTAAGAATACATGCCACACACACTCTGGAGTAAGATTCTAAAACCCATAGCTGCTACTCACTCGTTATATAGAGTTTTCAAGCCACTTTCCTTCTCGACTCCAGTTACGTTCTCTGTAAAGGAAGGATATAGGTTAGGTAGGAAAGTGAGTCGATGAGGCACGTGAAGTATCCAGACTAGAATTTGAAATGTGATCAGCACTTTCAGAGGATTAACTAATTTATCATCTTGACCGGTCATTTGAACCAAGGAGCTGTAGATTTGGAGATTGAAGCCATTGCTGTAGAATAGCCATCTTCAGCCTTGACCCTGAATCAGGAGAGCAAACCAATCTGCAGATAGAGAAGAGAGAATCAGAAAGAAGAGAGAAAGTAAAGTAGGAGACTCGAAACCCCAGAGAAGCAGATAGATTGATGGAGAGGCAGGCCTTGGGTTCACTGGTTCGCGTTTCTTCTAAAACCCAGCCTCATTTGGGCCCACTGGGTTCCATGAAACACCTGTGTCGAAAAATGCCAATATTTTTTGCTTGAACTTGGACATGACGTCAGGAGAGATCAGTCCTCGGAGAAGGATATCATACTTGGTAAAGTAGAGGGACAGTGACAAAGAGGAAGGCCCTCAACAACATGGGTTGACAACGTGGCTGCAACAATGGGCTCAGGCACCGGAACGCGGGTGAGGATGGCGCACACCTGGGCAGTGTTTTGTTCGGTCGTACAGATGGGTTGATACGGCTCAGAACTGACTTGATGGCACCGAACAAAACAACATCACACTTTTTTATTTGAACTAGTTTATTTTTTCATTTTAATTGTGTTGTAGTAGGGGCTCTTACAGCTCTTATCACAATCCATATTAGTTTGAGTTTTCATTCTTGTAATCAAGGATCCTTGACTGGAACTGCTTCTCGTAGAAAACAAATCTCTGAGTAGTCATCACCAAAGGGATCTTCAAGGGAAATTCACTGCATATTCTTGTCCTTTTCCTTCCTTCCGTCCGTCCGTCCTTCCTTCCTTCCTTCCTTCCTTCCTTTCTGTAGGCCACCTCCTCTTTCTCAAGCTAAGAGATGACACCATTTGGACTTCTATTTCTTTCAAAGACATTTGTGTTCTCCAATCAGAACTTCAACTTGTAGGGACTTCTCCAACAATCAAAACTCATTCTCCACCCCCCACCCCTCACCCCCCCATATAGATATCCCTTGAGAGTCAGAGGCGGCTTCTCCGTCTGTTGTACTCGGCAGTCCACAGAGCAGTGCCCTCTCCCTCAGCCCCAGATGGCATGAAAGGCCAGGCCCCCGTGGGACGCAAAGCTCACACATGATTTGGTATTTTCCACTGCCAAATCCAAGTCCACAGACTCAACCTGCTAAATCCTTTGACTTCAGTCATGAAAAATGACACGCATTACCATGCCTCATAACACATCTTCTAAAACCTTTCCAAAGAACCAGCCGGCAGGCAGCCCTGCCAGCCTCTCCACAGACATCATTTTTTCCCTTCCCTGTCTGGCTCTAGTTTTTGGAACAGAGAGGAAACTTGACCTTCCCTAACAAAGACTGTTTACTAGGCAACTTAGAGCGAGCCATTAGCTCACCCACCATAAGGTGCCCCAGAGCTGTGTGCAGAGCTCTTCCAAATTTAGGACCCCCTCCAGCCCCCCAAAGGTTGCCCTTTTCCCTAAGAATTCACCATCATCTACCACTGAATCAAGGAACTACACTGATTGAAAGAGTGAAATATTTAAAACCTCTTTGAGGGGATGGTCAGACAACCTCATAAATCATGCTCTCCGCGCTGCTGAGCGCGGATAGGCAGGTCGTGTGTTGACACGTTTAGAAGCCGTTGGGGTGCTGCGGTTTCACAACTAGGAGGGAAACTCGAGCTTGTTGAGGTTGGAGCTTACCGATATTTTTATTTATTGAATTAATGAAATCTTGGCAACAAACTCTGTTTTACTTTAGACGAGATGTGATGTCGTGGTTTTTTTTTCCTTTGCTCCCACATACCTCATCTACTTCCTTGCCTCTCTCAAATAGACATTTTTTATATATAAAGGTTTCAAACACTGGAAAAGCTTCCTGGGCAGCCAAACTGAGCCTTAATAACATCAAGATGAACCAATCAATATGTGGAGATGTGGCTTCCATTAAAATTGACATTTGGGTGTTAGAAGACGAAGAAAAGAACAGCAGGAGAGTAAATATTTTGAATGTGTTTACATGGCTGCTGGGTCGTAAGTGCTTACACATTTATCAATCTAGACGTCAGCCTGCCCGGTGGTGTTCTGACACCACAGAACAGCCGAATCCAGTGGGCTTAACGCATAGATTTTCACTTTAGGGGAAGCCTCTACCAGTCCTCTGTGTGTATGTGCACACGTGTGTGCATATATGTGTGTAGATTGGTGACTCAACGGCAACAAAAATCATCTCTTGGTTTAGTGCAGAGATTTTCGACCCGGCTAGAATCTAGAGTCATTGGGAAGCTTTGGAAATCCTCCAAGAATCTGTGGGGTTTTTAAAAAACTCTTCATTGTCTCAGTTAAGTCCCAATGGGTAAATCAATGACACGTTCAAATTGGGTGACATGAAGAACATTTCAGAAAGGGACTATTCAGCAAGGAGCAGGCAGGGGGCACAGAAAGGCATTATTCCTGCCAGACTGAACAATGTATGCTGTTTCCAACCCTCACCTAGTGGAGCAAAGGACCCTGGGATATGGTCACCTTGAGGGAGTGTGATGATCAGTTCAAGAAGTAGCCAACCCTCTGTGATTCCACAGGAAGGGCACTAGGAAGAAGTATTCCAGCCAATTCTCATCCAGCCGTCCTAGCTCTGGGTGGCAATTGTTACTGATCAGACTCAGCTGGAAGTTGGAAGCCCTTTTGATGCAGTCTAAGGAGAAACAAGGTGAACAAAGAGTGGAGAATAAATCTAGAGGAGTGGATGGAAGTTGTTCAGCCCCTCCTAATAAAAAGAATGCATATTGGAGATATACTTTCCACTCTTTCTCTACCTGTACTAGATCAGTCTAAGGCAACGGTTCTCAACCTGTGGGTCGTGACCACTTTGGGGGTCGAATGACGTTTCAAAGGGGTCACCTAAGACCAACCGAAAACATATATTTCCCATGGTCTTAGGAACCGAGACACTGCTCCTGTATCCATCTTGAGGAGGATCCCCCCACATGCAGATACACCCACCATGGGTGAAGACCCATGGTACACCATGCTACACCATGCTTCAAGACAAAATTCCTTTATTTGTCATTTAGAAATAAATATTTCACAATATATAATGACATGGTTTTTGTGATGAATCACTGTCCTTTAATTATGTTCAATTTGTAACAATGAAAAGTGAAAAGAAAGAAAACACATTCTGCCTATCAGATATTTACATGACGATTCATAACAGTAGCAAAATGACAGTGATGAAGTAGCATCGAAAAGACTTTGATGGTTGGGGGGTCACCACCCCATGAGGAACTGTATTAAAGGGTCATGGCATTAGGAAGGTCGAGAACCATTGGACTAGTATTTTGCTTATGTGTCTCCAAGGCGCCTTGAAGTGAGGAGGCGAAGAGACGGTGGTGGGCGATAGTCCCCATCTCCAGTGCTGTTGTTAGGGGCCATCAAGTCGGTTCCAACTTACAGCAATTCTGTCCAGAGCAGAAGCAAGCACTGCTCCGTCCTGGGCTGTCCTCACAGCCATTATGATGTACTGAGCCCATGGTTGCAGCCCCTGTGTCAATTCCTCTGGTCCAGGCCTTCCTTTCTTCAGTGACCTTCTACTTTACCAATTACGTTAACTTTTTCCAGGACCTGGTCTCCCCTGAAAGCAGACGCGGTCTCACCACCCCTGCTTCCAAGGAGCATTCAGGCTGGATATCTTCCAAGAGAGATTTGTTGTTCTTGTCTACTGTGCTTTCAATATTTGTCACCAACACCCTTATTCAAATGCATGGTCTTCTATGATCATCTTTATTCACTGTACACATTTCACATGCATCTGAGGCAATTGAAACATCATACCGTGGCTTGCTGCAGGCACACCTTAATCCTCAAAGGGATATCCTGGCTCTTCTACACTTGAAAGAGGTCTTGTGCAGCAGACTTGTTCAATATGATGCACTGTTTGATTTCTTTTTTTTTTCCAGACCATTTTATTAGAAGTTAATCCAGACATGGTACCATTCCACAGTTCAATCATATCAAGCAGTATTGTTCCATTACTACCACAATCAACTTCAAAACATTTTCTTGAACTCATTATTATCCTCTCCCTCTAACTCTCCCCCCTCCCCAGCCATACCCCTCGGGACACTTTATTCTATTTTTTGTCCCTATGGATTCACCTATCATAGGTTTCATATACCAAAAAACAGACAAATACATAACAGAGAGTCAAGGCTACCAACAATGACAAAATACAACAGAGACAAGCCCTAATAGGAAAAAAAAACAAAACCCACACACATGCAGAAAATATTTGAAACCAGATCAAGCACAACGTGTATCAAAAAAGAACTCAAATGGCAAGGTTTTAACTGCGCGAGTCAGATTCGATATTTTAAGATACTATAGTTGCCTCTCCAATACTCTCCCTCAATTATAGTTAGAGGAAAATCCCCAGAGGCGTATTGCCTGTGTTGACCCTGCACATTGATTTTGGGCTTCCACTGTATTCTACACACCAGCATCTCACAATTTAAGCTCTGATGTTAGTCCCTTCTTCAAATTTGGATTATATAATGTATAATCCTTAAATCACAGATGTTAGTGTGCTTCCATGTGGGCATAGTTGATGTCTCACTTAGATGGCTGCTTGTTGGAAAACAAACCTTTAAGACCACAGACACTGTTATTTATTACAGCTGGGCATCATCTCATTTCTCCACCACATTTTGCTATAGCATCCATATCTCCTGTATTTTCTTCGTGATGGTGAGTATCGAGCAGGGTCATGTTGTAAGAACTGATTTTCCTTAGATAGGAGCTAAGATTAAGTTAGAGCCCAAGATCCATTCCTGAATCTATGCTTTATTTTTAGCCTCTGGTTCACCTGAGAGACAATCTTGCTGATGGTAAAGAATCTTATTGATCATATTCCTAAAGCATAAGGAACTTCTCTTTTTAGTGTCATTGATTAGCCCATTGTGTTCATTTTAAAATGCTATTGAGAAAGGAAGACTGAACAAGTGTAGGCTAACTGCAAATTGAAACACACAGGTTATTGACTTGCACAGAATAAATCTTTACATGACTGGATGCTATTTACACAAACAATGGGAATTGGTGGTCAAGCAAAACTTACAATAACCTTTACAGGCAGCCAGACACAGGTCTGCCAGAATAATGCCAATCTTAAAACAAGTAGAACATTCAAGTAGTAAGCAAATGTTAGTCCAACTTCCAACAGGTTGATCCTCTTGATATTGCTACCTTCCTCTTCTTCACACACCATTTAGTTTCAGTCTGAAGCCCTCAGGTTACAGGTGTGTTTGCCTAGTTTACCTACCAGGGTTTCCACATCATATCCCTCTGGTATTGACTTTAGAGCATGCTGTGCACCTTGAAGATCCAGGGTTCATTGTCCCAGTGTTCTATGCCCTGTGGACTAGGTCACCCGAGGGTGTATGGAAACTTGGACCGATGTGGACTATTAGGAGCATAATGCCAGGCATATCCCTGATTAGAGTCCTTAAAACTACTGTTAGTCACTTTTCCCTCGCTAGGAAGTTGGCCTTCAGCACCTTTTCTACAAAAGCATACGTTTGTCTTCTCCAAAACGTGTATGCTCCCTCTCCTCCCTCGTGACTTGATGTTCCCACCAGTATTCATCACTTTGGTAGGTCTGACAATCTGGAGAGACTCGTCATATCATTGATGGCAGCCACTCAGTGGTCGTCCTCCCACCCCCTCTCTTGAAAATCCAGTCCCCGTGGCATGAGGAGCCCTCTGCCACAGAGGCGTTCAAGATTCACACAGAGTCAGGCTCTCTACCACGCGGCCTGGCCGGCCTGACCATTTGTTCAATTTCTTGACTGTTGCTTCAATTAGCATTGATTGTGGTTCCAAGCAAAATTAAATGTTGGACGATCTCTATCTTTCATCTGTTTGTTTTGATGTTGTCTGTTGTTTCAGGAGTGAGGATTTACGTTTGCTTTTCGTTGAGTTTCAATCCACGCTGGTGGCTGCAGTCCTTACATCAGCAAGACTTTTAAATCCTCTGTTTTAGCAAGCAGGGGTGTGTCATATGCATATCGCAGGGTGTTAATGCTTTTCAGTCCTCTCTGTTGCAGTCCATAATAAATAAAGCTTATGCTGAATTTCTTTAGAGAGGGCAAACCCATTCTCTTAGACTTATTAACATGAAATTTTTCAGACACTGCTAGTTAGATCTGTGTGTATGTTCATGACAAAGGATGAAATTGTGTGTGCCTACTCACACATCGCAAGCACTGTGAGGACGGTGCAGGCCAGTGCTGCTTTCTGTTGTACGTAAGGTCCCTATGAATAGGAACTGGTTCCATGGCACCTAACAACAGCAATCACAAACAGACTCATCTGTGTAGAAGTTATTTAAAGTGATGTTTGGAGACAGGCACATTGCCTTAATTGCTCATGTTTAAGAAACTAATTGGTTTATGGTATATCTTAAACCTGTTGTTGGCCCCTTGCTGTTGAGTTGATCCTGACTCATAAGCAACCCTATAGGACATCGTAGAATTGCTCCCAAGGGTGTCTAAAGCTACAGGTCTTTACAGAAACAGACTGTCTGTCGCATTTTCCTCCAATAGAGTGGCTGGTAGATGCCAATAACCAACATTTTGAGTAACAGAACACTTACACACTGCACCAAGAGGCCCTATCTTACTCGATAGGACATGGTACCTGGGGACATATACACATGCATACACAGACAAGTTTACATATCTATTTTTAGCAACGCCCTGGCTGGCAACTTCTCCAGTATCATTCCCCAAGTTTAAATATGCGTCCTTTGGGAGACTATTCTTGTCAAATAGTTATCCAATAGCTATCTTTCAACACAGTACAAATGACAGGCCACGTGACAGATAGGCAACGTTTGAAAGAGCGATTCCTCTCCTTTTCCTCAACCTACAAACCAGGGTTAGGTACTCATCTAATTACTGCGTGAGTCTCTCTTCTTTGTTCACATAGCATTTCATTTTTTGGGGTTACTGTAGTAATAAGGAAAGGGACAGCTGCTGAGGGATTCCATTTCTCATCTCATGACCATCAGATGGCTTTTGGTTCAGCTGCACACAGTTTGGAGACAAGAGAGGTTAAGGAGGGAACTCGGTCACAGAGGCCGGGGGACTTCAGAAGGTCTTGAAAGATGCACATCAGCATTTTCACATTCATTCTGTATCAAAATGTGTGAAGTCAGTTCTTTTCCCTCTAAAGAAAGAACAAACATCACAGTAGAAGTGAGATGTTTCGAGGATATCTTTAAACGACTCCACCCCATCTCTATCAGCAGATGTTTGTACATTCATAAATGAGCATTTTGCTAGATGCTAAGAGATGGGGAATGTTGATTTAAAGAACCATCAAAACAAACAACTGTTACTAAAATAGCGAGATAATTGATGTAATGTAGAGTTAATATAAAGAAAATTGGAAGTAAAGAATTGAGATAACAAGGGACATTTTCATAAGGAGAAATGCTTTGATGAGTAAGATTTTAAGTGACAGACAAAGGCCATTTTGGATAACAGGACAGCACATGCAAGAACAAAGAGGAGAAATGGAGCAGGTAGCTTGAGAACAGCAGGCAGGTCAGGTAGAGGGAGGGCAGGGTAGTGGTGGAAGTGAACTGCAGCCAGATAAGGATGGGCCTGAATTGTCATGTTGAGGAGTTGGTGGCTCACCCACTATTACATGGGTGGTTTCTTCAGCATATGATGCTGAACACAGTACGGCATCCTGAAACACCAATGTTAAATATATGTATATATTTAGCTATCGCCACACTCAGAGATCATTTTCACATGTACTATCTATTCCAAAATTTTGGGAAAGTACGGTGTATTTTTATGTGGTACTGAAGACGAAGCATTCATACTTTTTATGTTATGGAGAACCCAATAGGATAAGTGATGTGCTTGAATTATAGTTAATAGGATGCAACTTAAAGACATTACTGTCTGTCTCTTTGAACAGGAGTGGGACTTGGGATTTGTTAGGGAACAGTAAAGGATAGCAAAGTATATTTGGTAAATCAGGAATTAGCAACTGAAAAGTAAGTTTTGATGAAAGAAAACAGATGGTCACAAATCTGTCCAGCTTCTCACCACATTTCTATTTCAACAAGCCTTTTTGCTTATCAAAATTTAGCCACTGTTAGCCCCATGTGGAAGAAAATCACTGGTCCAATTATTCAGAAAACCCTAAATTTTAAGAAAAAGAGGATTGAAGAATGTTAGTGGAATTCTTTACTTACTTTGGTAAATTTCACTAATTTTAAAACACATTTTTATCCAGAAAGCATAAACTTGGATCAAAGAAAAAGACATAAAATAAAAAGACACACGAAGAGACATGGAGAATTATGAAAGGCTTCATCTGCAGCTCGACACAGGGATCTGGTCATGAAAAAGACAGTTATTGTGTGGCCATCGAGTCAGTCCAAGTCCTAGAGAGCCCCTGTCCCACACCACGAAACATCGCCTGGTCCCGCACCATCCTCAGAAGATAGTGACAGCATCAGTGTTTACAGTGTGATATGTGTTTATATTACATTTAAAAGAATGCCTTCATTTTTATGAAGAGAAAATTTAGCTTAACTCTTATCCTTATGATAGAAAAGTATCAATTATAGCATCAGAACAAAGTAGCTCTTAAGGAAATTAAAAAAAGATAAAAAGGCCAGGTACTGTTCACTGGTTAAAAAAACACAACAAAAAAAACAATAAATCAGGACAGTATATCAACGATAAGCATATATATCTAACAATATAAGGGGACTTCAAAAAGTTGTGGGAAAATTCCGGTATCTTTTCATTGTTTTTCTTTTTTTCTATGAACTTTTTGAACCCCCTTCATAAAGCTTTTAGATGCATAAGGGGCAATGAACAGAATTATAGAAGAATCAGACTTAATAGTAATAAGAGATTTCAACTCATCTTTCTCAGATACATAGAGATGAAAGCATGTGAAGCACAGGCAAAGACAGAGAACATGTGAATGACATGACATTACAGGTTCAAACTAATATAAATGTATAGAGCTACTAATATAAATGTATAGAGCTTTGCAGAAACCAAACAGAGAAAGCACCTTTTCTCTGTGGATCACCCAAGAAATAAAATTATTTAAAGATCAAGTATATTCCTTGGTCACACACACAAACACCCACACAAAAACATCAATATATACTTTTAAGATTAACAATACAAAGATAATGTTCCCTAGTTATAATCCAATAAATTTGAAAGTTACAAAGCATATGCTTCTGACTAATCCTTTACAACAAGAGGAAATGCTAAGTAAAATAATGAAATACTTAAAAGTGAATAAAAATGTAAGAGATCACATGCCATTTGGGAGAATTAGATAACTTAGTATTAAAAATAAAACATTTGTCAAATGTGCTTGTCAAATTCAAAGAAAAAGTAAGCGTCAATGAGATAATCCTAGAAAATGTATTCAACTGATTGAAAAATATAAAACTTAGAGGGAGAAAAAGAATCTATGCATATATATAAGTAAATGAAAATAATAATTGGAAAATTATAAAATCAGTGTTTCAATTTGATGTGAAAATTCCATAAAATATTAGTAAATCCAATCCAAGCTTATGTTAACAATAGTTTATCATGAACAAATAGGTTCATCTCACCAGTGGACAATGGCTTAATATAAGCAAATCTATCAATGTAATATAGTGTGTTTATGGATTATAAGAGAGGCATCATATAATTACTTGATCAGATCTAGAAAAATATTTGTTGAGGTCCCTCACCACATTTCTGGTAGAAAATAAAAGAGCAAAACAAACAAGAACGAAGGTCCCACTTTCAGCCAAAATTGAGTAACCAAGATTGTAACCAAGTACCCATCTCCATCACACACGCTGTAAGCAAATAGCACAATCAGATAACACAAAAGAAACAATGGATTGGGGATGGAGGAAAACAAGACAGCATGTCATGTGATCTCTGTGAGAATGGAAGTAAACATGGTCTTCCCCAGACAGTTTCCAGGCTGCAGTATCAGGTGGGGGAATTCAAATAGAGGGAGGTCTTATTGAGTGAACTAGTTTGGTCTGGAGAGGTCAGTGTGGCTTGATTTTGCAGGTTAGGGTGCTGGCTGGAAGGGCTGGTTGTATTCAGAAATAGCAAGAGAGAGAATTAGAGGTCTGTGAAAGGTCTTCTTAGATCATTGACTGTTGATTTGTGAATGTATGAGAGAAAATTATGTGAAACCAGGGGAAAATCACTACAAAAATGTAAGCAGAATAATCCCTAAGGGTTATACAGAGCGGAGAACACTTTGTATGTCAGCCTGCAGAACAGAAGGACCTTGTGATACACAGAACCCTGGCTAGAATTCTCATTAGGGTATTGCCTTAACAATGGAGCTACATTATAAAAGGGGCTCTGGACTTGCCCTATCAAAGCGTTATAGAAGGTCTTAAAATAACCCAGCAGATTCCGAGGACCTACAAACAAGAACACAACCTAACACTCTCTCAAAGATGTCACCAAAATTGAGCAACCAACAATGTAAAACGTATGACATTTGGAAATCAATTTAAAATGATCAGTTGGATATTTGCCCAAGAGAATTTTTTTAATTGACATAAATCCTTGTCCTCAAAATGCTCAATGAGTTTGAGTCATGAGGGCCAAATGCCAAAAACAAAAACAGAGAATGGAGAAACAAACTGTGGTGTATCCACATAATGGAATAGTACTTAGCAATAAAAAATATATTGATGATAACAATAACAACAAAATCCCTTGATGCATGCACCTGCATGGATAACTCTCAAAAGAATTAAGGTAAACAAAGGAAGAGAAACGCAAAAGACTATATAGCATATGATTTCATGTATATGAAATTCTAGAAAAGGAAAAATTAGAGTAAGAGAAATCTAATTAGTGACTGTCATGGGGAAGGGTTTAAGAAAGAGATTAAATAAATACAAAGAGAACTTTAGGGAGAAGGATAAGGTTCTTTGTCAAAATTTGGGGGCGGGGGAGAGGAAAGATACATTATTGTAAATATTTGTCAAAATTTACCAAAACTTTCCAAATTACTAGTATGAAAGCAAGCACAAAAGTATGAACCATACACAGTAGAAAGGTCAACCAAGAGAAGCAGATGAGTAAGAGCAATGAGCAAACTATCAGTTAATAACCTTAAAAGAGCTACTCTAAATACACGTCATAGATTTAAGAGGGCAGAGGAAGCATGAGCATGGTGAGGAGA
Source organism: Echinops telfairi (assembly GCF_000313985.2). Classification (NCBI taxonomy): domain Eukaryota; kingdom Metazoa; phylum Chordata; class Mammalia; order Afrosoricida; family Tenrecidae; genus Echinops; species Echinops telfairi. Next base: position 5,767,884 of record NW_022106471.1, on the reverse strand, counting down.
GAAATGAACATAGTAAAATATTAGCGTATTAGCATATGTAAATGAAAATTCAACCAGATAAAATGCACATCAAATTAGACTAGAAAAGGAAACGTTAACTTGAGTACTTGGCAATAGAAGCTATTCAAAAGAAAGAACAAGGAGTAAAACTATTGAAAAAAATAATAAACAGGACATTGGTGGCCAACGAGAATGTGTGTGGGGGAAAAAAAGAAACAATGGCTGAAATTTCGAAGTTTTGATAAAATCTGTAAATCCACACATCTAAAAAGTACAATGAAATGCATTGAGAATAATAATTTAAATAGCATGACTTGCACCTCATAAAGCAATTTCTTCTTGCTAATGACAAAGAAAAATATACTCAAAAGAAAAAAATCTGTACCAGAACAAAGGAACAGCCAATTTCTCATGAAAAACAAGGAAGTTGAATGACAACAGATCTATTTTAAAGTACAGAAAGATCATACATAGATTCCTTTACTCAGTAGAAATATCTCTCACAATTGAAGGAGAAATCATCTAAACAAAGACTGAGAAGATTTATTGCCAGCAAACCTGCACTAAAAATATTACTAAGAAAGTTCTTTAGGAAAATGGAAAATGACACCAAAATAGAAATTTGAATTTATACAAAAGAATAAAGGTGTCCAGAAATAGTAAATATGCCAGTAGATCTAAAATATCATTCTCAAAAATGTAAAGCCCTTCAAAAAATATTAAAGCGCTTAAAACAAAAAAAGCCCAACTCATTGTGTGTTGTGGTTTATAGCACATATAAAGGAAATATTAGTATAGGTGAAGGAACAAGGCAGAAGTGAGACTATCTTGAATAAGATTGTTACACTATCCAGAATGCTAATCATATTAGAGGATGATGAAGATAGATATTGTAAAACCCAGTGACACCAATAAAACAGAGAACAAAATTATTAAGAAGTCAGTGCAGTCGATAAAATGAGGTCGCTGAAAAGTTCAGTTAACCCAAAGGAATCCAGGAAATGATAATAAAGCAAATGAATAGAAGATGGGACAAATAGAAAAAGATTGGCAAGATGATAGATTTCAACACATCAATTATTATGTTACATATGCTGTGAAGAAGCTTTTGACTCTGAGTGACCCCACGTGACTGAGCAGCATGCCCCAATGGTTGTCTTGAGGGTAATCTTCATAGGACCAGAGTTCCAACTCTTCCTAACTCCTGCCTTTCCACTAGGTGGGTTCAAACTACTAACTTTTCAGTTAGCATTCAAGTGCTTAACTGTTGGGTGACTGGGACTCGAACATAGGGAAAGTTAGAATTATCCTCTGGAAAAAGACGCTCTTTGTGGACAACATACCTGATAAAGTTAAAACGAAATACTTAGACTACAAATGCTATAAATACATCCAATAACAGTCTGAGACTCAGTTTGGATAAACATGCAAGAACCAACTATATGCTGCTACAAAAATCTCATTGGAAAGCAAAGGCTGAAAGTCAAAGGGTGAGAAAAAGATAAACCTTTCCAAAACAAAACATAAGAAAAGAATCCGACTAGGCTAAATCAATACTAGACAAACTAGACTTTAAGACGAGTGATATTTCTAACACAATAAGGCGATTCTTAAGGATAAGGGGGGTCACTTCACAGTGATAAAACAACTGGCTTACAAGAAAGACATTCAAAGATCATAAATGTGGTCGGATGTAATAATAGAGTTTTGAAATACATGAAGGAAAGATGATTGCATTCCAGGAGTAGACAATCCATAATTACACTGGAGATTTTAACGATTTTCTCCCAGTTACTCAGAAAACAGGTGGACAGAAAATGAGCAAGGATATGAGACATCAACCATATTGTCAAGCAACTTGACCCAATTGGCGTCTGTGAGACAGGGCACCAGAATCAAGAGCCTCCTTTAGTGCATCTGCAACAAGTATCAAACTATCTCATACTCTGGTGTAACAATAGAAAGACAACCAACATCTCAATAGGGTTACGTGAAATAGAATCATACAAAGTAAATTTTGTGACTATCATACATTTTCATTATAATTCTATCAGAGAAAGATATGTGAAAAAAAAACCCCAATATTTGGAAATCATATGAAATAATTCTAAATAGTTCAGAAATAAAAGCAAGACATATTAGAAATGTTTTAGTTAATCAAAATTAAAACATAATCAAAATTTTGAGGCATTCAGTTGTTAAAGTAGAGCCTAACTGGAGATTGGTAGCATTAAATGTTTATATTAGAAATGAAGAAATCAGTGACCAAAGTCTTTTGCTTAAGAATTCTGGAACATGAGAGGAAATTAAATCCAAAGTAAGTGGGGGGAATAAATATGGATAAGATGAATAAAACTAAATGAAATTTTTAAAAGGGAGGGATGAAACTAAAAACTAATTTTTGAAAATTTTAGTAAAATTGATAAATCTGCAACCTGGATTATTAAGGAAAAAAGAGATACAAACTAACTAATATCAGGAATGAAAGCATGAACATCATTAAAAGATCACCAGGGAATATTATAAGCAATTTTATGTACATACATTTAGGTGAAAATAAAAATTCCTGAGAGATAAAATCTTTCTAAACCCCACTCAAAAAGAAAATGATTTCTTAATAGTTTTCCTAATAACTTTCCTATAAAGTAATTAAAATTATAGTTATGACTTTTCAATAAAGACGCATATAGTTTCGCTAATCAATTCCACCAACATTTAAGGAGAAATAATGACATTTTTACACCAAATTTTCCAGACGCAGGAGTGGAGGGAACGCTTGCCCACTCATTTTACAAGGCCTGAATTACTCTGGTACTGACTCCAGATAATGAAATGAAAACTACACCTGGTATGTCTACTGAACACAGAGGGAAAATTCTTTGCCAGAGGATGACATATGACTAATTATTTGGGTTTATCATCGAAATGGATGCTGTTTTATTTGAAAACTCATCAGTGTAATTTACTACATTAACATACTAAAGAATAAAAAACAAAATGAAATTGATAAAATGCACATCAGTTCATGATAAGTGAAAGACAAAAAAAACCTCTCAGAAAATTCAAAACAAAAAGAATCTTCTTTAGCTTGAGAAGAATATCTCCCCAAAAGCCCACAGTCCACTGTGATTTGTGGTGAAAAGGTGAAAGCTACTCTCATAAGACTGGCAACAAAACACAAACTTTTTGTCATCACTTTTTGCACCAGTATCCTGGAGGTTCTAGCTAGTACAAGAACAGTAAGGTTATTCAGATGAAAAAGGATTATGTAAAAGTGTCTTTATTTATAAATAATGTTATCCAAACCTAAACCCAGTGCCATCAAGTTGATTCCAACCCACACATATAAATATGTGTGTGTGTACATGGAGGGGCACCCAAAAAAATAACAGATTTTTTTTCAAAGATATGTATTGCAACTTTTTTGTGAAACAGTATCACCTTCAAAGTATTCTCCATTACATGTAATACATTTGTCAAATCTGCTGTTACATTTTTGGAAACGTTTTTAAAACTCGTTTATTTGGAAGGATGACAGCACCTCCCTCATTTTTTTCTTCACCTTTTCTACATTGGCAAATTGCTGTCCTGTCCTATCGCTCTTCATTCATGGAAACAAAAAGAAGTTACACAGAGTGAGGGCAGGTGAGTAAAGTGCATGGGGCAAGAGAGGCATGCTGGGTTTTGCCAAAAACTGGTGCCCTGAGATGGCTGCGTGGGCAAACAGGTGCATTGTCGTGATGGCACAACCACTCCCCCATCTACCACCAACCAGGCATTTTTTTGTCACACACTGTTATGCAATCTTTTCAAAACCTCTAGATAGAGAGCTTGATTAACAATCTAACCTGGTGAAATGAACTTAAAATAAAAAACAACAAATGAGCATCATCTTCATCTTTGATTTCATTTGATAAGCTTTGGGGAGGGGAGGGGTGATAATGGCATCTTCCCTTGGCTTGATTGATGTTTGCTTTCGGGGTCGTAAGAATAGTGCCATGTCTCGTCACCAATAATGATCTTGGGTAAAAAAAAAAAGTCTGGGTGGCTTTGGAGCTCTTCATTCAAAGCACAGCAGGTTCCCACTTGAAGCTCTTTTTCATGGTCAGTCAGAACCTGAGGCATAAATCTCATAGTGACACTTCTCATTTTCCCAAATATTCTATTAAAATTTGCTGAACCAACCTCCAAGATAGTCCAATAGCTTCCCCATCTCTTCAACGGTCAGTCTTCAAGCGCAGGGTCACATATTTTTTCAACATTTTCATTTGTTCAGCAAGTTGATAGACGTCCAGAACGAGGTTTGTCATCCATCGATATTTCATCTTTTTTGAAATGAAAAAAACCCACTCATCCACTTGAGTTTTTCTCATAATGAAATCCTTGTAAATTGTGTTCAACATTACAACAGTTTTTGCAGCATTTATCTGGAGCAGGAAACAAAATTTCACAGCTGCACACTGTTCTCTTAAATCGCCCATCACAAAAAAACGAGGTTCTAGTGAAAGAAACTACTTTTCTAAAAAAAATACACTGTTACCAGAGAGAATCTTCCCAGGTGATGCCACTGGGTGCACTCACTCCGAGCAAGTTGCTCTCCTGGCAGGAGAAATGTGAACTATGAAAGCTCTGTCCAGTGGCGCTTTTTTTGTTTTGGGGGTGAGGGTACCCCCATATATATTTTTCCACCTCCCCCTCTGAGTTTTTGAGACTGTAAATCTGGAGAAGACTGCTTCACCTTTTGGCCACAGAGCAGTCAATGGGTTTGATTCACTGCTTTTTAATTTAGTATCTTAATGTTTACCCCAAAGTGCTACCAGGGGTCCTTAGTGTGATCACTCATTCACTGCCACCCATCAAGTCACCTGTGTGACTCAGAGACTCTACAGGGCAGAATACAAGTGTCCCTGGGGGTTTCCAAGGCTGTAACTATTTATGGAAGGAGAAAGCCTCATCTTTTTATCACAGAGTGGCTGATAGGTTTGAACTATTGGACTTGCGGTTTACAGCACAGTATGTAACACACTATTGCACAGGGCTTTGTAAACAGCATGAGAGGGATAACAGCATTAACAAAGAAAATATGTAGGAATCTATAAAAGTTCTAGAACATAGAACTAATAAGTGAGTGTACAAAGGTCATAAGTAGAGCATAAATGTACCAAAAGAAAAATCCATTTGTATTTCCATATACTGCAAAGCCAAATTCACTGCCATTGAGTCAATGCCAACTCAAAGTGACCCTTTGGACAGGATAGAGCTGCTCTTGTGAGTTTCCTAGACTGTACCTCATTATGGGAGGAGAAAGATCAATTTTTCTCCTGAAGAGGAACTGGTGGTTTCAAACTGCTGAGCTTATTTATGTTTAGCAGCTCTATGGGTAACAACTACACCACAAGGGCTCCTTCCCTATGCCAATCACGAACAATCAGATTTTGAAATAAAAATTTACTTACTTACTATATGGGCAAAATATAGATATGCATTTAGTAAGTTATGCATAAAACAGTTACACAGAGATCTTCAAAACATTATTGGGAGATATTCAAGAGCACATAAATAAATATAATATATCCTATGCTCATAGTAAGAAGTTGCAAAACCAAGAGGATGTAAATTCTCCTACCTTGATTTACAGATCCTACCCAATATCAATCAAAACCACAGCAGGATTTTCTGTGCCAACTGAAAAGTTGTTTCTACAAAGAGCCTAGGTCAATAAAAGCAGAACATTCAAAAGGGGTAAGGAAGATGAGGGCCTCAAGACTTCCTCAAGCAACAGTAACTAGAAAAATAGCGAACTTGTATAATGATAGACATATAGAACAGTGGATGTCTACGTAAACGACCATCTGAATTTTAACAAAGGGGCTAAGGTAATGTAATGGTGTAACAATATCTTTTCAACAAACGAAGTGCTGCGAAGGTTGGCTGTTCGTGTACAAGCAAACAGAGAAATGAGCCTCAGCACTTACCTCACAGTGCACACGCAGAAAAATAACCCAGAATGAATCACACACCTAAATGGAGCATCGCATAGCCTGAAAACTTTAGAAGATGATGCCGGAGACATTTTTGTAACTTTGAGTTATGTAACAGTTGATCTTGGATAACATGTTAAAACCATGGCACATACAGCAAGCAAATTATAATTACACTTCATCAAAACTAAAAGCATTTGTTCTCCATAAACGAATGATAAGAAAAGGAAAAGTCAAGTCACATATCAAAACAAACAAAAAAACATTTGGTAAACTATCTCCCACATATCTCATAAAGTACTTGATGAAGAATATTAGAGGAACACTTAGAAGCAATAAGAAAACAACCAACCAGCCCCACCCCCCAAAAAAGAGAGCAAAAGATTTCAATAGACATTTCACCAAGTAGGTATATTAACAAGCATATTTTTAAAAATCATTTGATTGGGGGCTCACACAACTCTGATCACAATCCATACAGCCACCCATTGTGTCAAGCACATTTGTACATATGTTGCCATCATCGTTTTCAAAGCATTTTCTTTCTACTTGAGCCCTTGGTATCAGCTCCTCATTTTCCCTTCCCTCATGAATCCTTGATAATTTATAAATTATTATTTTTTCATTTCTTGCACTGTCCAATGTCTCCCTTTACCCCCTTGTCTGTTGTCCATCCCCCTGGGAGGGGGTTTTAGATAGATCATTGTGATTGGTTCCACCTTTCTCCCCCCATCTTCCCCTGACCCTCCTGGTATGGATACTCTCAATATTGGTCCCGAGGAGTTTATCTGTCCTGTATTCCCTATGTTTCCAGCTCTTTTCTGTACCCATGTACATTCTCTGGTCTAGCCAGATTTGTAAGGTAGAATTAGGGTCATGATAGTTGGGGGCAGGGGGGAGAGGAAGCATTAAAGAGCCAGAGGAAAGCTGTATGTTTCATCAGTGCTATACTGCACCCTGACTGGCCCATCTTCTCCCCACGACCCTTCTGTAAGGGGATGTCCAATTGCTTACAGATTGGCTTTGAGACTCCACTCTGCATTACCCCCCTCATTCACATTATGATTTTTTTGCTCTGGGTTTCTGATGCCTGATATCTGATCCCATCAACACCTCATGATCACACAGGCTGGTGTGCTTCTTCCATGTGGGCTTTGTTGTTTCTCAACTAGATGGCTGCTTGTTTATTGTCAAGCCTTTAAGACTTCAGACACTACATCTTTGGATAGCCAGGCACCATCAGCTTTCTTTACCACATTTGCTTAAGCACACGCTTTGTCTTCAGCAATCATGTCAGGAAGGTGAGCATCTCAGAGTGTCAGATTATTAGAACAAAGTGTTCTTGTGCTGAGGGAGTACTTGAGTAGAGGTCCAATGTCAACAACAACAAAAAAGAAACCAATGACAAAAAAAAAAAAAAAAAGAAAAGCCTATAAATCGTTCAAGGTCTATTTGTTGTCCTTTACTAGTGTGTTCCAGTCGAGTCTGATGGGGTGCCATGCTCTGGCCCCACAGTCTATTTTTGTGTTCCCTGAGGGCTTCATTGCTCTGCTCTCCTTGCTGCTCTGTTGCATGTCCCCAGTCCCTCACCTCGGCATAATGGGCTCATGGGGCACAATTCCTGCTGTGTGTGTACAGTGTTGTCCCCCATGGTGCTATAGGTCAGGGAGGAACGTCGTGTATCGTGGTGGGACCAGCCCTATGGTCCTCTCTGTGCACTGGCTGCTCTGAGCAGAAATATTGTCCTCAGGGCTTGGTGGGCCAGGATGTGCTTCACTCTTTTTTCCTCCCCCATCGTTTGCTCATGTGTGCTGTAAGCAGACACGTCCCTCTCCTTGAGCTATAGCTTGAGTGCTGTCCTCTGAAATGAATTCTTCGGGGTGGTGGGGGAAGCTATCCACTTAGTTGGCAATGGGGCCGGCCCCTTGGGCCTCTCTATTGGTTCTCTGCTTCATACCAGTGTGTTGCATTCTTGTCTTGGAGCACCGGGTTGAAGTTTGGTCCCTCTTTCCCTGTGGAGCTATGAACAACATGGTCCCCTTCTGTGGGTTAGTGTCCTGTTCTCCCGGCTACCCATGTCTTCTTTATTTTTTTCCATCCTTTTTCGTTGTCTACCACATGTATCCCTGGGTTTAGTCTGGCCCCTGCCATATTATCTGGACCTCACTCCAGGCAGGTATGTATGCAGTAGCTTCTTCCCTATGCCCCTTTTAGATTTTTTGAGCTTGCCCCAGTACGCTCATGTTGTACTTGTCCTTTTGTGCTTGGCTCACTTTGCTTAGAATAGTTTCCTCCAGGTCTTCCCATGCGGCAATGTGCTTCATGCGTTCATCACTGCCTTTTAGGGATGCGTAATACTCCATTGTATGTATGTACCACAGTTTTTTAATCCATTCGTCTGTTGATGGAAATTTGGGTTGTTTCCAACTCCTTGCGATTGTGAACTGTGCCGCAATGAACATTGGAGCACAGATGTCTGGCCGTGGTTTGTTTCCTGCCTCTTCTGGGTATATGCCCTGCAGGGGGATTGCTGGTTCATATGATAGCTCAATTTCCATCTGTTTTAGAAATCGCCAAATCGATTTCCATAGTGGCTGTACATACCTAGTGGTCCACCAGCAGTACATGAGAGTTCCTATATCAACAAGCCCCTCTAAAACTTGTTGCTTTCTGATTTTTTTTGATTGGGCTATCTTTGAGGGTGTTAGGTGGTATCTCATAGTTGTTTTAATTTGCATTTCTCTTATGGCTAATGATTGGGAACATTTTCTCATATGTTTATTGGCCATTCAGATTTCAGACTCTGTGAAACTTTTGTTCAGGTCCTTTTCCCACCTCCTCAGTGGGCAGTTAGTTTTTCTCTTATTGTAAGCTTACAAACTATTGTAGATTTTAGTAATAAGGCTTTTGTCTGATGTGTCATTGCTAAAAATGTTTTCCCATTCTGTGGTCTCTCTTATTACTCTCTTGGCAAATTCTTTCAATATGCACAAGTGTTTTATCTTTAGTCTATCCCACTTGTCAATTTGTGACTCTTCTGTGTTTGTGTCCTTCCCTATTTCCGATAGTCTACATATTCTCTGAGTCAAAGTTCTCATATTTGTTCCAATTCCCTCATTGATAGTCCTAATAGTTTGGGGTTTTATCTCTAGGTCTGTAATCCACCTTGAGTTTAGTCTTGTGCATGGATTGAGGTAAGGGTCTTGCTTCATTTTTCTGCAGCTATGTATCCATTTCTTCCAGCACCATGAATTGAAGAGAGTATCTGCTTCTCATTTGATAATTTTGGGGCCGTTATCAAAGATCAGTTGTTTGTATGCTGATGATTTTATTTCTGGGTTTTTAATCCTTTCCCATTGGTCTGAATATCTATCATTATATGAATACCACACTGTTTTGACCACTGTGGCTGTATAGTAGGTGCTAAAATAGGGTAAAGCAAGCCCTCCAACTTTGTCCTTCTTATTGAGGAGTTCTCTACTAATTCTGGGTTTCTTTCCTCTCCATGAGAAGTTGGTAATCTGTTGTTCCAATTCTTTGAAGAAATATGATGGTATTTGGATCGGAATAGCATTGAACTTACATAGTGCCTTGGGTAGACTGACATCTTTACTATATTGAGTCTTGGGATGGGATGTCCTTCCATTTGTTGAGAGGTCACCCTTGGTTTCTTTTAATAGTGTTTTGTAGCTTTCCTCATACAGATCTTTTGTTTTTTTTAGTCAGTTATATCCCTAGATATTTCAATTTGTGTTTGGCTGTTGTAAAGGTTACCACCTTTTTGATCCCCTCTTCTAAAGGCCTTGTCTGATGTGCATAGCAGTCTGATAGACTTCTGTTTGTTGATCTTGTAACCTGCTACTCTGCCATATTCCTCTATTGCTTCCAGTACTCCTCTCATGGAACTTTTGGGAGTTTCCATATATAAAATCATATCATGCGAATAATGATAGTTTCACTTCTTCCTTCCCCTGACAAATACCTTTGATGTCTTTTCTTTGCCTTATACTATTAGCTAGGACCTCCAGTAAGATGTTAAATAGGACTGGGGACAAGGGACATCTTTGTCTAGTTCCCTTTTTCAGGAGAATTGATCTCGTCTTTTCTCCATTGACTACCACATTGGCTGTTGGTTTTTCATATATAGCTTGTATTATATTGAGAAATATTCCTTTCATTCTTACCTTCTTGGGTGTCTTAAACAGGAATTGGTGTTGGATGTTGTCAAATGCTTTTTTCACATCTATCGATATTATCATGTGGTTCTTATCATTTTTCCTTTCAATCAGGTGAATAATACTAATGGTTTTTTGTATGTTGAACCATCCCTGGTATGAATCCCACTTCGTAATGGTGAATTATTTGTTTTATATACTTTTGTATTCTATTGGCCAGTATTTTGTTAAGGATTTTTGCATCAATATTCATTAGGGAAATTGGTCTGTAGTTCTCGCTTCTTGGGGGATCCTCGCCTGGCTTAGGAATCAGTTATACTAGCTTTATAGAAAGAATTTTGGAGTTTTCCATCTTTTCTATGTTCTGGAAGAGTTTGTGTAGGATTGGTGTCAGTTCTTCCCTGAATGCTTGATAGAATTCTCCTGCAAAGCCATGTGGTCCAGGGGATTTTTTTGGTTGATAATCGCTTGATAACCTTGTCTATTTCATCTATTGATGTGAGTCTGTTGAGATTCTTGTCATCCATCAGGGATAGTCTAGGGAGAGATTGTTTTTCCAAGAATTTGTCCATGTCTTCCAAGTTGTTGAATTCTTTGGAGTACAGGTCTTCATAGTACTGTGTAATTATCCTTTGGATTTCACTAAGGTCCATTGTAATGTCCCCTCTTTCATCGCTCATCCTTGCTATTGAAATTTGTTCCTTCCTTTCTTTGGTTAAGTTCGCCAGAGTTCTGTTGATTTTGTCTATCCTTTCCAAGAACCAACTTTTAGCAGCATTAATTTTTCCATAGTTTTCTTATTTTCCCTCTCCTGAATCTCAGCCCTAATTTTTATTATTTCTTTTCTTTTACTATTAGTTGGATTGTCTTGTTGACTCTGCTCTAGTTGCTGTATATTTTGTGCTAGTGTATCTACCTATCACAAGTCTCTCTTCCTTTTTCATGTGTGCATGTATTGCTCTGAAACTTCCTCTGATGACTGCCTTTGCTATGTCCCATAAGTTTTGGTACATCCTGTTCTTATTCTCATTGGTTTCTAGAAATTTCCTAATTTCATCTCTGATCTAGGCCAGTACACACTCCTTTTGCAATAGAGAGTTATTCATCCTCCAATTGTTTGCCCTTGTTGTTTGCATCTTCCTTTTGTTGATTTCCAGCCTTATGGCACAGTGGTCAGAGAGAGAGGTCTGTATGATATCGATGTGCTTAAGTTTATGCAGATTCTACATATGCCCTAGCATGTAGTCTATCTTCAAATATGTGCCTTGTGGGCTTGAAAAAATGAAGTTTTTTGTATTGGGCTGGAGAGCTCTGTAGATATCTATCAGGTCAAATTGTCTAATTGTAGTGTTTAGATCTTTAGCCTTCTGGTTGAGTTTCTTTTCCAGTGATCTCTCTTTCTCAGAGAGTGGTGTATTGAAGTCATCCACTATAATTGTTGAAGCTGTGATTTTTTGTTCATCTTTTGAAACATTTGATTGACATATTTCGCTGAACACTTGTTTGGCAAGTAAATGTTTAGAATGCTTATTGGTTCTTGGTCTATGGTTGCCTTGAACATTATATAGTGTCCCTTCTTATCTCTTTTTATGATTTGCACTTTGAAATTTTACCCGAGATTAGGATTGCAACTCCTGCTTTTTGTGAATTGCTATTTGCTTGGTATGTTTTTCTCCAGCCTTTGATTCTCAGCCTATTTTTGTATGTAATCTCGAAATGTGTCTTCTGTAGAGGTTGTGATGAAAAGCATATTTAATAATGTTCAGTATTACTAGTCTTTGAGAAATTCAAGTTAAAACCACAATGTGATTTTAACAATACATACTCAATGACAGAGTAGAACTTCCCCTGTGGGTTTTCAAGGCTGTAAGTCTTCACCAGAACAGAAAACGTCATCTTTTCCCAGCCAAGCAGCTAGTGGATTCAAACTGGTGATGTTGTGCTTAGCAGCCCAATATGTAGCCCACTGTGCCAACAGGGTGTCTGATACACTTATGAAGAGGGCTAAATTTAAAAAGATGCTCAGTGCCAAAGTTGAGAGTTCATACATTACAGCTTGAAGTGAAAAGTGGTACGAGCACTTGAAATGACCATTTGGCAGTAGTGGATTTGTTGTATGATCAAATAATTGATTTCCCAGAATTTTAAACACGAAAGCACATATTTACACAAACACTTGTTTGCAAATATTCCCTGCAACATTTCATAAAAACTCAAAATTGGGAACCACCAAATGTCCTTCAACTGACAATAGAAAATGAAAGACGGGACGTCCATACAGAGGAACACGACTAAGCAGTAAAAAAGAGCAATCTACTAATGTGTTAAACAATGATGAGAAAATCTCACAAGCCACTTACAAAAGACTACACCCTTGAATTCACGTGTATGAAAGTCAAGGAGAGACAAAAATGCAGTGAATAAAAGTAGTTCAGTGATTACCAGGCATCAAAAGTAAACAAAGTAATTGGTTGCAAATGGATACAAAGAAAGGTTTTGCATAGATATATAGTCTAGATTATGATATTAGTAGTTCTAATACTATGGTATAGAACCCCACCCCCTCAAAAAAACTAAGACTGCCACTTAATCAATTCTGACTCATAGTCATAGCAACCTTAAAAGACAACGGGAAGGGGGGGGGAGGAGGGGGAAAAAGGGGAACTGATTGCAATAATAGACACATAACCACAGCCCCCCTCCCAGGGGACAAACAACAGAAAGGCGGGGAAGGGAGACAGTGGTCAGTGTAAGATATGAAAATAATAATAACTTACAATTTATAAAGGGACCACCAGGATTAGGGGTGAATGGAGGGGGGGGGCAAGAAGAGCTGACACCAAGGGCTCAATAGAAAGTAAATGTCTAGAAAGTAATGAGGCAACATATGTACAAATGTGTTTGATGCAATTGATGTATGGATTGTAACAAAAGCTATAAGAGCCCTCAATAAAACATTTAAAGAAATAAAAAATAAAAGAAAGACTAGAAATGCCCAGAGACTGTATCTCTGTAAGGTAGTAAAAGCCTCATCTTTCTCCCATAGAGCAGTTGGTGGTTTCAAACTGCTGACCTTGAAGTTAGCAGCTCAACATTTAACCACTATGCCATGAGGTCTAGTTCTATTGTATATATTTGAAAAACCTCATGAAAGTATAGACATAGTACTTCCATGTTACACCATATACTAAAATGAACTCAAACTGGATCTAAGTGTAAGAGTTAAAACTGTGCAATCCTTAGAAGACATGGGTGCCCACCTTCATGCCTTTGGATTAATTGATTGTCTCCTGGATATAACACTGAAAGAACAAGCAACAAAAGAAAACATAGATAAATTTGATTTCATCAAAATTCAAACCCTTTGGTCTTCAAAGGATAGTTCTATCAAGAAAGCAAAGAGACAACTTGTAGAATGGGAGAAAACATGGGCAAATAATATATGTGATTGATAAGTGCCTGGTATCCAGTATACATAAAGAATGTTCACTAAAGATATGTATATGCTAATAAGAAGCACATGAAAAGATTCTTCTTTTTCTTTTTTAATCGTTTTATTAGGGGCTCATACAACTCTTATCACAATCCATACATACATCAATTGTGTAAAGCACATTTGTACATTCATTGCCCTCATCATTCTCAAAACATTTCCTCTCCACTTAAGCCGCCAGCATTAGGTCCTCATTTTTCCCTTCCCTCCCCGCTCCCCCCTCCCTCATGAGCCCTTGATAATTTATAAAATGTTATTTTGTCATATCTTTCCCTGTCCAACGTCTCCCTTCACCCACTTTTCGATTCTTATTATAATTTATCATTAAGCCCATTGTCATTGAGTGGCTCCTGATTTATTGACATATACTGTCACATCTTTCTCCTACTGAGCACTTGTTGGACTTGAACTACTGTCCCTTAGGTAAGTGCTTAGGTTAAGCACTTAACCACTGTGCCACCATAAGTCCTAATTATAATTTGTCGTTGGTGTTTTTATTAGCTATAGGATTGTTTTGAGTTGACATCAATTCCATGGCAGTGATTTGGATTGGTTGGTATGAGGTGCTGTCAGGTCCGTTCCAACTCATAGTGACCCAATGTCTACAGGGAAAAACATTGCCTGGTCCTGTGCAATTGTTAAGTTTGAGCCTGTTGTTGGAGGCACTGTCAGTCCATCTTGCGGGGGGTCAAAATCACAATGAAATATCACTTCACACCCACAGAATGGATATAGCCAAAAAGATAGAGATAGCAAACGTTGGTAATGAGGTAGAGAAATTAAATTCTTTACATGCTATTGTTGAACATGTGAAATAGCACATCCACTTTGGAAAATGTTCTGGCAGCTCTTCAGAAGATTGAACATAGGGATACTATTGGACCAGTGGTCCCACTTCAAGATAGAATTAAAAACACATGTTTACCAACAGACTTGTACACAAATATTCCTAGCATCATGATTCACTATAGCCCAAAGTAAAAACAATTCACATGTCCATCAACTTATAAATGAATGAAATATGGACTATCATTTTGCCACACAAGTGAATGAAGTACAGACACATGCTATATAATGAGTAAACTTTGCAAATGTTACACTATTTGCATGAAAGAGTCATCATAATAAAACCTACAGAAACTATAAACAGATCAGTGGTTGCCACGGGTAACAGTGGAAAAGTAGAGGTGGGGGAAATGGCAAACAACTGCTATGGGGTATGAGTCTTCATTTGTTTGTTTATTGTAGGAGAGGATAAAAATATTCTAATATAGACTGTGACTATGGTTTCACAGATATGTGAATATACTAAAAATGTTTAATAAATCATATACTTTAAATGAATGGATTTATTACATGTGAATAAAGCTGTTATTTTTTAATGATTCCCTTTAAATTTAAGAACTTTGGTTTAGGTAAACTACCCTTCCATAAAGATGGGTTTTTGTTTGTTTGTTTAAAGATGATGGTTTTCTTAACTTGATGAAGACCATAAATTTCAAACTGCCAATGTTTGAATAGTCTAAAAAGGAATTTTAGACTAATTCCTTTTAAAAACAAGAATAAGATAAGCACACCAGTCCGTCTACTTTTGTTCAGCATAGTGCTGGAAAACCAAGCACACCAAATCAAAGAACAAGGAGCAAGAACCAGGAAAGGGGAAAGGCATAGAACTGTTTATCACTGGAGAGGCTTCAAAACATGCAGGGAAAACTCAGAATGAAAAATAATGGAATTCTCTCATACACTTTTTGAAGACTCCTGTATGTGAATGATATCATTACCAACATTTAAAAAATAAACAGAATCAGCACTAAAGTGTAATCAATAAAATATTGATAAAACAATTTCTGCCTTTGAAAATAAAATTACTCTGTTACCAATAATGAAATAGGGAAAAAAAAGATTTTTTTTTTAATAAAAACCAAACCCTCTACCATTGAGTCAGTGTGACACCCAGGGACCTCTAGTGGGATTCTGAGACTGTACATTTTTAGAAGTCCAGAAAGTCTCATAATTGTCTAATGGAATGGTTGGTGAACTTGAAGTGATTATCTAGCAGGTTAGCAGTTTAATGCGTAGCTGATAGTAACTAAGGAATTTGTAAATATATAGAAGTGTGGGCTGCTCATCACCAGGTCAGCAGTTCAAGCCACCAGTCATTGAATGGAAGAAAGCAGATGCCAACTAAAGAAAGCCACGTGATGCTTTCTAGTCCTGTAAAGATTTACGTCTGCGAGACCTTATTGAACATTTCTACTCTGGCCTAGGGGGTCTCTGTAAATTGGAATCTACTCTATGGCTGTGGGTTGGGTGGATGTAGAAATAGGCACAGCAATCAACTGGTATTATCAGATCCAACCATGGCACACTGGCATATTTTATAGAGAACATTTGGAAAATTCTCTCCCAATATGGGGGTGATTGAAACCCACTTTCCATACCTTAGGATCTATACCAAAAGAGGCTACAGAGGGATTAAAATTTGAAATGTAAAAGATTCACTATAATGTCTATTGAAACAAATGTGATAGATTATATTGCATCTTGCCTATAGATAAAGACTTCTAAAAATTAAGTAAATAATTAGAAGTCTTGGGAATTATTGATCACACCAAACTTGGGGATTTATGCTCCATGAACGACACTGCAGGGAAGTGAATGATTTCATGTGGCTCATTGAGCCAGTCTCTCACTCCCACCAAACGGCCTTTCCCTGCTTGGGTCTGGTAAGGTGGGGGGAGATGCTGATAGGATTCACTTGTGAATAATTGCGGACAGCATTCCCTGGAGTGGCATCCTGCTGCATATAAAATGAGCCCTCTGAGAAGCAGGAGGAGAAATACCATTCCATTAAGAGCCAGGAGTGGAGCACGTCATTGGTAGTGAAAGATTATGTCAACTAGACACTCCTAGCTAGGGGTGAAATCAGACATGTCAATCAAATAGCAGCCTAGTGACACCTCCTTGATGTCATAAGCTATTTGTAAAAGATTGAGGGACTCTGGAAACTTCTCTCTCTCTGGGTGACTTATCCTGGCTTCCTTCCTGTGTGCCATGTTTCCACCTACTTTGGATCTACGCAACTCTGCACACACTGGCCTTTGCTCTTCCTGCTTCGAGTTTACTACGCTGCATCGGTGGCATGTGGTTACATAAGTCTAAAGGGGTACTTATGGACTAGCATCATTATGGATTTGCATTGGCTTGGGCTGGGATACTATTCTTTTAATATAAAATACCTCTTGCTAGAAAGGTTTTTTGTATACATATGAGTGTTATTAGATTTGTTTCTCTAGACAACCCAACCTACTACAGTGTCCTTTGGACCTGAGATTCCTGCACAGGGAGCCTCCTGAATCCAGCTGACAGCTATAATATCAAAGAAGAAGCAGCAGAATCAGGAGCCAGAGCATAGAACAAAGTGGTGGACCTCCCAACCCACAGAGCAAGTGAAGCTGAGTGCTTTTGTGAAGGAGGCTGGCTTGCAGAATGGGATGTTTCTGGGCACTTAATCAGGGAGTTGACCCACGGAGCTTAAGCTGAATACCTTCTGGTTGATGCCAAGCATGATGTTCTATTTCAGAGACTGGTCTCTCCTGATAACATGCCCAAAGTACATGAGACGAAATCTTGCTATCCTTGCTTCTAAGGAATGCTCTGGTTGTATTTCTTCAGAAACAAATCTGTTTGTTCTTCTGGCAGTCCACAGTGTTTTCAGTATTCTTTGCCAAACCTATAATTTAAACACACCAGTTTCCAGTGGTCTTTTTTATTCATTGTCTAACTTTCATGTGAATATGAGGAAATTGAAAATACCATGGCTTGAGTCAGCAGCATTTAAGTCTTCGGACTGACATCTTTGCTCTTTGGTAAATAGGTCATGGCAGCAGATTTCCCCAGTGCGATTCTTCATTTGAATTCTTAACTGCTGCTTCCCTGAGCGTTGATTGTGGATCTAAGCAAAAGGAAATCCTTGACAACCTCAATCCTTTCTCCATTTACTATGACATCTCCATTTACCGTGATGTTCTCTGTTAGCCCATTATGAAGATTTTGTTTTCTTTACTTTGAGTTGTAATCCATTGCGAAGAATGCAGTCTTTGATTTTTACCACTAAGTACTTCAAGTCCTCCTCACTTTCAGCAAACACGATTGTCTCATTGTCATATTTTAGGTTGTTAATAAGCCTTCTTCCAATCTTAAAGCTGATTTCTTCTTAATACAATCCGGGTTCTCTGATTATTTGCTCAGCATACAGATTGAAAAGTATGGTGAAAGGATGCAAGGCTGATGCAAACCTGTTCTGATTTTAAACCATATAATATTTTGTTTTGCTTTTCTTTCTGTTCCATTACTGCCTCTAGGTCAGTGAACAGACTCCATTGGAGCACGATGAAATGTTCTGGAAATCCAATTCTTAGCAATGTCACCTACATTGTTGTGATCCACACTGTCAAATGCCTATGTATAGTCAAGAAAATCTAAGTAAACTTCTTTGTGACGTACTTTGCTTTCAGGGAAAATCCATCTATCTGACAGCCCTCCTTCCATGTCCTCTTTTGAAAATGGCTTGGATTTCTGGCAGTTCCTTGTGGAGGTACTGCTTCAACCATTTTTCAATCATCTGGAGTAAAATTTTACTTGCATGTGATATTAATTATAAATAATATAATTAACATTATATTAATATTATATATAATATAATATATTAATGCCCATACTCTGCTAGGTGACCTTCCTTTGAAATGGACACAAGCCTGCATCTTGTCCAGTTGGTTGGGCAGGTAGCTGTCTTTCAATTTTGTTAAGATAAGCTAGTGAATGCCTGAAATGCTTCCTCAGCTTGCTGAAACATTTCAGTTGGCATTCCAGCCATTTCTAGAGCCTTATTTTCACCTGTACCTTGAAAGCATCTTTGACTTCTTCCTTGAATGCTGTAAGTTCTTGATCGTATGTCTTGAAATGGTCTTACTCAACGGTGTGCTGGAAGTCTTGGCTAGAGCCATTGTTGTTGATGTTGATGTTGTTATATGCCATCAAGTAGGTTCTGACTCACAGCAAACCTATATACAACAGAAAGAAACAATCAATGTCCGTCAGTGCAGTCACTGTTTCAATCCATCTAGTTGAAAGTTTTCTTCTTTTTCACAGCCCCCATACTTTACAAAGCATGATGTCCTTTTCCAGGCCCTGGTCTCCTGACAACATGTCCATGTAACATGCAGTCTCACCCTCCTCGCTTCTAAGGAGCAATCTGGTTGTGTTTCTTCCAAAACTGCTCTTTTATTCTTTTGGCAGGCCATGATACTTCCAATATTCTTCACCAATACAATAATTCAAGTGCACCAATTCTTCTTTGATCTTCTTTATTCAATGTCCCACTTTCTCATGCATATCTGGCCACTGAAAATAGCATGGCTTGGGTAAGGGGCACCTTTGTCCTCCAAGTAACGTCCTTGCTTTCAGTACTTTAAAGAGGTCTTGGGCAGCAGATTTCCCCAAAGCAATGCAGCCTTTGATCTCTCAGCGGTTGCTTTCATGACCATCGACTGTAGATACCAGCAAGACACAATACTTGACAACTTCAATCTTTTCTATGAGTGCTGTAGGAAAGTGTGGTGAAGGGACTAGATGGTGCCCAGCTATCAGAGGAAATAGTGTCTGGGGTCTTAAAGGCTTACTTTCAAATAAGCAGCCATCTGAATAAGATATTAGCTAAGTCCACCAAAAAAGGAGGCACACCTCGGAGAAGCACACCAAAATCCACGACCCAAGGGTTGCAAATGCAAACCTGAAGGACAAAACAGCATCAGAACCTAAACTGTAAGCATGTGGTTTGCAGACGGCTATGGATGACAGTGGGAGCCCAAGATACATTTTTAAATCTCTATGTAGGGAAAAAAAACCCAGACATTCAGTGATTTCCCTCTATCCAGAATAGAGGGATGGGGAGAAACTTATTACCAAACAGAGTGTATTGGAGAAATGACTATAGAAGATCAAAATGATAAACCTGACTTGAACAGTTAAAACTTTGTCAGTTGATTCCCCAATCTGATGCATCTCTATAGTCATCTCTCCAAAACACTCTGCAAGAATATTTTGTCCTATTAAACTGGCATTCCATAGTGCTCACCTTCCCAACATGGTCGTACTAACCCACCCAAGGGGTGGGTATTGTTTATATATCCACAGGAGAGGGAGAGAGAAATCAGGCTTCAACCCAGTGCACCAAGACATGAATATAACATACCGGCATGTACCAGGGAACCAATTGAGAGGTCTGCAGGACCAGACCCAATCCCAACGATGTGGAAACCACCCCCAAATGCACTTCAGAGGACAGCACTAAAGCTACAGCTTGGGGAGAGGGGCGGATCTCATTGGAGCACACAGGAGAAACAAAGAGGGATGGAGAGTATGGGGAACATATCCTAGCCCAACAAGCCCCAAGGATGATATTCCTGCTCAAAACACACAATGCACAGAGAGGACCATAGGGCTAGCCCCACCATGAGGCACAATGTCCCTCGCTGAACATAGTGTTATGAGGGACAACACTGGAGACACAGTGTGGGAATTGGACCAGGTAGTATGGTTGTTAGCAGTAAGTTGATTCTGACTCACAGCAGCCCTGTAGGACACAGTAGAACTGCCCTTTAGAGTTGCCCTGTAGCATGTGCTTAGACACTGGCCACTGACTGCATGTCAGCAGTTGGGAAATACCAGTGGCTTTTTAGGAGAAAAAATCTGGTGATCTGCTAATGGAAATACTTCCAAATCCACTGCCGCCAATTCCAACTGATAGGGTTCCTAGAGTGGGTGTCTGAGCCTATACCTTTTTTGGTAACCTGTGATCTCATCTTTCTCCTATGGAGTTGCTGGTGGGTTTAAACTGCCTACCTTGCCAATGGCATCCGTGGTCAGGTTCAGCATCTGTTCTGAAAGGAGAGGTGCTGGAAGTTGCTGTTGGGTTACAGACAGATGGGGTGCAAAACAAAGTGACTTTATGGTGTTGTTCCAGAGTAGCCGAGAGTGTACACTGAAGAGCATAGGGTTGTCGGGAGAGTTCGAGAGAAGGAAACACTGGTTCCAGGAGTGGGTAGGCCTAGATGGAGGAGATGTCAAGAAACAATAGCTTCATGACTTGAGATTTACAGCAGTACTTTGACTTACCGTCATATTCAAACAACTCAAGGATTCAGATAAGGGTTTCTACGAGTCACAAGGACCAGAGCTGCTCTGGAAAGTCTTGTAACTGAGCACATTCAGGAGAACATTTGTACAGATTAGAAATAAAGTTTTGCTTTAAAACATTGAATTTTGGAGACGTTAACAGTTGTTAACCATAGCTTAAGAATTTCCATGCACATTACTGACTTGTCATAAGGAGCTACCTTTTAACAATGTTATCTCATGTGATAAATATATTTAAGTACGTTTCTCCTTCCTGTATTCGTTTATTCAACCAATCTTTTTTTAGTGTCTCCTATATTTGAGATATTATTCTAGGAACTGAAGTTATATATAGCCTTGGACAAATGAGGCAAAAATCTCCGCCTTCACTGTACTTACATGTCAGTGCGAAGGAAACCATCACATAAAGTTCTAATTTAACATGGCAGGAGTACTATGGAGTAAAATACATCAGGAGAATAAAAAGGGAAATTTGGGTCAGGGTTACAAGCTAATCCAGGGAAGTCTGAGAAGAGTTCATTGAGAAATGACCATTTGAGCAACCACACAAGAGAGATGAGACGGCCATCCCATTGTTTGGAGGAAGAGTAACCTAGGCAAAGAAATAATAATAAGATACAACGACAACAAACACAAAGTCAACATGCTTATGTTCCATGTATTTTTAAACACATTCAAGGATCCCAGGGCATCGAGTAAGGCATAGGTGAGTAGGAAGTGATGTCAGAGAGGTAAGGTGTCTGTGGAAAATCACTAACTCGTAGACTGTTATCAATATCTGGGCTTTTCTCTGAGAAGCATAAGAAGCCTTTGTGAAGGGTCTGTCATGGTACTCTGGTTGCAGTGGTGAGAACAGACTGTAGGTGCCAAGGTCAAAGTCAGGTAGATCAGATAGAGACCTGTCCAGTAATTGAGGTGAGGAATGATGGTGGCTTGGAGCGGAGATGTTGAAATGGTGAACAGCAATCTGATGTGTGTATATTGTCCTATAGTCAGAATACTATTCAAGTCAATGGAAACTAGCACATTGGACTACACTGCGCACTTTCAGTAACATACTTCAAACTTCCTCAACCAACTTCTGGTTTAAAATTCTCACTAAATCAAAGACATTTGCAAAGATGTGACTTTCTTTCTTTTTTCTGTATTCACTCATCTTTTACTGTATTCTGTAGACGTTTTAACCATAAAAGGTTCCTCAGTGGTGCTATGGGTGAGATGTGGCTGCTAGCTGCAAGGTCAGTAGTTCAAACCCACCAATTGCTCTGAGGGAAGAAAATGAGGCTTTCTGTGCCTATAAACATTTATGTGAGGGCCCTCTCCCCCCCCCAAAAAAAATAAATAAAAGCTCTGCTGGGTGGAGCTTTCATAGTACAAATTTTCCCCACTAGATGAGCATCCACAACTCACTCTGAGTTAGTGCATCCAGTAATGTCCCCTAGAACTCTCTGGTCACAGTGAATTTTTTCGTAAAAGCAGTTTCACTTGAACCTTGTTTTTTGGTGTGTGATGGCCCATTTACGAGAACAGCGTGTAGCTGTGAAACTTTGTTTTCTGCTCGAGAAAAATGCTTCAGAAATGGTTGTGATGTTGAACACAGCTACCTGCAAGAACAGCGCTACAGGAAAAAAATGCAATGTATGAGTGTTTTTCTCATTTCCAAAGAGGTCAACTGTCTATTGATGACAAACCTTGCTCTGGACACCCATCAACTTTCTGAATGGACGAAAATATTGACAAAATCCATGCACTTATGCTCAAGGACTGATGACGGACCATGGAAGTTGGGTGATGGGGAAGTTAGCTGGACTCTCTCTTAGCTCCGTTCAGCAAATTTATCAGAAGATATGGGAATAAGAAAGGTCATTGTGAAATTTGTGCTTTGGGCTCTGACTGACTAGGAAAAAGAGTGTTGAGTGGAAACATGCCGTGCTTTCAAAGAACGGCTCCAAAGCGACCCTGACTTTTTTTCCAAGGTGAATACTGGTGACAAAACATGGTACTATTCTTACAACCCTGAAAACAAACATCACTCAAGCCAGTGGACAATGCCACCATCACCTTGTCCTCCAAAACTACAGGGAAATAAAAGATCAATTTTTTTTTAATTTGAGAGGAATAGTAAATTTGAAGTTCATTCCACCAGGTCAGACTGTTAATCAGACCTTCTATTTAGAGCAATGGTTCTCAACCTTCCTAATGCCGCAGCCCTTTAATACAGTTCCTCATGTTGTGGTGACCCCCGACCATAAAATTATTTTTGTAACTACTTCATAACTGCCATTTTGCTACTATTATGAATCGGGTGAACCCTGTTAAAGGGTCGTTCGACCCCCAAAGGGATCATGACCCATAGGTTGAGAACTGCTGATTTAGAGGTTCTGAAAAGATTGTGTAACAGTGTGCAACAAAAAAGGCCTGGTTTGTGGCAGATGGGGAACTGGTTTTGCCACCACAATGCACTTGCTCATACAGCCATCTCAGTGCACCAGTATTTGGTAAAAAGAGCATTCCTCTTGCGTAAGTCTGGGTTGACTGGAGATCTATTTTATTGCTGTCTTTACACAGTTTACTTAGGGCGTATAAGCCAATCAAATGTGACCGTGCTTCCTTGTTCTAAAACTTATCCTTATAAGGTTATAAAATTATGCTAATGAGGAAGAGGCAGGCTTGGGCCGGGGCCTAGCGCATGCAGAAGAATGAGGAAGCTTAAAGAACACGCTAGTTCTTGGAGCCATTGTGTCTCTCTGGTGTGCAGGGAGCCATTGTACAGAGAAACAGTTTGCCGCTTCTCAGGCCCACTCAAGAAAGCTGAGCAACATTCTGTGCTTTCTACGCTGTTCCTCCTTCATGCATTCTAACTCCACAGCCATCACCCCCACACAAATAAACTGCTTATCGATATCTTTCCTGAAATGGAATGACTGCTGACCTGGTAAAAGTATGTCTATGGAAAGTGACTCTTTGCCCTCAGAGATGGGTTAGTACACTGTTCCTAATTTACAGGGCCACTGACCTACATTAGGAGACTCACTTACCTTTTGATCAGTTTCTTATGTCTCCTCTGGAAGTTTTCTGATTGGTTGGCTTTCAATGATATCAATGTCTTCCAGGGAATCCTGAGTAGCATACTTTGCTTGAGGTGATGAACTCACATCTCTGGCTAGGTATCTTTTGGATGTCGATACTGTCTCCTTTCCTAACAAGTTCAAGGGGAGAGAAGATCACAGCATGCTGGCTTTCGCTAGGAGTTTGAGTTTGAGGCCTGATTTCCTGAATTACAATCCCCTTCTGTTCCTGACTCAGTGTGATCCCCACAGCAACACAAGTCCTCCCTTTTCCATCTGACTACCCTCTCCATTAAAATGAGGACAAGACACTAAGTAGTCTCTAAGCTCCTCCTAGATCAAAAGATCCATTCGTTCTTTGGTTCAATATCTTTATAATCTCTTTCAGGGATGCTGAAATAAAGCTGACAAAGACATTGTCAGGGAAAAGTGTACTATTCTAATAACATGACTGGGGTGTCGCTAGGCTCTGGTTTCTGGAGAGAATTGTGTTCTACGGGCTTAAGGTATTCCTTGTGTGTAATGAATTAACTACTTTAAGCATTTCGAATGGCGCGGATTCTACCTCGGGCAAAGGAGAACATAGTCGCTGACATTTTCTGTGGTTCGTGCTTCCTGTAAGGAACCTCAGCTGAGCAAAATGACACTGTGTGCTGATGGATCCAGTGTGTTTGGAGTTCTGTGTATCTGTGCCTTGTGTACAGGTTTGGCCCCGTGTTGGTGGGAATATTTCGATGTAGGAGGACTGTTTTCCTATGTACTCTGCTAATCTGGAGACTGGGGGGTTAGACAAGTTTCTGTACCGCATGGTGTCCTTTAGCAGGCTACCTGGTTTGCTCTCCGGGAAGATGCTAGCAATGTTTACTAAAACACTCCTAGGACAAAACGTCAAAAGCTGCGTGTTCAGGTTCATTGTTCCTGGAGACTTTACTTTCCGTTGGGATTTGAGTCTTGAACTAAATCTCTGATACCAAGTTGGGAAAATTCTCTAGGCCAGTAGAGGTCACCTCAGCTGAAATTCCCCTATCCTAGGAAATGCCTTCTCAGATTGTCAGTAAGGTTGACCCTGTTTTTTGCCACTCAGGGTGCACAATGCCTCCTCAAGGCCTGCCCACACCCACTCCCATTCACTGGCCGGAAGTCGTGTTTCTATGCTTGCTTTGGGAGCACACTCTAATGGACAATGCTAGGTGCGCACCCACTATTTCCTGAAAGAGCCCTTGACTTTCTCTTAAAGAAAGGGATACAGAAAACAAATCTTCTCCCCATACCCCTACCGAGGACCAAAGCTGTCTGACACAAGGCTTTCCCCACCCCCTTAGGCCATTGTGTGTATTATAAACCACACCTGACTTTACTGCATCGAAGTTCCAAATCCAATGAAAGGATGACAAATGACAATGAAAAAACAGAGTCGGAATAGATATGCATTTCTATGAGCAAGTCAAAGCAAAAACTGTAAATGATTGCTTATACATTCAAAACCTAGACGTTCATCAATACCCATTTCCCTACATAGTTCCATGGATTTTAATAAAGGTAAAAATATACCTTAAGTCCACAATGAGAAGAGCAAGGTCATCCCAGTGTCTTGAATGAGTACCCCAAATCGCAATGGTCTTCACATTTTATTCTTAAGTTGCATGATCAGTTGACTTAGACGTCACATTTGAAATTGTATTATAATAAGTTATCAAATTGGCTATAGACCCATGCAAGCTAATATTCAAGGAACCAAGAGTGCTAGTAAATGGAAGGATTTTTTTTTTGGTTTTTCATCTTCACCCTCCCCACTGCCCCCAACTCCCTGTTCAGAAGCCATTTAAAGCAGCTTTTGATGAACAATTGGGGACCTGATCAAGAGACCCAATTTCAGTTTCAACAAGTCATCAACTCTTATATGAGTCCATTACATAAACACTGGAATTTCCCAACATCTGATTCCAATAGGAGGAGAGCAGCCCGGGTTCACAATGGAGAGTTCTCCATAGGCAGTGCCGTTTTCCAGGTAATTAAAACTGTTTGGATAGGAGAGTAGATTTATCTTCTGAAACCATTTTAGCACTAGTGCTCTCCTGCGTGGTATCAGTTGACACACTGCATAATCTAGAACAGACTAATTGCCGCATGATTTCTAATTTTTCGGCAGCCATGTAAATGAGCTGCAGTCTGTCCAGGTGGAGCCCATTAGCGTGAATGATTTCCTCTCATGTTGTTATCTTCATTTGCCGTTGTCTTCTCAACTCCAAGTAGGAAATCCGCCGTCATGAAAAGCAGGCGAGGGAACAATGTCTGGCTGAAAAGTCTGTTTCATTATTTTTTAATTCATACAATCCTACCTGCTTAATGCGCTCTCCTGATTAGCATGCGAGGCAGCCAGTAATGCAGTTTTATTCAAAGAAGGAGGCCGGGCTTTAATTTAAACTAAGAAATCATCCTCATTTCTTACCGGGGAACAAGGATTCGTGATTCAATAATACATGAATTTAATAATGCATAATGGTAGGCTTCACAGGTACTAAATAGCAATACCAGAGGGGATTAGTACGCTCCACGGTCGCCATCTCCAATGCCCCATCTGATTCATCCACACTCCCTCCCTTCAGGTCTTCCATTACGACATCCTTTCAGCAAGAGTGATGCCGTTTGCCATACTCCGTAGAACGCTGCCAACTGCCCATCTCGCAGGCTGCGTCTTCGCTTTACGACTGTGTTTAATAGCTGTTAAGCTGCTGGACTTCAGTCTTTGCAAGAATTCCCAAATTGGACCCAAGGGAGATTTGAAAGGGTTGGGCGGAGGGGCTTGGGGGAGGAAAAGGAAAGAACTTCATTCCCTACCACTAATTGCTTTTTCCAACGGAAGTATCTATCCATTGGCTCATTCTCTAGTATACCTGCAATATCCAGGGGGGCATAATCTCTTTATAACTCTGTGTGTGTTTCACAGCTGGCACATAGGTAGACCTGGCACACGGATGATCCCTGGACTCAGCATTGCTCCGTTTTACAGTTTGTGTGTCTCTTTTGTGGGGAGAAAGATGAGGCTTTCTACTCCCATAAAGAATTACAGTCTCAGAAAGCCACAGAGGCAGTTCTGCTCTGTCCTGTAGGGTCTGTAGGACATTGGGTTTGTTTGGCTTGGGTTTTGGGAGTTCGTTTTTTGTTTTGTTTTGATTTTTTGGAGTGACTCTTTTTGCTCTGGGTGGGGTGCCCAGTGGAAGTCATGCCATTCCGCTTGACCTTGAATGTGAAATGTGTAAAGCATTTCAGGCTGCCCAACTAAATTACCTGAGTGGCTTGACCAAGAGGAAAGCCAAGTGAATCAGATATACATTTCTTTTCATCATCCATTTATTTGTTTTACATTTCATTCAATTTGGAAAATTAGATAAAGCTGGTCGAGTCTGTGTTCTGCGTCTTTCATCTGAACATAATGGGTTAAGCCCTTTTTAAAAGAATTTAGAGAATTTTATTGAAAGGAAAAATCAAAATGCACATGTGGAATCTTGTTGGCACAAGTACATGAGCAAAAATGTGCTAAATTTGTAAGAATTATTAATTAACATTTTAGAGTTTTCCCCCTCATTTCAGCTTTCTTTCTCATATGCTACATAGTGTCCATGCATATGTACACATGTGTATTATTTGTGACAGACATAAAGTGACCTCACTGGCTTTGGCGAGTGGATGAAGCCATGCTACATGTCAGGGTATCCATAACATTATGGATTGATGGGATCTGTAACATTATTAAGTAAATCTATTCAAGTAATGCTATAGAAAAATATTGTAATTGCCTCCCAGACAAGACCTCTTTTGTATGCCTTACATATTCATTCACCCAACAAACGCATATTGAGGCCGATTCTATGTCAGCTTTTGCACGGGACACTGTGTCCTAAGAAACTAAACAAGACAGAGGTCCATCTTAAAAAAAAAAACACTCCACAGTTTGGTCAGGAGAAAAGGACACAGAGAACATGCGGATTTATGGAATAACGTGAGAGAGTTGTGGGCTTTGAAGAGGAGATGCAGGTTATACCAAGAAGTAGGCACTGAAGGAGATTTTTCAAAAGTACTATCTTCAGGTCCATTCCACTTAGGTTTGATTAACTGGATGGTTCTTTACTTCAGTTTATGTTTTGTTTGTTTGTTTGTTTGTTTGTTTGTTTGTTTGTTTGTTTGACTTCCTGGCCAATTGTATAGCTATCAGCTGACATACCTGGTTTGGGCAGGATTCATATGGTTCCTGAGGCCAAAACAGCCTTTCAAACAGACTGGACAAACAATAGCCTGGAAATAGTCATTCTCGGTGTCTTTAAAATCCACTTTTCTCTCTTGGAGTTTCTGGGTTTGTAAATAGATGCAGACATTGAGCTAAGGCTATGTGTACTTTCATGTCTTTATGATTTATGTCCTACAAGAAGCCTTTCAGGTGGATTATAATAAAGACACACATACGCATACACTAGAGCAGTTAAAATAGAGATTGGGTATAAAAAGAAAGAAAAAAAAGAAGAAAATATAACCAATAGAGATTGTCCAGGATCGAGACATGGGGTAATTATAACTAAGCTTAACACATATCCTGGACATTGAATATATTTACATCTGAATATTGATAACTACAACCTCAAATACAGGGTTTTTTCCCTACTGTTTCTTTTTTGATTTTGCCTGCCTGGGTGAGGCTTGAGGGTCATGGGACACAACACCCAAAGGCCAACTCTGATCTCTAATGGCATGTTCCATACATAGTCATATCCAAGGTCATAGAATGAGTTTTTCCACCCTCAATAAAATTTCACTCCTCATAATACCCCCATTTGAGGAGAGTGTATGCTAGGAATGTTTCCCAAGGATTCAAAGTGGGATGTTAATGTCATGATCCTGCACCTTGCATGGAACACTAATCCAGATGCCTACCTACAGAAACTTGCTTCACAGGTGGTTACTAAAGGTAGAATCCTCGTCTTTATATTTACAGTTCGTCCCACTCAGTATCGATAGAAAATCCTCTTAAAACATGAACATAGGAAGCCAAGCCAGTATTTTGACATTCTTGGCTGGGAACTATGCCATTAACACCTTCAATTAATCTCCATGCAAGGTCATTTGGCGGCCCTGATTCAAGACCATATGTTAAGATGTTATTAGTTTTCCTGTAAAGGGGATGTTTGGCCAGTTACAACTAGAAACAGATGCCTACCAATAGAATCAGAATGAAGCAGTTGCCTTAGTTACAGCATCTCACATCTCACCTATTACTGCAATGGGGCAGGGAGCTCCCTAACTCATCATTGAACTGGGTATACAACAATGTTAGGCTCTGTTTTGCATTTATTACTATC
Source organism: Echinops telfairi (assembly GCF_000313985.2). Classification (NCBI taxonomy): domain Eukaryota; kingdom Metazoa; phylum Chordata; class Mammalia; order Afrosoricida; family Tenrecidae; genus Echinops; species Echinops telfairi. Next base: position 5,738,616 of record NW_022106471.1, on the reverse strand, counting down.
AATTATGACAGCAGAATGAGAGAGAAGACTACGGATCCATAGAGAAAAGTCATATGGCTGTAAATTTGCATCTTAGGAAATATAATTCCCAGAACTTCAGAAAGCATAAACAAACAATGGGCTAAGTATAAGAAGTGTGTCGTAATATTCATTTGCTACTTGCTAGGTGCATGCTCTAGGAAATTTTGTTTTCGCCCCTAAAAATGAGGGAAAGAAAGATTGTGGGGTACCATGATTAAGATGGGGCATTATCAAATGAGATGATACACAGGAAACATGTATTTTGAAAATGCTAACTTTATTCTATTAATTTAGGGTGCACTTTCTATAATTTACAAAATAATTTATTTGAAGTAGCATATTATTGGGGTGCAATCTTATTTCTGAGAGCCCTGGTGGTATAGGAACCCACTAGTTGAGTTCGTCCACGGGAACCCTGTTGCCATCATCAAATAGTCAAATCCATTAAAACCATCTAATGTTGGGGTCAAAATATCCAGGTTATGAGCCATTTACCTTAAAAGTGGCACCATTGTAATTGTTTCCAAAGTATGGCAAATTTGGGGTTCTCTGCATCGGAAGAGAACAACGCCAAAGCCACAGTGTAGTTCCCAGAATCTCCATGGGGTAAGTTGTAGAGACTCAACCTACCCTTGCTAAACAATCTCCCAATGCTGAATTTTATTAAATGAGTCTGTAGTTGATAGGCCTTTGAAAGAATAGTTTTCAACCTGGAATGATGGTTAACACACAGATTTCTGGATGCTACCCCCCAGAGATGCTGACAGTAAGGCTGAGGCGAGACCTGGGAACTTAGCTTTCTAACAAGCTGCCAGGTGAAGCTGACCCAATGCTCAGTGGACAGTGTTTTGAAGTAGCTCAACTTCACAGTTCTCTCATAGTGGATAAAAATTAAATTAGGCAGATGTTGTTTTCAAAGATGATTCTCAGATCGAAGAATTTCTCAGATTCCTCAAGAGTTCTTTTCTCCCACGCTGCCACATTGAGAGCAGCTGCCCATTCAGCACTTGTGTGTGATACATTGGTGTCTTGCACAGATATGCCTCCGCTAAAGCCCCGATTGTAAAGTTTGAAAGCCAAGCCAATAAGAGGGTTCCAGTGATTCCTCAGACTCTAATCTTCTATAAAGTTCTGAGTATCTGATCCTCCGTAAGAGCCTTAAATACCTTTTCATCCTAATACCCTGGTGTTTGGCCAGTTACAACTGGAAACAGATGCTCGTCCGTAAGATCAGAATGGAGCAATTGCCTTCAGTACAGCATCTCACATCTCACCGATTACTGGGAGGGGGCTGGGAGCTCCCTAACTCATCCTTGAACTGGCCACACAACAATGTATTGTGCAGGTGCCAATGAGTGTCATGAGCACTGAAAACTTACAAGTTGTACCTCAATTTGAACAGGTTTCAAAGGCACAGGACTCACCCATCCCTGCATCGTCATTTTAATAACGTCAGTCCATCCCTCGTGGAAGTCTGAGCATACATTTTGTTCTCAGGAAGGAAAGAGTTCTCTTCCTTGGAAGTAGCTCTTTCTTTCTTTTAATATATAAGTAGCCCTAGAGTCCCTGAGTGATTGAAAATGGTTAATGTGCTCCACTATGAACTGAAAGATTGGGGGTGGAGGTTGAAAACCATATGGGGTACAATTTTACTCGGACACACGCCGGGATGGGGTGAGTCGGAACTGACAGGATGGTATCTGGTTTGTTGTAAGCAGCCTCAGTCAACCTTTTCCTGCGGTTGTCAGTTCTGGGTGTTAGACCTGCACTCAATAAACACCAGCAAGTTCATCTCTTTGAGATCAAGGCCACTGGCTCACAGGAGGCATAAGAGGATTTTTGAAGGCAGGCAGCCTAAAGAAGGAGACCTGGTGAAGCTGTTGACCTGCAGATTGGTAGTTCAAACCCACCAGCCCTCCTTACAAGAAAGATGAAGCACTCTGCTTGCGTGATGGTTCACAGCCTCAGAATGCTATCAAGCACTTTTACTCTGTGCCGTGGGGTCACTGTGAGTCAAATGGACTCGCTGGCAGCGGGTGAAGACAATAGTGGTGCCCACGGCTAGTGAGCAGATGGTGGCTTGGTAGCTTCCGATGTTCCCCAGAGCCTTTTCTGAGAAGCGGGCTTGTGACCTGATTCTTGGGGCCATGATAAATAGCAATGAATGCTTACTAGATGTTGCAATTCAACATGTCAATCATTGTTCATCAGTTGCTAGGGACAAGCACTCTGCTAATATCAGGCGCCATTTTCCTAATAGGCGTGTTCCCATGTTTGATTGTTGCTAGCTACCGTTGAGTCAGCCCAAACTCACAACAACCCTTAGCCTGAACTCTGGTGATTCATAGGCCATAGGGTTTTCATTGGCTTATTTTTTGGGAAGTGTAGCAGCAAACCTTTCCTCCTGGTCTGGAAGCTCTGGTCAAACCCATTCAGCACCACAACAGAACACCAGCCTCTGATCACAGATGGGCGGTGGCTGACTGTGAGGGCATCTGTCAGAAACTGAACCTGAGTCTCCCGTGTGGAAAGAGAGAGTTCTTCCACAGAACTACCACTGCCCTCTCTCCTTATATACACTTTCCTCACTACCCCAAACATCTGTAACACCTTTCCCTCAGAGGGGAAACTGAGGTCTAGTGTGATAACCTTTCACTCCTGCAGCCTCTCAGCTAAAACAAAACAAAGCCTGTCTATAGTTGGAATTTGCACCCAGATGCATCTTGATTTCAAACTGAACCCCCTCCCCAATCCTGTCTCTGTGTAATATCAATGGCCCCCTTCTAGCCTAAGAGTCCTGAGATTTACATTGCGAGGACGAGAGACCTTACTCCACATTTTGAAATGTGTCCCCCAGACAGGTTTCTTCTCATACTGTCCGAATTTCTTCAGCTCTCGGCCCCAGGGTCCTCGGGCTGTGCAGAGCGGTGATGGCCTTTCAGAGAGAGTCCAGCTGGGCCCGGCCTGATAGACTGCTGTAGAGCGAAGGCATAGCTCTTTGTATTCCATGGCACTCCGAAGCAGGAATCAATTAACTTTTAGGACAGGAAAAATAGATCACTTGGATTGCTGAAGCTGGCAGAGCTTCTGTGGCAGCTAGGAGAAACGAGTCCTAAAAGTGAAATGCTGCGTCCACGGCTCAGGAGCACTAAGGATTTGCTGAGTAGAGCATGCTCCTAATGACCAAGGCGTAGGATGGGTATCCACAGGCCAATAGCACTCAGAACACGGAGGATCTTTCCGAATACTGGAAAAGGATGAGCTGGCAAATGTTGACTGATACTTATATGATTATAGGGTAAGCTGTCTCTGTCCACTCCCAAGACACCTCTGGGAGTCTTTGGCACATAGGAAAGAAAGTTCAGTGGAACAATTGGGGTTATCCCATGTAGGGATGCAAAAACATCCCGGGACTTCATCATAAATTGGTTGTGGGTCACGTCGGATGAGAGAGGTGAGTGATGTAAGCAGTGCTCACCAATGTATCACTGAACACATTCAAACCCTAATATAAACCTGGGCATAGGTACGTGAGTAAGAAATGCCATCCCCTTGCCAGATGCCCCGCTGGCGTACTTGCACGTTCCACCAGCTCCCTGAAGACAGATGGCTCCATCCCAGGATGCTCATTTCCCTGTCAAACACAGGGCTCAGTCTGTGTTTCCATCTTGTTGTAAATCCTTACAAGATGTTCCTCCATCCTAAATTGTGGCCCCAATTCCCCGGCTAGCAATAAGAAGTTTTAAATCACTTCCAAGAATAGAGCTTACTATAGAGCACTCTCAGGTCAAGAAGTATTTTCAACAATTATCAGTGAGCACATATCACTGGGAAAGAATCTGGTAGTGGCCTGTGTGCCAACAGGAGCATCGCTCTACAGCCCAGTCTTATAGGAAAAGCACACTGTGCATAGATGTATGAATATATTGTTTGTATTTTTCAGCAAAGTTATACAAGACAGTATTAAATGACTATCTTTAGAGAAGGAACCCTGGAGGCACTGAATTAGGTTCTGGTCTGCTAATTGCAAAGGTTGGCAGTTCAAACTCACTGAATTAAATTAGGTTCTGGTCTGCTAAGTGCAAGGCCGGCAGTTCAAACTCACCACCTGCCCCTCAGTGGGGGAAATGAAGTTATCTGTTCCTATAAAGATCTACAGCCTTGGAAACGCTTTCTCAGGTTGCTGTGAGTTGAATGAATCTGAGGCAATGGGTTTTATCTTTGGGGAGCAAGGCCAGAGAAAGGAGACCTCCATTTTTCAGTTCACATCTTTTCGGAGGATTTGAGCATTTACTATATGTACATGTTATTTTTACTTACAATTTAAAAGTACACTTCTCCCATTCAATACACTCAGTATCTATAACAGAAAAAAAAGTATTTGACAATAAAACCCCCAAATAAGGGAAAAAGCCTGGGATCAAAGGCTGTTCATTTAATAAAGGTTTAAGGATGTTAAAAACAAAACAGTGATGTGCAGAAAAAGAAAGGATCTACATGTGCCCCCAAGGTGGCAATGGTTCGGCCCCTGGTCTAGGTCGGGAAATAAGTGGCATATGTCGATAGCAAGCAATGCTGGTTCTGAATCTCATTCCCTCCCTGCCCTGGGAATGAGAGAGATGACCTCGTAGCCACCAGGGAGTCCCTGGGGAAAGACAGTTACCACCGCTGTCTGTTTAGTAAGACCCTCTACTCTCTCTACTTCCCATAACGTAATTTCCAGGATGACTTGGGGAGAGAGAGAAAAAGAGAGAGAGAGAGAATACATTCATGCTACTTTCAGGGAAATCCTGCCAGAAAAAAAAAAAAAAAGAACATCAAAGGATGACAAGGGATAAGGAGATGCAGAATCAGAGATAAAAGCGACCAAATTTTACTAGCAATCATGGCAAATATCTAACTTGCATAAGTGAAGCCAATTACTGTATTACTGCCTCCTTTTGCACTGTGCACAGTAGGGATGTCACTGGATAATGGTTTGCATGTAGAGTTAATCACTTTGATGCATTTCTGACTGATCCCAGCAAATTATGTTTTGGTTCCACTATATTAAACACAAGAGCCGGGGATTATCATTAATAAATCTAAGGCACAGCATGCATAAATCTTGAATAAATCAAATATCAATTACATAGGCAGTATCTGCTGACATCTGCTTTCATCAAATAATAGATTTGAAATAGGTGTTATTCCAATTTGTTGAAGTCCAAGGGAGCCTCGTACCAGGAGCACAGACCCTGGACCCCAAAGTGGAAAGGAGCTGAGCCGCTGACAGGTGAGCCCCTTGGCAGCACTCAATTTGAATATGTGAAGCCTGCATTTAGATGGCTGCGCAGACCTCCGGAGGGAGGGCCCACGTGCCGAGGGGAGCACTTCCAGCTCAATGCTCTCTTCATGGAGGTGTTTTAAAGTGAAGCAGGGGAGACATGAGGTCAGAGAGAGGGAAACTGCCTGCAAAGGTTTTCAGGGACAGGTGCAGGAACCGGCCATTCAAGGAGGGCACAGGGACAATGAAAATACACAAAAGGCAGAGCTCCTGCTGACCCTTCGGAAGGAAGAATGGCTCACGAAGAGGAAGATTTCTGAAAAGAAGGGGCTAAAAGGACAGGGTAGAGGGTTGGTTCTGGGGAAACAAAGGCAGCAGGTGAGGGGGAAAGAGTTACCAAATGCCACCACCTATCAGTCAGTTTGTTGTCCTATCGAGGCTTGTGCGTTGCTGTGATGCTGGAAGCTGTGTCGCGGATATTTCAAATACCATCAGGGTTGTCCATGGTGACTAGGTTTCAGCAGAGCTTCCAAACGAAGAAGGCAGCTAGGCATGAAAGCCTGCTGATCTACTTCTGCTCATGAGCCAGTGAAAACAAGATGAACCACCACAGAACATGGTCCAACATGGTGCTGAAAGACGAGCCCCTACGTTAAAAGACACTCAAAAATCCACAGTGATCACAAGCATGTACTCAAACATACCACCTGATTGTGAACCTGGCAGAGGATCAAAGCAAGTTCAACCCTGAGCAGCAACAAGAAGACCTGGGCCAGCTGGTAGGTCAAAACCTTGACCTCCACTCTCAATCCCTATAACCTCCCATACCTGGTAGCTGAAATGATTATCTGAGGAGACAGAGGCATCCAAAGTTAAAGGGCATGCCTGAGACCATGCAAACCTCAGCTGTCACAGAACGATTTAACCTTGAAGCTGTTTGATTATGTCACATAACATTCGTCCTGGGATTGATGATGGTATGTGTGCACGTGTTTGTGTGTGTGTGTATGTGTAAAATATCTGTGTGCATGGAGCAAAAAGGAAAGATGAAGCGTTGAGGATAGGTTTTTGTTAAGAGAGTTATTAAGTATATTTCGGTCAGCCATCAAAATAGCAGGAAAACTCTACTATACCGTATCTTGGATGCCCGTGGTCTTCGACCAGTGGTTTAAAACCCCCTTCTCTCTGAGATGGTTTTTGAGTACTCTTTTAGGGCCTCTTCAAAGAACTTCCTAAGGTGAACTTTATTCTCAGGGAGGGTGGAGCAGGGTTGGGAAATCATCTCCAGGGCACTGGCTCATCATGAGAGGCAGAAATGAATTACCTCACACCTGGACTCCGGGCAAAGAAGGAGTCAAGACCTAAAGTGAATCCAGCCAAAGTCGCACATCTGAAGAGTCCCAGGGCCCAGCTGAGGGTGGAGATGGCACTTTGGTGGAGTCACTCACCAAGTGCGTGTCCCAACCTGAATGTGCTAGCCTCATGAAGAACCGGAGTGACTGTTTCCATTTCTGTTATCACACTTGGCATCAAAAGAAAGTAAGACAATCCAAAAGCAGGCTCCCAAGCCCTGGCCATCAGGAACCCTTTGGGTTTACATTCTCAATGTACAGCGAGGGAGGAGTCAAGGCCATCTCTGGGTGGACCCTGGGAGGTGCCACAGAGGAAGCACTTCAAGGCAGCTGACTAGTCACAGATTTCGCTAGGCCAAAGCTCCCCTGGACCACCTCAGGCTGGCCTAGGCCCCTCACCACACGTTCCCCTCTCTGCCCTCTGCTTTCAATATCAGAACCTGGGCAGAGGTATTGAGAACAGTTGGTTATCAGCAGAGATGTGAAGACCCATGTCGCGCCACCTTAAAGAGGAGTGTACATTTTCAGAGTTGTGGGCACACTGCTGATCATAGACTAGAGTGGGCACAAACTCTGTATAGTCCAAAACAGGGTTAACATTTCAGATCTATCTCTTGGGTTTTATTCTTGGTATCCATACATTTCGTTGCTGTTGCCTGATGGTTGGTTTGGCTGGTTTTAATTGTCTACTAAGCCTCGCAGAAGATCACAACATATTCAGATGGTACATCTGACTCACGTTAATTAAAAGGCATCATGTTATGAACAAAGGAGACTTCCGGGCTTCGAAATGACTTTCCACGAATTCTGCAAATTTGACCAAAATAACACCATCAAACGCCAACTAATAAAGAATAAGCTCTTGCTTAAATACTTTACCTGACATACACACACAGGTGAGTACATGGACTGATGTGTGAAGGGGGATTAATTCAGCTAGTCTTATAAGAAACAATTTCTATTTACTCTCTAACAAGCTAGTGACCAAGGAAGCAGGAGATAGGAGTGAGGGATATCATGACCCCAGTACATTATCTATTTCAGAGTTAAATTACCAGTGTGAAACAAAGATGGTCTATTCTTGCACTTAGATAGCAGGCAGGGTGCAGGTTGATGTTAAAAGGGTCCATTTAAAGCCTTATTTTCAACTCTCTGGTTCTGAATCGACAAATTGCATGTAATTTTTGAGAAGGGCACTTATTCTCAGGTTGGGGCAATCTTAATTATAATGGTTGACTATATTGGTCCAAAATATCAATGATTTGGAAATCCTTCTTTACAAAGTCTATGAATCTGTGTGTGACCAAGGAATATCCATTGCCTTAAAAAGGGAAAAAAACCATGTATGTACATTAATCATGAGAGTAGAGTGGGTGAGTTTTTTGGTTGTTTACATCTGTGTCTTGTTAGAAAGTGTTCATATCACCAAATGTTATGTCTCTATGCAACATAGGACATTCGTCTGCTTTGAAAAGGTCAGCGGATGGCCTTCAGACAACTCCTTTGATCCCCTGTCACCATATCCAATCAACCTGCCTCATCTGCAAGGACTTGGGGTGGAGAGGCTCCAGAGTCTGGGGATGCATGGATATGTGCATGATTGACCAAAGAGTCCCACATCTACCTTTTGCAATAGTTGTCCTGGTAATTTTATTTTGGAATATTATTGGCATATTGCCAGAATTCTCAAAAGCAAAAGTCACATGGCTTCAACACGTAACACAGAAATGCACACACTCAATCCACATGTAACCTTGTCTTTCCTCGGCGTTTGCCCCGAAACAGGAGAGATTTCATTTCATCATCTCACCACCACCTTAGCAAGCCTTCAATACCACAAGGCCATTAGGCATAATTATATGAGCATGTGTGAATGAACCAAAAACTCTGGTTCATTCATAGGAGCTAGTTAGTCTTGTACACATTGTATGAGGTTTTAAAATTTTCACATTCCATCCATTCCCTTTATCTAGGATATAGTTGGCCTTAGTGGTGTTTAGTCAATTTGAGAAGGAAGCAGATTCATTAACTCCCCCTACTACCCATCTCCACAACTTGTCTGTCAATTTGTTGTACTGTGATGGCTCGGTGTTGCTGTGATGTTGGAAGCAATGCCACTGGTATGTCAAATGCCCAAAGAGATCAGGTTTCCAAAGAGCTCCAGACTAAGAACAGACTATGACAAAGAAGTAGATTCTCCACTTCTAAAGAATTTGCCACTGAAAACCTTATGAATTGCAGCAGAATCTTGTCAGCTACTGAAAGTCTCACGAAGATCAGCATAGCATTGAATGTATCACGTCGGAACCTCAGCCCCTTAAGTTGAAGGCACTCAAAATATGATGGTGAAGGGGCTGCATTCTCAAAGAAGAGTTGTTCTAGTGATGTGTGTGTGTTGGGGGGGGGGGGAGCCTTCAGGACCTTCATTTGCTGTGGAAGCATGACTCAGAATGAGGGAAAGAATAGCCGCAAACATCTATTCATGAACGGAACTTAGAACGTGAAAGTATAAGTGTAGGAAAATTGGGAGCCATCCAAATGAAATGGTCCACATATAGATCTGTGGACCATTGGGAGGCATTAATGAGCTGAAATGGACAGGCATCGGCCAATGTAAGTCAGAAAATAATATGTTTTAATGCACTGGGAACAATAAGTTCCAGAGGAATAATATCACATTCATTGTCAAAAAAGGACATCCAAGACCTGTCTTGGAGTCTGTGACAGGAGAACATCTCTCCATATACAAGGAAACCAGTCGATACAACTATGACGCCAACTTACACCAACCACTACGGCTAGTGGTGCAGAAATGGTGGTGTAGTGGTTATACATTGGGCTGCAATCCACAGGGTCAGCAGTTCAAAACCACCGACAGCTCAGCCGGAGAAAGGCTGGGCTTTCTACTCCTGTACACAGGTATAGTCTCAGAAACCCATAGGGGGTCACCGTGAGTCAACATTGACTCTATGGCAATGAGAGACCAATGTCTTCAGCCGGAAATTAATATGCCATCGAGATGCGTTCATAAATATTGGTGATTACAATGTAAAACATGGAAACAGAGAAAAGAGAAGTATTTAGAAAATATGGTTTTCTTTTTATTAATTAATCATTTTATTGGGGGGGGGGGCTCTTACAAATCTTATACCATTTCTTCATTCAATTGTATTAAGCACACTTGCACATATGTTGCCATCAACATTTCCAAAACAATTTTTTTCGACTTGAGCCCTTGGTAACTCTTCTTTCCCGGCCCTCTCAACCCTCCTGCTACCCTCCTGAATCCTTGATCAATTATATACTTTTACAGTTGTTTCATGTCTCACACTGGACTTCTTGCTGAAGGAAATAAAACTAGAGGTTGCATGACAGAATTCTGCAAAACCAATGACTCCTTCACCGCAAAGACCTTTTGGTCAAAAGCATAAATGCACCGAAATGCGTGGACTTATCCAGATGGAATACCCAGAAATAAAACGGACTATATCTGTGGGAAAAGAAGTTCGATGGCCGCTAAGTTGAGGCTAGACACCAACTATCATACTATCAATTACTCCCATGGAAGTTCAAGTGAAAGCGGAAGAGAATTAAAACAAGGCCACAAGGGCCAGAATACAGCCTGATTCTCAAGAATGCCTTGAGAACAGATTTTGCATATTTAACATTAATGACAGAAGATGGAAGAAACTGTTGGATGACAACAAGAACATCGTACCTGAAGGAAAAAAATCATTAAAAAGAAAGGGAAAGAAAGAAAAGATCCAAATGGATGTCAGAAGAAAATCTGAAACTTGCTCTTAGTCACAGAGTACCTGAGGCAAAATGGGAGAGATGATGAAATAATAATTTCAGAGGGCAGCTCAAGAAGGCAAAATTAAATATCATGAAATGTACGAAGGTCATGAGCTAGAAAACCAAGAAGGAAGGACGCAGTGATCAGATCTTACACTGAAAGAACCAAAGACAAAATTCAAACCTAGAGTTGTCATGTTGCAAGATTCTATAAGTAAACTATTGAGCCAGGCAGGATGCATGAAAGTAGGCTGGAACGAACACACCTATCACTGCACTTAAAAGAATTCCTTGGCATTCCACCATTTCAAGAGGTGCCTGGGAGCCTGAAGCAATGGCACTGAGAGAAGTTCAAACTGCACTGCGGGCATTCGTGACCAAGAAAGCTCCAGGAATTAAGAGACTATCGAGTGAAATGTTTCAACAAGATGTTGAAGTTCTGGAATAACTCACTGGTCTCCGCCAAAAAATTGAAAAACAACTACCTGGTCCATTGACTGGAAGAGAGGCATGTGTGCACCCATTCCAAAGAAAGGTGATCCAACAGAATATGCAAATTCTAGGACAGTATCGCTGATGCCACACGCAAAAAAATTTTGCAGATTATCCAACGATGGCTGCAAGAAAGAGTACATTGACAGGGAGCTGCCAGGAATTCAGGCAGGATTCAGAAGTGAATGTGAAACAAGTGATCTCATTGCTCTTGATGGATCTTGACTGAATGCAAAGCATACCAGAACGATATTTGTGTGCTTTTGTTTTGTTTTCTTTTTTGACTATGCAAAGGTATTGGTAAGAAAGGTAAAGCTAAGAAACAATGGATGGCCATGAGAAGAATGGGAATTCCAGAACACTTCACTGTGCTCAGGCAGAACCTGTACTTGGATCAAGAGGCAGTGTAACAGGGAATGTTGTATGTTTTAAAATCAGGAAATATGTGTGTGTGTCAGGATTATATCTTCTCACCAGACTTATTAAATCTGTATGCTGAGCAAATCCTCAGAGAAGCTGGGCTATATGATTTGAAGGAGGATTATTAACAACCTTTGATATCCTGATGGTATAGCCCTGAAGCACTTGCCGATGATGATCATAGACTACCTCAGGCAGACAGAAGAAATGATGACGTAAAAGAGCTGAGCAGAAAGTTTTAGAGGGCGGCTCTGAGAAGGCAAAGCACTGTAGTGAAGGCAATATTCAGTATGGGTTACAGCTCAACGTAAAGAAAACCAAATCCTCGCCACTGCACCGATACGTAGCATCCTGATAAATGGAGAAAAGATCACAGTTGTCAAGGATTTCATCTTGTTTGGCTACACAGCCAACGTGCATGGAGGCAGCATTCAGGAGAGTCAAGGACCCCTTCTATTGGGTAAATCTGCTGTGTGATACTTTTTAAACTAGTGAAAAGCTTTAAAAGACTAAGGTGGTCCTGGTCGAAGCCATGGTATTTTCAATCGCCTCATGTGCATGTGAAAGCTGAACATTGAATGTGGAAGCCTGAAGGAAATCCATGCAATGAATTATAGTGCTGGTTAAGAATTGAAAGTGCCATAGATTGCCAAAAGAAAAACCAATTTGCCTTGGAAGAAGAAGTACAGACCGAATGCTCCTTAGAAGCAAGGATGGCATATTTTGGACTTATTATTTTGGCATCCTTAGAAGCAAGGATGGCATATTTTAGACATATTTAGAAACAACGATGGCACATATTTTGGACTTATTATCAGGAGATACCACTCCCTGGAAAAGGACATTGCGCCTGGTAGAGGGGGCGTGAAAAGGAGGAAGAAACGGCAAGATGGGTAGACGGCAACCATGGGCTTGAACATAACAACTGCGGGGGCCCGGGCACTGCTTCATTCTGTTGAACGCAGAGCCACTGTGGATGGCAACCCACAGGAAGGCATCTAACAAGACCCAGATATTCATTTGCCATACTGTGGTTGCTTATGTGTTTCTCATATGTTGGAAAACACATCACCGGTATAGCAAATACAAAAAGGTCACCTCTGGTGCAAATTTTCAATATCATTGGGACATGCAGATCCCACTTACTCGGCCCTTGCACATCCTCTGGGGAGAAAATGGACTAGACAATCGAGCAGTGACGTGGTCGTCTCCTGAGACATTCAGATATGGCTAAGTTTCTTCTTGGCTCTATGGAAGGTAGACGGTTTTCTAGCTAGCTAGATGAAAACAAGGGTGATACAAATGAGGAATAGGTATTGTAGCACAATTTCATCCTATGATTCCATCTTATGATTTCACCTTATGATTCATGTAGCATAATTCCATCTCATGAAGGTGCCACTTGTTAAGAGGCAGAGCACGTTGGCCTGGCCAATTCAATAAAAAATGGCATTCATATGTTGACTTCATCACTTGTTCTTGGTAGATTATTATTATACGCTTTGCAGTCAGGAAGGCTGTCTTACGTATCACATTGAACTGTGGGTGGGGTCTCTGTACCTGCTGTGTGGATATTGCTTGGGAACTTGATAGATACATGATATCTCATGCCTTGTCTCTGGGTCAGGGTCACCATTCCATAGGATATTTGAGCACACTGTAAGTTTAATTTTGAGAAAAACCAGACCAAGTGACTTAGACATCCTATTTTAGTATTTTCTTGTATTTAGAAAGTTCATCTCCCCATTTTCTAGGTCATCAGCATTCAAGGAAATAACAGTATCACGCGTTAAGCTGGGTGGATTGGTGGTGTTAGGTGCCATGTTAGTTCAGACTCATAGTAAAACTGAACAAAACACTACCTGGTCCTGAGCCCCTCTCATAATTGTGAATATGTTTGAGCCCATTGTTGCAGCCATTGTATCAATCCATCTTATTGAGGGTCTTCATCTTATTTGCTGAGCCTCGACTTTACCAAATATGATCTGCTTTTTCAGGGACTAGTCCTTCCTGAGAACATAGCTGAAGTTCATGAGACAAGGTCGTGTCATCCTCAGGTCTAAGGAACATTCTGGTTATACTTCCTCCAAAACAGATTTCTTTTGTCTTCTGGCCATCCATGGAACGTTTTAAATAGTCACTGTCAACACCATAACTCAAGTTAACCATTTCTCATGTCTTGCTTATATATTGTCTGGCTTTCGCATGCGTAGGAGGCACTTGAAAACAGCATGGTCGCAGTGAGGTACACCTTAATCTTCAAGGTGCAGCTAAGTTCTTTCAGACTTCCACGAGGTTTGATGGTTAAGATTTTCCCAAAGAAAGGTATTCCTTGCTTTCTCGACGGATACTTCCTTGAGCATTGGTTGTGGGACCAAAGAAAATGAAATCCTTGACAATTTCAAGCTTTTCTTCATTGATCATGATGTTTCTCAATTATGAGGATTTTTAAATATCTGTTTTCTTTAATATATTGTTTAATGGGTTTATTGGCATAAAATTCACCAACCAAACAGTTAATTGGTTTAAATATATTAAAAAGAGTTGTGCAATCACCACCCCAGCCAATTTTAGAGCATTTTCTTCATTCTTGTACCAACTATTGTTAGCTCCTCATTACCCACTCCAACTTCCCTTGCCATAACCCCAAAGACCTATTAATCTAGTTACCATCTCTATGGATTAGCTATTCTGAGTTCCCTATCAAGAAAATCATATAAAATGACAACAACTCCAAATAAAACAGAAAAACTTCACTCCACAAGAAAGCAGAAGACAGAGAAAGTGAATACACTTCTGTTGCTGGTAAATTGGGTGGAGCAGCCTACCACTGGGGGAAAATCCTTAACAATACTTATATAGAACCCAAAGGAAAAATATACCTGGGACTATGTTCCTAATTGGACCCTTGGACCTCATTTCTATCCAGCCTCAGGGAACTAGGCCTTGGATTATAGACTACTGAGAATTTAGACCCTGCTTTTGAGGCACACGACGTTCATCATAGGTCACACCAGAAGGACTTGATGTGGACACCTCGCTAAGCACATTGGGTTTTACCACCAACTCATCAGTAGCAGATGTAAGGAACGGACATAATCCCTTAGACTCAAGATTGAAATGCACTCCTGAGAAAAGAAGCAGATGCCTGCTATCCCAAGGTTAAGGAATTTCAAGTCATTGAACTGTAGTTTGCGTCTATGCTTTAAGGGTACCCGATGAATCACCATATATTTATGTATATGATTGTAGCAATTGTATTTTGTAATGATTAAAATAAAGGTCTGGAGCCACACTGCTTGTTCAATCCCCCCTCTCACAGTCAAATCTCTAGTAGCCCAGGACTACCATATAGTTACCGTTCTAATGTTCTCCTTCTTTCTTATGACATTTATAGGCTGATATGCATGATTCTGACTTTGTGAATGAGTGTCACTGAAAGTTTTGTCCTATCCCCAGCCCCATCATCCCTGCAAATACTGCTCAGTTACTTGAGTTTAATCTGTGGAAGGTTAGTCATGGATTATAGTTTGAAGATGGCCTATACTTGTATAATTTCCTTTTCTCCGTTTAAATTCTATACCACTGGCTAAATTAATAACACTATCAATAGAATTACCATATGTCACAGGGAGATTACTTATAATGTTCTCTATCATAAACTGATAATGATGTCTCTAAAGTGAGCCAGAGACAAATATAAATCATAAATATACTAATGGATTTTAGGCTGGCACTTAATTCTAGTCCCACTCTAATAACAATTACTTCTTATGACATGGTACTACTCGGTACTCACCCTCATGAAAAGATCACTAAAGACATTGGTGCTACCGCAAAGTGTGGTGAAGAAGCCAGGTGGTTCCCTGCTATCAGAAACAATAGCATCTGAGGTCTTAAATTCGGTCTTAAAAGAAGTCGCCATTTAAGAGAATCATCAGCTCGGTCCACATGGAAGAAGCACACCAGCCTGTGTGATTCAAGGATTGAAAATTAAATCGAAATCCAAAAGAGGGAATAGTATCAGAGCTTAAATTATAAACACGCAGTTTGCAGAAAGCTACAACTGACCATGAAAGCCTAAAATCCATTGGCAGTCTCCTCACATTGATTAAGCCGCCAGTGAATACCCTCTGACCAGTGTGGCCCTCTGAATGGTCTTGTTACCAGGGAGAGAGCATTGTAAGGTCAATTGTGGCAGATATCATTCAGTTCAATGTAGTGCTGTGACATTTAACCTCCCTTTTGATCCATTTTAAAGTATCAGCTTTTACATTTCCGTTTGTCTTTTAAATTAGGATTTTTCTCTGTTTTGTCTAGTCATTGTTGCTGATGTCTTTTTCGCTGTTGCTTGTTTATTTGTTTTTGCTTCCTGTTCTCTGTGACTGTCTGTATATGAAACCCAGGATAGGTACATCTATAGCGATAGTAATGTCAGAGGTTAGGTGGTTAAGGAGAAAATCACCTAGGAGAATGGCCGGGAAGGTTTGAGAGAAATGGTGAGCTCACCACAAGGAGTTCAAGAAGAAAATATTCTGAAATGGATAGTGGTGATGAATTCATAACTCTTCTAAACGGGATTGAATGATTGTATTTCATGATATGAAGTATATGCCAATAAAGCTATCTTTACGTGTTTGTATACTAAAATAAGTAGACTTGATGTTTGCTGGTGGTGAGAAGGAGGGTGGGGGGGGAAAGCAATAACCTAATGTAGGAAGGCGTTGACTTAGATGAAGGGCAAGATGGTATCTGGGAGAGAGAGAAGAGGGAAAAAGGAATTAGGGGGACAGTGTAAGCTGTTGGGATGTTTGATGAGTTGTTTAAATTGTTGAATACAAAAAAAAAAAAAGATTATCTGAAATGTAAACTCCCCCTAATTCATAATTAGAAAGTTTAAAAAAAAAGATAGAAACTAAGACAAATTGGGAAATGACATCACGAATATCATACCTGAAGAAAGCAAATGGTCATTAAAAAGAAAAAAAAGAAAGAAAATATCAGAATGCGTGTCGAAAGGTTCTGCAATGTGCTCTTAATTATAAAATAACTAAAGCAAATAGAAGAAATAATGAAGTCAAAAAGCTAAATAGAAAACTTCAAAGGGCAGTTGGAGAAGGCAAAGTCAAATATTTTCATGAAATGTGCAAAGACCTAGAGTTAGAAAATCCAAAAGCACATGCTCAGCATATCTTAAACTGAAAGAACTGAAATATACATATATATTTTCAAACCTCAGGTTGAAAAACCAAAAGATTCTATAGGCAAAATATTGAAGGATGCAAGAAGCATCAAAAGAAGATGGGAAAAGTCAACATTTAGTCAACATTCAACCATCTCAAGAGGTAGCATAAGACAAAAGAACCAATGGTACTGAGGTAGAAGTTCAAGCTGTACTAAAAGCTTTAGTCAAAAATAAGATTCCAGGAATTGATGGAATACTAATCCAAATGTCCAGCAAGCTGATGAAGCACTGGAAGCACTTGTTTGTCTATGCCAGGAAATTTGGAAGACAGCTACTTGGTCAGCTAACTGGAAGACAGTCATTTTTGTAGCCATTTCAAAGAAAAATGACCCAACAGAATGCTTAAATTATAGAACAGTATCATTAACATCACATGCAAATACAATTTTACTGAAGATCATTAAACAACGATTATAGGAGTACATTGACAAGTAGCTGCCAGTGGTTCAGGTTGAATTCAGAAGAGAACATGGAACAAGGGATACTTAACTGATGTCATATGAATCTTGTCACAAAGTAGAGTATACCAGAAAGATATTTACTTGTGTTTTATTGACTATGCAAAGGCATTCGAGTGTGTGAATTATACCAGTTTTGAGAAAAATGGGAATTCCAGAACACTTCATTGTGCTCATGCAGAACTTGTACTTGGATCTAGAGGCAATTGTGGGAACAGAACAAGAGCATACTGCCAGGTTTAAAATCACGAAAGTTGTGTGTCAGGGTTGTATCCTCTCACTATACTTATTCAATCTATATGCTGAGTTTGTTAGTCTAGGTAAATTAGAGAAACAAATCCACAGAAACTATATCTCTATCTATCTATCTATCTATCTATCTATCTATCATCTATCATCTATCTATCTATCTATCTATCTATCTATCTATCTATCTATCTATCTATCTATCTATCTAAGTTTTATAAAAACGGCAAGTGTACGTTAAGAAAGCATCCCAACCCAGTGCTGTCCAAGCCCACGAGTCCAATATTAACCCATATGTCTGACACCAATCTACAAAGTCCTCCTCAATCTCACAAGACACACACAATGATGCCGACTGCAGGAGGAAAGCCGAATCAGTGAACCTGTAAGCATCTCAGTGCTGACAGGGGTCTCCACACGGCTGGCTGTTCCAGCACACAGGGCTGCATCAGGGCAAGCCCATGTGGCTTCTCCTCTGGGATGTCTTGCAGGAAGTGAGCCTTGCCAGCTGAAGCAGGGAACTGGTTAAAGCAGCTGCACCCTAGTCTGACCATCAGGAAGCAAGAGACCCGAGAATTAGAAAGGCAAGGCTCAAGGAGCCATTTCCCTCTCTGCCCTTCATTTAATCCCTCATGTCTTTATGAGCCAGGTTGGCACAATAAACCTTAACTATATCACTGAGCAAATAATTAACCTGAATTATAAAAAGAAGGATGTGACATCAGCATTGGAGAAAGGCTTATTGACAACCTTTAATATGCAGATGGCACAACCTTGCTAATGATTGTGAGAAAGACTAGAGTCCTTGCTGATTAAGATCAAGGATTGTAGCCTTCAGTATGGATTACAACTCAATATAAAGAAAACCAAAACACTCACAATGGGGCAAATAGGTAACAATATTATAAGTGAGACAAAAGGTTGACATTATCAAAAATTTCATCTCCTTTGGATGCACAATCAATGCTCCTGGAAGCAGCAGTCAGGACAGAAAATGAAGCTTACATTGGGTAAATATGTGGCACAAGACCTCTTTAAAGTGTTGAAAAGCAGTGATGTTACTTTGAGGACTAAGGTGCTCCTGAACCAAGCAATGGTATTTTCCATTGCCTCTTAATCTTGTGAAAGCTGAACACTGAATTGAGTAAAGACTACTGAAGGAGAAGTGATGTATTTGTTTTATGGTACTGGTAAAGAATATTGAAAGTACCAATGGACTGCCAAAAGAACCAGCAAATGTGTCTTGGAAATAGGGCCAGAAAGTTTTTTAGAGACAAGGATGGCAAGACAGTGTCACACATAATATGGACATGTTGTCAAGGGGGCACATCATGCCAGGAGAAGGACATCGTACTTGGTAGAGGGGCAGTGAAAAGGAGGAAGACCTTTGCCAAGGTAATTGACACAGTGGCTGCAACAATGGGTTCAAACATAAGAACAATTGTGAGGTTGGTGCAGGACAAAGATAGTGTTAACTTTCCTGTGCACATAGGGTCAGTTCGAGCAAAAACAAACTCATTGGCAGCTAGTAACAACCTAACTATATCTGTACAATCAACTTGCCAATGAACTCTGTCTGAGGGCAACACTATTCACATCCCTAGTCAATGCTCTGAGTGTTAAATGGAGACATAATCTGTGAGATTCTCTGTAAATGGATTTTGGCCTTTCACTGTTATCCACAGCCTTCTGCAAACCAGTGCTCAGAATTTAAGCTCTAATACAATTCCCTCCTCTGATCCTGGATCTTATGATTTTACAATTCTTAGATCAGATGGGCTTGTGTGCTCCTTTTGTGTGGACTTAGATGACACTAGGTGTGAGGATTTTGAGTTACTTTATATTGAGTTTTAATTCATATTGGAGGCTGCGTCTTTTTTCTTCATCAGTAAGTGAGTAAAGCTCTCTGGGCTTTCAGCAACCAAGGTTATATTATTTGCGTATCCTAGGCTTTTAATGAGCCTCTTCTATTGTAGTGGACTATGTATTAGGCTGCTAACCACTAGGTCACCAGTTGGAAACCATCAGACTTTCCATTGCAGTAAAAGTTAAAGTCTTAGGACCCACACAGAGTTCTACTTTATTCTACAGAGTTTAGTGTTTTGAGGGGTCTCCATCCTGTTCTTCTTTATATAGTCCAGGTTCTGTTATTTTTCTTTTTTTGCCCAGCATATAAAGCTAATAAGTATGGTGAAAGGAATGAATCTTGTTCTAATTTTTGTCAGCTTCAACCTGAACTTGCACACCAGCAACTAATGTCCTCTGCATTCTGCCCGTACCCTTGTTTTAAATGAGGATATTGAGTTTCTCCCTCATCTCTTTCCACAGATGTAGTCAATCTGATCCAGTGTGTTCCATCTGATGAGGTCCCTGAATATACTTTCCATTCACATTTTTGAAAAAGAATACCTTGAATGAATAGACTGTTGTTTATGCAAGACGGACGTAATCTTTACATTAGTATATCACCAAGAGCATATTTTCCAACTACAGATTATTCTTGTATTTTGCTTCTTGTACACCTCATTTCATTTTCTTCAGCTTCAATCTGAACTTGCATATAAAAAATTGGTGGTCTGTTCCATAGTAGGCCCCTGATCTTGTTTTGATTGATGATATTGAACTTTTCCATTGTCCTTTGCCCAGATTTAGGCCATTTGATTCCTATGTATTCCGTCTGATGAGGTCCATGCGCATAGTCAAGGTTTATGCTGCTTAAAAACAAAAGTTATTTAAAAAGTTGTTGGTCTTGCAAAATTCTAACATGTGATCTCCAGTATAATTTCTGTCACAAAACTCATATTTTTCAAGTTCTGATTTCTAATCTTCCTGACTTTCTTTTTCCAGTCCCCCTAATTATGAATGCATCTTGCTTGCATGTTTGATCAATTTCAGACTGAAGAAGTTGGTAAAAAAATTCTCAGTTTCTTCACTACTGGTTTTACTGGGTGGCATGTAGATTTGAATAGCAGTTATATTAATTGGTCTTCCTTGAAGGCATAGGGATGTCATACTAGCACAGACAGTATTACACTTCAAGATCGATCATAAAATGTCCCATTTGACAGTGACCATTACATCAGTCCTCTGCAATTTGTCCTTCCCAGCATAGTAAACCATATGATTACTCAATTCAAATTCTTGAGATCAATTCCTTTCAGCTCACTAATTTCTAGGATATTGAGATTTTTGTGTCTTGTTATTTTTAAATAGTTTCCGTATTCTTAGATTCCTACTTTGTACATTACACCTTCCAATGGTTAGTGTATGTTTTCAGCTAGTTCTCATTTTAAATTCTGTTATTTGTTCATTTACATCAGCAAATGAAGGCCCAAGTTTGCTCTATCCATTATCATTAAGCCAACTCTACTTTGGGCAGACAGTTCTTCCTTCGTCATATTTTGAGTGACTTCCAATCTGAGTGACTCATCTTCTGGCACAATATCAGTATGTTAGTCTGGATACATTAGAGAAACAAATCCACAGAAATTCATGTATAAGAGAGAGCTTTATATAAAGGGTAAGTGCACATCAAGAAAACATCCCAACCCAGTGCTGCTCAAACCCACAAGTCCAACATTAGCCCACGTGTCCGACACCAATCTACAAAGTCCTCCCCCATCTCACAAAACACACACTATGATGCCAACTGCAGGAGGAAAGCTGAATCAGTGATCGTGGAAGCATCTCATCACTGGCAAGGGTCTCCACAGGCTGCTCCAGCACCCTGGGCTGCGTCAGGGTAGGTCCATGTGGCTTCTCCTCAGGGATGTCTTACAGGAAGTGAGCCTTGCCAGCTGAAGCAAGGAACTGGCTAAGGCAGCTGCACCCTGGTCCAACCATCACAAAGCAAGAGACCCGAGAGCTCGAAAGGCGAGGCTCACCGAGCCATTTATCCCTCCGCCCTTCAATTAATGCCACATGTGTTTATTGGCCAGGTTGGCACAATAAACTACCTCAATCAGACAATTTTCTGCTGCTATTCATACGGCTTTTGGAAGTTAATGTCTCCGAAATGGACTACCTAGTCCTACTTCCTAGTCGGTCTTCATCTGGAAGCACTCCTGAAACCTGTACATCATGGGTGACCTTGATGGTATTTGAAATTCTAGTGGCATAATGACTTCCAGCATCACAACAATACACAAGCCACCACAGTACAACAAAATGATGAATGAGTGCTGTATATGGATACAATGAACAAAATCTAAGTGGCTGGTTCCTTCAGGACAAGTTCGAATCAATTGTAACCCTGTGTCCACTGTATCATTTGTTCTCTGAATGCTATTATTTTTGAACTTTTTCTACCACAAAAGCAAGTGGCCTGGCTTCTCTGGAACATAAAAATAACTAGGGTACAGCCTCTGTCACCCAAAAGCTTACATCGTCTTCATGTCCCCAACAACAAAGAGAATGTTCCAACTAAAAACCAGGCAGAAGACATGAATAGTTTCCCAAAGATGACACTGAGGTGGGCAACAAGCATGGGAGGAAACGCTTGGGATCACCAGTCATTTAAGAGATTCAAGTCAAAACAATGATGAGCTACTCCCTGACACCTGCACTGATAGTTAAGTTCAAAATAAGAGACAATAACAAATACTAGCAAAGTCATATTCTGCTGGTGGGACTATGAACCTGCACAACCATTGTGGAAAGCAGTGTGGTACATCAGCAAATAAATGTGAATAGAAATACCATTCGACCTAGGAATTGTTCTACTTAGTTTATACCCTAAAGAAATCAGGAGGACCCCATGTACATATGCATACACACCCCACGTTCATTGCCCTATTCATAGTGGCAAGGAGATGGAAACAACCCAAATGCCCATTGGTCAGAGAATGAATGAATAAACTTTGGGACATGCATACAATTCAATACTCTGCGTCATGACAGAATAATATAGAAATGATCAAACAGTTCAGGATCTGGATGAATCTGGAAGATATTATACTGAATGGAGTTAGTCAACCACAGGAAGACAAATGCTGTATGAAACCGTTAGAAGCTGGCACCAGCATTCTGCAGAGAGTGGAGACCCAGTGCCAGCAAGTCTATCCTCTTGCCTGGCAGCTCCGGGTGTGTCAGAGTAGAACTAGGCTCCACTGGGCTTTTAATGATTGATTTTTCAAATGTAGACTGCCAGACTTTCCTTCCAACGTGCCTCTAGACAGACATGCACCTCCACCTTTCAGCTAGTAGCTAAGCTCAGTAACTGTTCATACCACCCAGGGACCCCAGGCATTAGATACAGCAGAGCTAACACAAGAAGCCACAATGGCCAATTGGAAGGCAACTTGGATGGGGCTAAAGAACTGTGGTAGTTACATAATCTGGTGTGAACTTGAGACTATTAAGAGTGAAAGGGTGGAGTTTAGCCTATCAATCAGGTCGCAGCTTGAAGACCTCATTTGGAGGGGTTATGGAGATAAATAGCTCACTGGAAGTCAGACCCAGACTCTGCTTGACATCCTGTTGACAAGCCACATGGAGCTATGCTGATGAAGCCAGAGCCCTGGAGCTGAAGGAGCCACGTGGAGACCCATGCCAGCGCTGAGATGCTCCCACCACCACTGGATCCACAAGACTTTCTACCCATTGGCCTGTGATCTTCCTGCATTGGGCATCATTGCATGTGTTGCATGAGTCTGAAGAGGAATTTATAGACTGGTATTGGACATCTGGGCTAATATCAGACTTAAGGACATGAACTGGACTGGGCTGGGATGTTTTCTTAATATACCATTTCTCTTTGACATAAAGCTCTTTCTTATACACACACACACAAGAAACCATTGTTAATAAAGGGGAAATTTTTTCATATCAAAAGAAGTTGATGGTTACATGGAAGGGAGTGGAGGAGCGAGGGAAAAGGAAGGAGTGGGAAGCAAAAATAAAAAATCAAAGTTTACACAGCCTGGAGTGAGAAAGCATGCCGGCGGTAAACCAGGCAATAGGGGAAGGCAATCCCTCTGAAGGGAAATATGTCACTCTCTGTCTTTTGGAGAGCCAGCAACGGCTTCCCAGAGAAATGGCTTTTGTAACTGGGGTTCGAAGACTGAAGGTTCATTCTCTGGACTGGAGGAAGCACAATAAGTGCTTAGCCACGCTAACATGTCCATCCATAAATCTGTTCCCAATCCTTTTAGTTGAGTTGAAACCTGTCTTTTCTGGTCTGCCCTGACTCTTGGCTGCTGGTAGGGCCTCTTCTAGGCAACTTGACAGTCCCTGAATGTTCTCCTGGGGCATCTGAGTGAGACAGAGCTCAGCGAGCAGAGCCGCATTCCCAGCATGGGTGGTGAGGCTCATGGGAGGGGTAAGCGGAAGTATTTTTCCAAGAAGGTAGTGAGGTCAATTGCATTGGAGGGTGGATGAGCTACCTCCACGAAAGCAAAGGAAAAGAAGAAGATGAAATGTTTTTCTTTCTCTCGTGCCTGCACACCCACCACGAACACCTATGAGCCAAATCACCTGTCTGGGTCTCTCGCCAGGCCTCCTACCAACCAGTTAAACCTGATGACAAATGGGAGTTTATCCTTGTCTCTTGCTGTCCATACAATTTTAAAATTTAGCTTCCCATTCATAGTTCATAATATCTTCATCTTTAGTCGTCTAGGTGAGAACAGAAAAGTGAAACCTTTGGACCAGGCAAACAGAAGCAAGAAAATGAGGGGGCAGCAAAGATATCCTTGGCTGGCAGGGAGATGCCACCGGAACCCCCACTGGAACCAAGAGCCATCACATTCCCCCAACCACCAGCACCCTACTCTCTCAACTTGGATAGTGTATCACTGGTGTCATAAATAAACAAGAGGTACTTGGCAGGGCTGTTGGGAGCTGAGGAATATTTCTATTTCAGTCCGTCTCCACAGACAGCTTCCTTCTCTGGCTTCTTGCTGACAGGGCCTCTCTGCATATTCTGGGTTCAGGTTAGCCCAGATGAAGGACGTCTTGAGCCAGGAAATGGCAGGCCAGATGTGCCTTGGGCTGGAAGAGAAAGGGGACACACATGGGTGGGAGGAGAGGAAAGAGGGTGTTGATTCTAACAAAAACAGGCCATTTTAGTTGTGGTCTGGCCCCCTACTCCACCTGGACCTGCAATCTAAGGCTTGACTTGGCTTCGTAGATAGACTATGTGGAATCCAGCTCATTGGGGCAGTTTTTAAAACAGACTCAAATTCTGACTGGTCAGCACAAAGCAGAATTCACTTTGGCATGTTCACCTGATCAACTCGTTCAGTAAAGGTCTAAAAACACCAGCACTTCAGAACGTCATGGGAGCCGCTTTTACAACAAACAATGCATTGTTTCTCTTACTGTTGACATGAACCATAGTAAAATGCTATCGTTTGCTAAATATTAGTTGTTTATTCACTTCTCATTTCTCTCCTGTGTGTGAGTTGGTTTGGGGTTAGATCTTGGATCTCTTTGCACCATGTTAGAGTAGTTCTCTCTCTCTTTTTCTAATTCAGTGGTTCTCAACCTTACTAATGCTACAACCCTTTAATACAGTTCCTTATGTTGTGGTGACCCCCAACTATAAAATTGCTTTCGTTGCTACTTCATAACTATAATTTTGCTACTGTTGTGAATCAGGCAACCCCTGTGAAAGGGTCAATCGACCCCCAAAGGGGTCGCTACCCACAGGTTGAGAACCGATGCTCTAATTGAATACTCATTTATTAAGCAGGGTATCATATAAACTAGACACTCACCTCTAGCCATGTTTTCATGGAAGTCCCAAACTAAAGAATAAAAAAAATTGATGGGTTTTGGCAAGAACCTGATCCACTACTATCTGAATACCCTGTCTGGGCATATGAGGTACCTGCTTTTCAGCCTCAGGAAATGCCATCTGAGGGGCATGCATACAGTACCACAATCTGGTGATATTTCATGCTGTCTTCCCGTCAGTCTGGGATAAATTGTGTTTGTAAAGTTTGGCAAGCGTGGGTGAGTTCAGTGGAGCTGTTAGCTGTCTATTCAACATATTTATCTGTGTCATTGCCCATTCAAGATGTCTTTGTAATCATTATATAGGGATCACAGATAATAGACCATTTGAAATCTTACTTCAATTAAAACTTAATCCGTACATGTCAATAACCGTGTTTTATTACTGAAGGTTACAAATGAAAGCACTGTCCTTTGTGAATATAATTTTTAAAATGTAAGAAGCAGAAGTGGCCCAAACCTGTTCCAAAATAATATGTTCCACACTGTCTTGTCAACATTTGTCATTATGATAAATTTATGGTTATATATTGATATCCTATGCAAGTGGACAAAGTCATGATTTAATACAGAACAAAATCACATAAAATTATTCACCTTGCCATTTTAAATACATTCACATTTATTGGTTTTTATATTATTTGACAGAATATATTATTGGCTGAAAGATGGTTATATTTTATAAAATTAAGAAGAGTCCAAGCTTTCACGGAATAAAACTCACAATTGATGTATGTGTGGATTGTGATAAGAGTTGTATGAGCCTCTAATAAAATGATTTTTTTAAGAAAAACTCATTCTTGCTGTGCCAAGGGATATCTAACAATTCTAGAAACTATAAAATAATGTAAAGTGTATATTGGTAGGAGTTAGTGGCTGTCAGAGAGGAAGAGATTGAAGTAAAAAACAATCAGTTCCCAGGAGTCTAGATATATTACATTATTGTATCTCCAGTAAACCATTTCACTAAACTTGGTGTTTGGTAAAGATGGTGGCTAGGTTGAAGAAATGTCTTCATGTCCTACCCACTTAAAAAATAACATCACCGATGTTTAAGAAGTGCTCTTGAGTTTATTCATGAGAAGATTCTTTTGCAATTTTTAGCACCTATTTCTCCTTCCCTTTGTTAAAAGTGTCCCAGTTTTGGTTTGAGTTCCTGTCTCCATCATGAAGTCAAGGGGCTCAGTGTAAGCAGACCTCATTTCCACTCAGAGAAATCTTTCTGATTAGCATTCCGTCCCTAGACCACAATAATTGGTTCAAGATGATCATGTGACCCGATTTTCCCAGGAAACTCTAGGAGACATTTGTTTCAGACTTCTGGGAAAGAATTTCCTCAGCCATCTGTAGAAAGTACCTAGAGATTCTCTCTTTTCCTTTTGAGTGGTGTTCAGTGTGACTATAGGACCAAGAATTATTGACGCTGCTTGCAGGTCATGAGAAACAAAACCTCTAAAAGGTTATGTAATTGAAAGAACTGTAGAAACCATAACTAACCCATATCAACACATGCTTGAGTCATAGTACCCCCCTTTGTCTATGAACTGTTAAATCTCATGAGTCAATAAATTTCCGTCACCATGTAAATCAAGTAAGTCAACTTGAACTATTTTCTTTATATTGACACCACATTCCAATTATTGTACAGCTACCACATGAGGTCAGTGCTGTTATCATCACCATGCCTAGAGGAATTTCACTCATATCCAAGAGTGGTAGACACCTAATCTGATGTCAATTTGAGAATTAAGAGTATAGGGGTGGAGTCTAGCCTGTCAATCCGAAGATAGCCAATAAGACCTCTCTGTGGGCTTGGTCTTCTCCCGAGGATTCTGGGAACTGCTGATTTTCCTCCTTAAAGATGGGAGACACGCTCTCTCTCTCTGCTGACTCCCTGCAAGACATCCCTGAGAAGAAGCCACGTGGACTTACCCTGATGCAACCCTGGAAGCTAGAGAAGCTATGTGGAGACCCCTGCCAGCACTGAGATGCTTATAATGCCACTAGATCCAAAGACTTTCTGCCCACTGGCCTATGATCATACTGCACTCAGCATCATTGCATGTGTTTAGTGAGTCTGAAGAGGACTTTATATATTGATATTGGACTAATATTGGACTTATGGACTGGGCTGGGGCATTTTCTCAATATTCAACTACTCTTGTATATAAAAGTCTTTCTTATACTCATATGCATGTTAATGACTTTGTTTCTCTAGTCTACCCAGACTAACACACCAAGTTAAGAAACTTGTATGAAAACTTGCAAAAATACCAAGCTTTAATGGAATTAAAACCCACTTCAAAGTGAGGTGGTATAAATCCAGATTCCATACTCTTAACCAGCACCCTGGTATCTCATCCCTCTCTTACCATTAGGCAAGATTATATCAAAATAGTCTACAGATGTTCATCCTAAAGATCCCTGTAGAGGGGACATCAGCATATAGTATTGATAATTGGCAATATGCTCTCTTCAATATTGTAAATCCTTCTTACAAACAAAAAATGCCAAGCAATCATACACACTAGCACTGAGTTAATTCCACTTACAGTGTTTCTGAGACTATGAATCTATAGGATCAGCTTTATAGCCTCATCTATCTCCTGTGGAGTGGCTGGTGGGCTTGAACCACTGACTTTGTGGTTAGCAGCCTAACCCTTTTCCCACAGCACCACTGTTTGGGCTGTTTGACTATGCCTAATTCATACACTCACCATTATTCAACAAGTATATGGGAAGGCATACAAATTTTGTGGGAAAATTCCATTATTTTTATTCTCATTTTCCAAGAAATTTTTGATGCCTTTTCATACACTGAAAAGCTACTATATATCAAACACTGTTCTAAATACCAAAGATACGGCCCCCACTCTCATGGAATTTACATCTACTGTGGATACAGGTACTAAGTTTTATAATGCATAAATAAAGATAAAGCTCAGTGTCCAGTAAGAAAAATTTAAAATGATGGTTACTATAAGAATATTGAATGTGAATTCATATGTGTAATTCAGTGAAATTTTCCAAGGGTAAAGGACGGGAGACAAGATGCTGGCAGCTGGAGAATCATCTCATTCTAATCCACAAGCACACATCACAAGTTCAAACAAATCAGTGGCATCATATCCCTTGATATGTTTTCTATCTGTGTCACATCCAAGTGTGGGAGTCAAGAAAAGGAGAATTCTCACATGGTACAAAGAACATCGTAGAAGACTGAAGTCAATCGACGAGGCAATGATCATGGCAATAGGCCCACATATAATCTGTTGCCTTCATTGGAGGCTGTGCTAGGGAACCCAGTATCAGAAGTGAACAACCAGTGCCCAGGGCTAGCAGACTAACCTGGTCAGGAGCTAAAGAAATAGGAGATACCAAGGGTGGAAAGATTACCAGGTATGTGTTGTCCAGGGAAAATAATAAAAGCAAAGCAGTAGGCGACACTAAATTCAGTCTGATTTTGAGCAAGGAAATATATGTACTTTGGATTCCTTTTACTACTAGGATCAGGAAACTTGTATCTAGTCCTCTTTTGAAATTGTTGCCATCGGTAGAACTTTAGGATAAGTGCTTGCTGGAAAAGTTTTGGGTTCTGTTTAAATGCGAATGATGGGTGAGCTGAAAGGTGCTCTACCTTGGGTCACACTGCTTGTATTAAGCAACGATTAATAAGGACAAATGAGTAAATGATTATCCAACAAACAGCTTATTAGTATGTAGAACAGACTGTCTATGCCTTTGAAGCTTGCTATGTCGTTACTGTGCACATTTAGAGAGATTAATAATAATAATGATAATTACTAACAGATTATTCAACAAGATTCCTAAAAACCATTAGTGAAGCCTTGTTAGTTCTCTTCCAATTAACCATATATTTGACACACTTGCCTATTCAGACCATGACTTTACAAGCAAGGTGTTATAGTAGCTTCTACCCAGTAACTAGTCACGAAGTCACTAGGAGAACATTGAAGTTTTGTCAAAATTGTCAGTGTCACCCCTTCTCAGACCCTCCTAGGAAGCCTGGGAAATCCCTGGTCCCTTTGCACCCGTGAGGAATGGGGTTTGGTAGCTACCACAGCCCGGGTGTCTTTTTCTCAGACACAAAAAAAAGTAGTTTGAAAGACTACAAAGCATGTGGAACCACCCATTTAAATTGGATGCCTCGCCCATCATAAAAGTTAACCTTTTTGTGCCCCAGGGCTATTTACCCTGACCTACATAAGTCACCAACTTGAGCAATAGCTCTGGGCTCTCACCAACTAGCTCGGAGCTGCCACCACCTATTTGCTTGTGAAGTAAGTTTGTAGTGTCTTAAACTTTTTCTTTTTCTTTTTTTTTTTCATTTTCTAGCCCCCCACCCCACCCCAAGGTTACCTGTAAGCAGCCGTTTTGATCCACAGTGTGCTCTCGGTTTGGAAGAAAATTGGCCTAAATGCAGGGAAGAAGGAAGAAAAGGTCTCTGGGCAATGGTCAGATTGATGGAGAAAAGGCAGGGAAAGGTGCTTTGGGGTAGGTCGAATTCAAGGGCTACAAAAGATTTTGCTCTCCCAACCCTGGGGGCTGAATAACTGGGGACTCAACGTAGAGTAGAGCCGAGATGACTAAAGAGTAAATCACCCTCATGCTGCCACCCTGCTTCCCCGATTCTCTTCCCCACCCTGCCCGTCTTCCTCGGTCTCACACATCCTAAGCTGTACAGCGTGCCTTGCTTGGACACGGAGTGGGATGGAGAGAGGAAGGATTGCACATTCGCCATCCAGCTGCACAGACTCACTTTCTTCTCACTGCAGCCGATGCGAGCTCAGGAGCCCAGCCTGACCCAGCGCTGTGCCTTTGCAGGAACAAGGAACGGTTCCTGCCTTGGTCCCATCAGTGGATTTGATGCTGTTTCACAGCTTCTGAGAAAAGCAGAAAAGTCACCAATTAATTGGAGGGACAGAATGAGCCTTGAAAAAGAAGGACTCCTAGGTTCTGGTGTCTGATGGTCTGTGTTCAAATCTTGACTCCATCACTTCCTAACTCTTAGACCATGGGCCAATCAACCAGCCTCACTAGGCCTATCTTAAAATGGCTATAATAAGGGTGCCTTCCACCAGGTATCCTTGGAAATGTCTAATGGAATCATACGTTTTTAAGTGCTAGGCCAGTAATAATTCGTTTGGACTCTTGTCATTATTCCAAAGAAACAGCACAGAGCTCAGTGCTAAGAATCCCACAGGCCAGCTTGCTCTGAGAGCCAAAATCGAACTACACTTGTCCTCCCTGCTCCTGCCCACTGGGCTCCTTTATTACACAAAGCCCCCTCTCCGGAGTGTCTGAATCACTAAAATATGATTTTGATTTCAGCTTATGAACAGAGGATAAACTTGTACAATACTACTTTGATCATCAATTGATTAGGTCCCTTTGCCAATAGGATTACGAAGTCTCCATGGGCTAAGATGATGAATTCAGCCTCGGTTGGACTGATCCCTCCCCACCCATAATGGTTCCCAACTTGCGCTGTACGGGTTCCATGAAAAAGCCCTTGCCACATTGTGTTGCAATGATCTGTTTTCATGTCTCTGCAACTGAATTCTCTCTTTGAGAGTAGAAACTGAGTCTTATGGGTAATTGTATCTCTAATGCCTTAAGTGATCCCTACAGTATTGTAGGCATCAAATCAATGTCTATTGAGTGAAGACATAAATAAGCATGAAGCAAGTACAAAAATCTCATAAGACACATTCCTTAGGATATGCTTATGGGTGATTCTTGTGCATCCTGATGCCTTGGCAAGGGGCAGCTTGAGAATGTTGGGGATACGCATGAAAAAGGACTATCCTTGTCTATGATAAGGTGACCAGATTCTAACATTGGTAAAGCGGGACACCATTGATAAAACTCATATCCTGGTGAAATAGCCACATGGCAGCTGAAAAAATGGATACCCTAGCTTGTCATGCATTCTTTCCAAATATCAGGACTTTTTAAAAATACTGTGGGACGCAGGACAAATTGTTAAAAATCTGGACTGTCCCACCGAAAGTGGGATGTCTGGTCACCTTCTATGAGTATCTCTTTCCACTCTTTCCACTCTTTACTCTCCTTTCTTCTTCCTTTTCTTCCCTTCTCGTTTCTTTTCTCTCCGTGTTCTCTCTCTTCTTTCTTTTCTCCTTCTCCTCCTCCTCCTTCTTTGGGGTATGCGTGTAGGTGTGTATGCATGCCCCCTTACTTTTTTGGAAAATTGAGTTTCCCTGAGAAGATGGGTGTGTACACTGTGGTTCCAGAGCCCTGTGTGGCTCTTCCGGGACATCCAGGTCACTCGGAAGTAAAACTAAAAAAAACAATTTAAAGGATATCATTCAGACAATGGTGATTTCATTTGTTTGTAAAAATATATTTATATATTTATGGAGCTTGAATAATTTTTAACCTGTCATGAAGGACAATATCAGCTCTCCTATCTCAAAAGTTTGCCAACCTCTGCCCTAGAAGATATCTTGGTTGGAGAAGGTAAGGGGACTAACTTCGGTACCCCACATCTGCCACCCTTCACTTTTTCTAATGCCAAAGGATTTTCTCTTATACACTGACTCACCAATGGATGGAAGTTCACAGACCCTGTGATCTGACTGGGTTATTGACTATGGGTGTCATGTTCCAAGGCCATTTTCAGACCAAGAGAATTTCTTTTAGGCCAGGCAAAGTGGAAGCACACATGTTTGCATGGAGCATGCAACAAGGTTTTGGGGGTTTTTCCTTAAAATTATGTACAAGAGCTTTGTTCCTTTGGTCAGCCTAGTTGCCTGGCATGCATTGATTTCCTACTCAAAGCAGGTGGAACAACTTTAGCCTTTTCTCTCAACCATATTACCAAGCCTGTGCCCAGCCCCACGCTTCAATTGCCTGTCGGGACATCAGCAACATGGCGGCACTGGTGTCTTGTTTGGTTTTATCTTCTCCAACGTGATCTTGAACTTTCAAAGGATGGCCAAAGGAGATGTTTGAAAGGACGGCACTGCTTAAGCTGCATTCATCTCCCCACTGCTAGTGAGGCTGACAGGAGTAGCTCATAAATCAGAATAAGAAAACAAAGCCATGTCTTCTCCAGGCTGCTATTGGCTTGCAGGATGCATGCTCTGCAAGGAATGTTTTGAAAAGTGATACCTGGGTTCAGGTATGCCTTTGACCCTTCTTCTGCCACTCCCCAGCACCATGCAGGGTCTTCACGAGACCCCAAACTCTGGTGATATTTCTGGGTCCCCTTTGTCTCCTACAGTTGTGCCATTTGAGCCAATCCCTTGGGAATGATTCCCCTTTGACCCATCACCCTGTCAACAATTAAAAGAAGCTACATGCATTTGACATGTGTCCACAGAACCTGTCCAGTCAGGGAACCAAGGGCCATGTAACCCAAACCTATCATTCACCTAGGAGGTCAGTTTTCTTTTTTACATGTGACATTACTTTTATATGACTATAAATGGTCACTTGTCCATAATGGTAACAGAAAAAAACAAAGGAAAATCAGAGCAACTTAAACCTGGTTCATATCATTGGACCCTGTTGCCGTTGAGATACCATGCATTCACCTTCTGTCTTGTGAGTAACTCCAATAAATAAACTTCTACATCTCACAATCACATGCATTTTTCCTAAAAAAGTGTTCATGTGCTCAATATAAACATTTAATAGTCTGCCACCATTCTTTGTAACCCTGTTTTGACAAATCTTCATTATCTATGAAACTCCTAAGAATAAGGAAAAGATTAGAGTGACCCAATAGTCCCTCACAATGAGAGGCCTTGTGTAGTTAACACTCCGGTGCTTTTGTGCTGTGACTGCAACTTGAGAGCCATCCCTGGGTGCTGTTCTGGACTATAAAAGAGGTCCCAAATCTCAAATTTAATTTTAGGACAACATTTATTACGTCTGAGGCAGGAAAAGACAAGAGAGAGACAAAAACACTTCATCCAGATGAAGGAGACCAGAAGCATTAGATCACAATGGTGTCCACAGGTTGGCCAAAAATTGGTGACATAAAAAGGGTGTGGGAGGGCAAAGGAAACTGCCACAAAATGCTTATTGGCAGCAGGTCAGTACACAGTTACAGGTGCGATTACTGAGGCAGGAACAGGACCGCGATAGGGACACATCCATGACATTAGAAAGGAGAGGTTACAAGATTGATTCCAGGCCCTCTGAACAAAGCAGTCAGAATATGACTCATGAACCCAGGACCCAAGCGCCCCAGTTTCCATTAAGGGCACACCCAGGCAAGTCCCTAAGGACTGTGCTGCTTCTCTCTGGACCTGCTAAGGGAGGGCCAGTCATCCATTCTCGGATGGGCTCTGCCTGAGGACAAAGCTATTCACGCTGTGGTTAATGGTCAGAAAAAATTCAATGGAGGTTGAATTTATGTGGAGATTTATGATGTGCATTTAGGGCTTCCCCCATAAACCAGAGTCTTTTTTGCAAGCTTAGCGTTCAGATACTTGAGCTCGAATACAGTGTGAAGCTTTCATTGTTCCACTGCTAACTGAAAAGCTAGAGGTTTGCATCTCCCCAGGAGCACTATGTGATGATCTACTTTTGAAAAATCAGTCTTTGGAAATCTTCTGGCTCCAAGTCCTACCCTGACAGCCGTGGTGTTGCCTGAAATGAGAGTTGACCCCATGACAACTGGTTGGGGAGCCTTCCGTCTATAAGAGGAAGTGGAAAGCGCATAGATGTGCCTACAAGAAGTAAGAGACTTCCTAGGTGGGCATCTTCTCAGCAGAAACCCATCCCTGGAAAAAGACATCAGGCTTGGTAACGCTGAGAGCGAGCGGACACAGGGAAAGACCTTCAATTAGATGGATAGACACAGTGGTTGCACCAGAATGGGCTCCAATCTTACACCTGTGAAGATGCCACAGGACAGACAGTGTGTTGTTTATCTGTTGTGTCCAGGGCATCAGACAATACCTCTGGGTGGCAGAAGATGAGAGCCTGCTTCTATTGTCTACATCGTCTGTCCGATCCTCCTTCTGGAACTCATGCTGCAACTCAACATTTTCAATGAGAAGCGTAAAGAATTGTGTGATGCTGAGCCATCCTGCTTTAAAAGCAACAACAATAATTCTGTCGATTCGGTGAAAGCAAACGGTGGTCTGTAACATCAGGCACTAGACAGTAAATGTCTAGTAATTCATTCAAAAAAAATCTAAAATAGAATCCATTAGAACTGGTAGGATATTGGTGGTGAAAAAGGAGATGTAAATTATCCACACTTATGCTTAAGATGCAAAACCTGATCATGTTTGGCATCAGGCCAGCTACCATTAAAGTAATTATTTTTAATCATCAGCACTTGGTGACATGAATACTCACATTTGTTGATTTACTGAGAAAAGCACTTTATATTGTAAATAAAAAGGATGGAAATATATATACATTTGGATTTTAGAGCAAATAATAATGATAGTTCTTGCTTTCCCTGCGGATCTTTTCTTTTGCAAAGCATATCTGCTTCTATGTGGCTCAGATGTCACCCCTGAGTAAATGTTATTAACGGCAGGTGAGAGCTGAGTTTTAGATGCCGTTTTTTAAGAGGTAGTCAGTTCTATTATTAAATAAGAATCAGGGAACAAAAGGTTCTTGGTGATTCCTTTAAAGGTACCCATGAGGGATATAGCTATTAAAATGTACCCCAAGAACTGCCATGAGCACCCCAGACAGGACAAATAATGACTTTTTTTTCACATCAGTTGGCCAGTCTCTGGTGCGATTTGCAGGTAAAGCTGAGTCGCCAGGGAGACAAGGGCCAGAGAGGCATTTCAGACAAGACAGAGACCCATGCAGGGGACCAAGGATGCTGGGTCATGTGTTCGGAGAGAGAAAAGCTTGGTGAATGAAGGAGATGAGGCTTGGAAGTCAGCAGGCTGAATATCTGAGAGGCCTTCCACCCGGGGACAGACAATTGACATCCCTGGGTAAGGCAGTGGTTTGCAAACATTTTTTTTTAAACCTATCACCATGGAGTCAGTGCAATGTGCATTTGAGTAGATCCAGCCTCCCTCTGCTGGATTCTCAGGGGGCTGATTTTATTTATTTATTTTTTTCTGAAAGAGATCATCGGGCCTCTCTTCTGAGGCAACACTGGGTGGACCCCATCTGTCAACCCCAGCACAACAGTTGTTTCTACTAACCCGGGATCCATGATGAACATAACGGCATCGAAAAATTGCCTAAGCTTGCTTAAACTGTATTTGTCAATAAACTCAAGGCCCTACTCCACTCCCCGCTCCCACCCGCTGCAGAGAGCCATAACTTGTGGATCGAGGGCAGTGGCCAGAAACAAGTATTTGAACAAGCCAGGGGCACATCTCCTCCTCCGTTCGCCCTCCTCTGCGCAGGTTGTACAGCGATGGTCCCTTTGTCAGATGTGCTCTCATAATTAACGAGGAGCCCCCTTTCAGACTTTGATCAGAGCGGGGATCGCTTTATTGGCAATCTGGAAAATGCACCGAAGGACAAGACTGGAGTCAGGGAGAGCGGTTATTGTGATCCCTGCACTATGGCATTCGTGTGGAGGACGAAAAGAGAGGGAAAGTCAGAGACATTGCAAAGGAAAGTTTGAGGAGATGGACGACATGAAGGGTTGTGATTGTTGTTAGCTGTCACCAAGCTGGCCCCCCCTCCTCGCAGCCCTACGGAAACACCGCCGGATCCTGCGCCATCTTCACAGGGGTGATGTTTTGCGTCCATTGTCACAGTCACCGTGTCACTGCATCTCATTGGGGGGCTTCCTCTTGTCCACTTTCCCAAGTACGAGATCCATTTCCAAGGACCTCTCTCCCCTGATAACAGAGCCAAGCATATGCGACAAAGGGTTGCCATCCTCACTTCTAAGTAGCCTTCTGGCTGTACTTCTTGCAAAATAGAGTTCTTTGTTCTTCTGACAGTCCGTGGTACTTCCAATATTCTTCCCCCACACCGTAACTCAAAGGTACCAATTCTTCGGCAGTATTTCTTTTCCCTTGTCCTACTTTCAAATGCATAGGAGGCGATTGAAAACACCATGGCTTGGCTCAGGCGTACCTCAGCCCAAAAACTAACATCATGGTTCTTTCACACATTAACGAGAACTTGTGCAGCAGATTTGCCCAATGCAATATGTTATTTAATTTCTTGGTGTCAGGTTCCATGAATAATGATTGTAGATTCAGGTAAATGAAATTCTTGACAAATTCAGTCTTTTCTATGTTTACCAACTGATCTGAAATTGAAGATTCTATTTCTTTACAATGAGTTCTAATCCATACTGAAGTATATGTATCTTTATCAGTAAATGCTCCAAGTTCTCTTGGAATTCGGCAAGCAAGGTTTTGGATTTTTTCCCCTTCTTTTTTTGAATCAATTTATTGGGGGCTCGTACAACTCTTATCACAATCCATACATCCATCCATTGTGTCAAGCACATTTATACATTTGCTGCCATCATCATTCTCAAAACATTTTCTTTCTACCTGAGCCCTTGGTATCAGCTTCTCATTTTTCTCGTCCCTCCCCCACCCTCCTCTCACAAACCCTTGATAATTTATAAATTATTATTATTTTTTCATGTCTTACACTGCAATGTCTCCCTTCTCCCACTTTTTGGTTGTCCGTCCCTCAGGGAGGAGAGTATATGAGGATCTTGGTGATTGGTTCCTCCTTTCTTCCCGCACCTTCCCCTTCCCCTCCTGGTATCATTACTCTCATTATTGGTCCTGAGGGGTTTATCTATCCTGGATTCCCTGTGTTTACAGCTCTTATTTGTACCAGTGTATATCCTCTGTTCCAAGCCGGATTTGTAAGGTAGACAGTGGGCTGGGAGGAAGCATTAAAGAACTAGAGGAATGTTGTATGCTTCATCGGTGTTATACTGCACCCTGACTGGCTCATCTCTTCCTTGTGACCCTTCTGTAAGGGGATGTCCAGTTGCCTACAGATGGGCTTTGGGTCTCCATTCCATACTCCCTCTTATTCACAATGATATGATATTTTGTTCTTTGATGTCTGATACCTGATCAAATATTGAGTAGGGTCACATCATAAAGACTAATTGTTCTTAGGACTAATTGGTCTTACAATTAAGTACAACCTCAAAGTCCATTCATTTATTTATGGTTTATATATATCACTGGTCCACTGTAAACACATTATTGACATTTCTTGGGGGAATATTATAAACAATCCCAATGAGACATATGATATTTCAATTACATATTTTTAATTACTGATCCTTCCTAATTATTCATTCACTTTATTGCATGTTTAATAATTTCAGACAGAAGAAATTATTAACATTTTTCAGTTTCTTCATCATTGACATAAGATTGGTACATAAATTTGAATATTCAATAACAGTTGTATTAATTAATAATTGCTTTATTTGTAGACATATAGATATTATCCTATCATATATAAATAATTGCATTTCAAGATCTTGAAATGTTCTTTCAGAAGATACCATTTCTCTTGAATTTTTCATTCCTAGCATAGTAAATTATACAATTACCCAACTCACGATGGCCAATACCTGTTCATTTCAGCTCACTGAATGCCTAGGGCATCTGTCTTTCCGCATTTCATTTCTTTTTATTAGAATTTTCCTGTATTCATACTTTGTACAGTCCACATTTTATTAGCTAATGTTTGCCTCTGTTTCTTCTCATTTTGAGTCGTGCCCTAGAAGTAAACGAGAACCCCAAATGCTTGGCTCTTTCCACATTATTAAAGTTGGTTCTACCATGGGGAGGCAGCTCTTCCCCCGGCATGTTATGAGTGTTTTCTCACCTGAGTAACTCATATTCTGCAATTATATCAAATAACACCCCACTGCAGTTCATAAGGACTGCAGGGGCTCGTTCTTCAGAAGCAGACCGCTGTCCCTTCTTCCTATTCTGTTCTCAGTTTGGAAGCTCGGCAGACATCTGTTCACCATGGTGACCCTGCTAGTGACCAACATAGATTCTAGCATTGCACCTACCTGCAAGCCCACCACAATAGGACAAACAAAAACACGAGTGGGGTGCATGTAGAATACAAGGAGAAAAGTTTTTAAGTTACTCTTGTATTTCCATTGTTGACAGGGAAGATCAACATGATGAGAGTTATTGGTGTTGGACTTGAGATGATTCCAAGTCGTCATGAGCTCGTGTGATGGAGAGGCACTGCCTCAGAGGGTTCTCTTGGCTACAGCCTTGCTAGAAGCAGACCACCAGGTCTTTCTTCAAAGGAGGAGCTAGATGGGTTTGAACTGCCAACCTTTCCCTTAACAGTCACAGTTGCACCCTTAGGGTTGTTTTTTGTTTGTTTGCTTTATGGTAGCAAGAAGAGTCTTGCTCTTCCGTTTGTCTTCTGGGGATGTGGGTTTGGGAAGGAACTTTTCTTGGCATGAGTATACTATTTGGTCTCATATCCCTGGATTCATCTGTGAGACAATCCACTGGGAGCGACTTGGTAAGTCTGACGTTTAGAAAGATGGTGTGAGCTTGATGGGGCGACCTCCAAGGTCATCGGTTTCAAATCAGTAGAGAAGTCTGTGGGCGAGGAAGATGTCTCCCAGGAAGTACTGAAAGGGGAAGGGACTTGGGTTTTCACAAAATGAAGAACTGCAAGAAACCCACCAGCCCTTCTTGTCTCAGGAAAATCACCGGATTTTCAGTTTTTCTCTTCCGACCAACTTCGTACTACTTGTTCTGTGGGCCGCAGGACAAGCCTAACAGGAGGAGAAGAAAATCTACTGGGGTTGGTGGGTGTGGTTGTTGGTGGCTGTTGGAGCTGCCGTACATGCCCAGTGACCTCACACACAACTACGTCAGGCTGTTTTGAGCCACAGGGATTTCACTGACTGATTTTTGGAAGTCGATTGCCAGGCCTTTCTCCTTAGCCACCTTAGTCTGGAAGCTCAGCTGAAACCTGCTCAGTTACCCAGCTGCCCGCACGCCTCCCCTGACAGACAGGCCGGAGCTGTGTTTGAGGTGCATCAGCCAGAAACAAAAGCTGTGTCCCCACCATGGACGATGAGAACTCTACCACTGACCCAGCCACCACTGCCCTCTTTGTTTTGATAGGCGCATCATTTCATAAAGAGCAGTTTCTAAATCTCAAAGTGTCAGGGACACGCTCTGAAAATCTCCATAGAACTCGATCAAAAAACATTTTCTCTCCTTTGCCCGTGTTTTCGCAACTACCCGTATTTAACCTAAAGGAAGCGTTTTCTTTATTAAATTCTTTTGAGGGTTTGTTTGTTTTAGATGGGCTTAATTGCTAGTATTTTTCCTCCTGTGACCTCTGGGTCCTGCCATTTGCAGATATGAGTAAAAGTAATATACAGGATTACACTTGAAAGCCATACATGTCATTAGATTAATTTTACAGTCAGAAAGGAGAGTGACACTTGCAAACATTTAGGCCAGGGTGTGTCTAGGTCCAAAGACAACATGGGAAAATATTGATAGGGAAGCAAACAAAGGTGATTTAGTCCCCAGAAGGAGGTCGGCTAATTTAGGGCAAGAGCCGACTGCTAGCCAGTCAGATCTTTACTGTGTACCTCCCTTCGTCCTCTACTCCCCCCATCCCACCTCCCACTTCCCAACCAAACCCCTCTTTGGAAAACTCACATTAGTGCTCTGGCTTCTTGCCCAAGGACTTGCAAAAGGAAGGATCATCACTGAGCTAGATGTTCTTTGCTGGCCATAAGTCTCCTCTCTCCTCTAACACAGACGCAGGCGCTCCAGTGGGGATTCAATCCTAAGAATCCAGTAGATGTAATAGCAGGATCTGAGGACAGCATAAGGATTTAGTGGGAACCATATGGATAGGGGCCCCCTTGTAGTCTCTGGGGTCTGCTCCCCAGACCTTGGCCGTGCTGGTTTCACAGATGGGAAAATGCAGGTAGAGTTTTCTTTCCAATTGTAACATCCTCTGGTTAAATCATATGCCTGTATTTCTCAGTCACTTCTGTCCAGATCGATTTTCCTAATGAGGCTTTATGTTCCTATGAAATCAAGCTGCTTTCCTCAAAAAGATTAGTTTGTTAAAAAAAAAAAAAAAGAAGAGCTTATAATAAATTCTATTGGTTTGTTGACCAATGTGCTATTATTTTTTAAAGTCTAAGATACTTCCAAACGCTGGCAGCCATGAAGGACAACGTATTTGTCTTCTGGAAACAAATTTTTGGAACATGTTTTCCCACAGAACCGACATGTGATAGGGTTTTAGACGAATACGCACAAGTGTGCCTAATTAAATAAAAATATGAGTTTATAAGAATACAGTTGTAATGGTCAATGGAAAAAGAACCTGGAAAACTTTAGAAATAGCTGTTATATTCACAGCCTCAGAAACCTTACATAGGATTGCTATGAGTTAGAATTGACTTGATGGCCATGTTTTTTTATCCAAAAAAGGGTGTGGTGTTTTGTTAGGTTGAGGAGGGGACTGGTGCCTGCTTTGTTCTAAGGTAAGGTGACCAGATGTCCCGCTTTTGGCAGGACAGTCCCAATTTTTAGCAATTTTTCCCGTGTCCCGCGGCATTTTTAAAAAGTCCTGATTTTTTGAAAGAATGCACAACAAGCTAGGGTATACAGTTTTCGGCTGCCATGTGGCTGTTTCGCCAGGATATGAGTTTTATCAATGGTATCCCGCTTTTGTCCCACTTTGTTAAAATCTGGTCACCTTATTCTAAGGCAATTGTGGGTATAAACTTAAGCCTTGTGGTCTGGAAGAGGCTAATTATAGAACTCTATCATTGCCAATTGAAAGGAGAATCATTTGTGTGTGTGTGTGTGTGTGTGTGTGTGTGTGTGTGTGTGTGTGTATGTGATTCTCTACTGACATGGTTTTTGTTTTATATGTGTTTTATTTCCTGTCCTACTGGGGACTTACTCAGATTTTATGGGAGGTGTTTTTCTCTTTTTAAATGTCTTTGACAAGTATCGTCCATTTTGTCAATTAAGCAACATACATCTGTTGTAGTCAACTAGCAAGGGCATTGCTTTTCAGAAGGATCTTAACAGACATTTCTTTCCTTTTCCCATCTTGTCAGCATCTCTTTGTCTACTTCCCTTCTCTATTTTCTTTTCTTTTGTTTTCTGTGTGCATCAAAAATGAAATCTGCCAGAAGTTTTCAGCCGTCAGGTTTATGGAGGAATAATTCAGATGCAGTAAAAGTCAATCTTTCTGGATACAGATTATGGCCTTCTGAGAAACTTAGATAGTCTTGTAACAATCAAGATACAGACGATTTAAATTACCCCAAACATTATTTCATGACATCATAGTCAATCTCCTCTTCACGCTCTCAATTCCTGACATCTCTGCTCTGTTTGATATCTTCATATTTTCACCTTTTCCCCAATGACTGTGCATGAATCATACCTGAGTAACACTTTGAATCTGACTTTTTTCCCTTGGCATAATAGTGCTTTGAAGATCCACTGGTCGTGTTCTATGTATCTATAGTTGGGTCTTTTTCATTGATGGGTGGCATTCTATGGTCTGGACACTTCTCTATTTATTTAACCACTGATGGAAATGAGGGTTGTTCTCAGTTTTGGTGTGTTTATGAATAAATAAGATGTGAACATTTGCATTCAGCTCTTTGTGTGTCTATGCATAGCTTTTTAAAGCATTTAATGAGTTTCATTGTGAGTCTGAGGAAAACAGATTGGAAGGAGAAGAATCTGGAGAGGCGAGAGCTTGGAGAGTGAGAAGAAAGATTGTGCGCATGCTGATGAGAAAGGGAATGCATGTGGAAGAGTGGGAGAATGTGTCTGTGTTTATAGTCTTGATCACTAGGAAGAGAATGGACATATTGGTGGGAATGGTTACTGTGATATCTGGTGTTTGTGTTAGTCCGGGTAGACTAGAGAAACAAATCCAGGGAGACTGTCATATGTACAAGAAAGAGCTTTATGTACAAGGGCAATTGAATATTGAGAAAACATCCCAGCCCAGTCCAGATCAAATCCATAAGTCTGATATGAGGCCATATACCAATACCAATCTATAGACCATATACCAATACTGATAGCAATCTATAATGTTCTCTTCAGACTCATGAAACACATGAAGTGACACCGAATGCAGGAAGATCACAGGCCAGTGGGTGGGAAGTCTTGTGGATCCAGTGGCATTGGGAGCATCTCAGCTCTGGCAGGGGTCTCCACGTGGCTGCTCCAGCTCAGGGCGCTAGCATAGTTCCATGTATCTGGTCAGTAGAGTGTATCTCAGGGAGTGACTCAAGAGAGAGTGTCTCCCACCTCCAAGGAGGAAATACAGGAATTTCCAGAATCCTCAGGGGAAAGCCAAGTCCACACAGTGGCCTCATTGGCTATCCAATGATTGACAGACTGGATTCCACCCCTTCACTCAAAATCCTCTCAAATTGACAACAGATTATTTAACTACCACATTGTGAGTACAATTTGAAGTGTATTTTCACCTTCTACCACTGTGCTTGGCCTAGAAGGGGTGCTTTGATACACATGTTTGTTGAACGCACAATAAGATACAAATGAAGTCAGTGAGCATGGGGGCAGGAAGTGGTTTCATTTGAAAGGACACAGTGGCAAGTTCTGATTGCACATGTATTCTGATATTTAAGGTTTCTGGTTCAGGATTTCCTAGTTTTCAAAGAATACAATAAAATGTTTGCCGCCAACATAACACCAAAGAAAAAAAATTGGGTGTGTGTGGGAGTGGTGGTGGTGGTTAAATAACCAACAGAAGCCGTGGTGGAACAGTGATTGCGCATCGGGCTGCGATCCTCAAGGAAGTAGTAGGCGTAACCAAGTCCTAGAGGCAGCATCTCGGGAGAAAGATGGTATTTTCTGCCCCCGTAAGGAATGCGTTCTTGGAAACCCACAGAGACAGTTCTACCCTGTTCTGTAGGGTGCTATGAGTCGGCATTGACTTGATGACGGTGAGGGAAAGCCACACTATGGAGATGAATACTCAAGAACAGGGTTAGGGGTGGGAGAAACACAGATGCAATGCTTTCCACCCTGGTGGCCTCCTGAGCATCATCCTGTTCCTCTTGCTTTTCACATCCCTGAGGGCAGCAGCCCTCCTGGACACTCCTGGACTCAACCCCACCCCTACTCAAGCCCACCCAGACTGAAGCTGTCTCTCATGATTTTCATACCATCTTTCTGTTTAACACAACTTTCTTCTGTCACATCTGTGATTGGTGAGGCACTGTGGTATGACCATCCAAATCGAGGCACCTTTGAAAGTAAAAGAAAACAGGAGTTTAATTATACACGGATAGCAAATGCCCAGGAGAACTGTCACGTGCAAGCCAGGAGCTGTGGCCACCCTGGGGAGATGTATATTTTTTGCTAAGGCTATTGCACTACCTTCGCTTCATTTTAAAGTCCCATACCTTCCTGCTCACTGCCATTGATTTGATGTCGACTCATAGTGACCCTGTATGACGTGGTAGAGCTGCCCCTGTGGATTCCTGAGACTAACTCTTCTTGGAACTAGAAACCCTCTTCTTTCTCCCAAGACACCTTCTCTAGGACTTGGTTATGCCCATTTCTTCCGCTTATTTTTTTTCCCCAGTTCATCACTCCATTCATTTATTCACTCAATAGTCAAAGGTTCATCCAATATTCATAATAGTTGTGACACCTCATTTCTCAAGCATCTTCACCTGATGGATTGAGTCAATTCCAACTGATACCAACCCTCTAGGACCGAGTTGAACTGCTGCTTTGGGGTGCCAAGACCATCGATCTTTTTTTTTTTTTTTTAATTATTTTATTGGGGGCTTGTACAATTCTTATCACAATCCATTGTGTCAAGCACATATGTACATTTATTGCCCTCATCATTCTCAAAACATTTGCCTTCTACTTTAGCCCTTAATATCAGTTGCTCATTTCCCCCCTCCCTATCCCCTCCCACCTCCCTTATGAACCCTTCATAATTCATAACTTATTATAGTTTTGTCATAAGTTACACTGTCCGACGTTTTCAGCAGCAAATCGCCTCGACTTTCTCCCACAGAGGCGCGAGTGCATTTGAACGGCTCACCTTGAAGCTTTCACCAAACACATTGGCCCTTAATGCCACGGGGCTCCTGAATCGCAGGTTTGGTGGTCAGAGGTGTGTTCAGTACATTCTCTCTCACAGAATGTGGTGCTTTTGTTCCCATTGAGAAACCACTTCTGCCACTGCCTCCTCCTCTTGGCTGCGGTGGCCCTCGGCCATCATCCCCTCTCCATCTGACTTCGAAATCACTTCCGACCAACCATCCTGCTGCCTCGCTTGCTCCTTTAAATTCATTCTCCACCTGGCAACTGAAGTAATTTTTAAAATACACATCAGGTCACAGCTGCCCGCCTCATAAAAACCTTCAGTGACTTCCCATTATGGAGAACAAGTTTGAAACTCCTTACCTGGCCCCACAAAGTCCTGCTGGTATGGCCACTGCCTACTTATCCTCCTTCATTTCACCGCCATCTCTACAGCTCTTCTCCAACTTTCTGGACCCAACCAGGTCCTTCAAAAGTGCCAGGCTATTCTGCCTACAGGCCTTGACATTGCTTGGGCCTAGTTCTTTATACAACATTCCCAGATGTATCTCTCAGGTCTTCGTTTAAAAGTGACGAGGGGGAAAGTTCTTGCCTGAC
Organism: Echinops telfairi; assembly: GCF_000313985.2. Lineage (NCBI taxonomy): Eukaryota > Metazoa > Chordata > Mammalia > Afrosoricida > Tenrecidae > Echinops > Echinops telfairi. The sequence goes on along the minus strand of NW_022106471.1, from coordinate 5,693,923 downwards.
ATCAGAGGTGCCGTTTATTTTTTCACAATACTATCTGGTTACTTGATGTATTTATTAGATAGCTGAGCTCCTCCTGTCCATCCTAAGAATCCTGGTGGCATAGTGGTTTTGTGTTGGACGGCTAACTGCAAAGTGAGTGGTTTGAAACCACCAGCCGCTCCTAGGAAGAGGAGGCTTTCGAGTCTCGTGAAGAGTTACAGTCTCAGAAACCCACGGGGGCAGTCCTACCCAGCCATATTGAATCAGCATCAACTCCATGGTAGTGTGTTGGACCTGCTTTGGGCTGTCTTTCCTGTGGGAAAGGAGTTCTATGAAGACAGGGCTTGTATTGCAGCTGGATTAATACTTCCTCTGTCTCCCAACCCTCAGGCGCAGTACCTTGAACCCGATGGAGGCTCTATGAATATTTAATGAATGAATGTTACAAATGATTTTAGTTATAAAACCTTCGAGTTGATTTCACATTTGAAGGGGAGATTTTTCTAGAAATGGAGTTTACAATTCAAAAAACATAGATTTTTGAGGTTTTTAATTTGTATTACCCTCTACCTAGGGTAATTGACAGAAGTATGGATATTAATGAACATTGATTTATCATTTACTATTTTTCTTGTTCATGGAGATCTCATCTCACAACTGATATTATTTGTGCTTTATTGCTGAGAAATAACAACTTTTCATTTGCTTCTTAATCTTTCGTAGTTTTCTCTGTGTGTGTGTACGCTCACATGCGCACATGTGCATGTCTGTTTCATAGTCTTAGTAATTTAAATAAAGTTTGCTAGTTAAAAGTTTTTATCTTAAATTTGTTATCAGTAAGATGTCTCATTTGTTTTATTTTAAATGGGATCAGTATTCACTGGATTGTCATTTAAGGTTTCACCTTGCTAAAGTTTTCAGATGTAAAAAATTGTTTTAGTGTTTAGAATAAGAAGCCTTGGTGGCTCAGTGATTAAGCATTCAAGCTAATTGGAAAGTTGATGTTATCAAACCCACCCAGCATGGCTCCTCAAGAGAAAGAATTGGTGACCTGCAAATCTGAAGATGCCAATCCAGGAAACGCCCTGGGGCAGGTCTACTGCCACACCTTGCTGCTGTCAGCCAAATCAATTGCATGAGACCTAACCACAGCAACATGCCATTGGATTTATGGGTCCTCTCCCCTGGGGTTCATTCAGTGCTGTCATTATGGAAAGTCTTTCCTACCCAAAGATAATATAACATTTTAATAATATTTCTATAATTTATTTATAAATATACATATATATATTTACACAAATTCTTTATTTTAAATGATACTTTTACAACAGATTTTTTTTTTCTTTTTGGTATGAGGTAAAACCCTAATTTCACTTTTTCCCAAATATTTGTATATTTTATAATATCATTTATTGAACAATTAACTCAAACCTCAGTAATTTGAATCGTTTCGTTTTTCAAATAAAATATGAATATTTCTGAATATTTCACTTGGTTCCTTTCATTTTTGTTACTCTTCCTGTACTCTTTGCTACACTGTTTTAAGCATTATAACATTATTGATGAGATATAGACGGGCAGCTTCCTCACCATAACTTCTTTTTTCAATAGGGGTTTTGTTATTTGCAAACATTTATTTCTCCAAGTGAACTTTTAAATCATCCTTAGCAAGCTTCAAAAAGAATAGCTATGCATTTGGAATAACATTGCATTGTATTTATAGATTAACATAGCTATCAATTCGTCTTTTATAAGATGATATATGAATAATTCATCTTTTATAAGATTGATGCTTCCTATTAAAGAAAATGATAAATTGGCATTTTTTCAAGTTTTGGTAAGACTTATTTTAGGATTTTCATACATTTTTAAGTTAGTTCCTTCATAATTTTTATAATTTGGACCTGTAATTATGAAGAAAAGACCTGTTTCCACTGAGTTTTTTAATTGTTTGGTATTAGTATATAAGAAGCTGTGATTTGACTGCACATATTTTTTTAACAGGATAACTTATTTTTTATTCATTCATAGGAATTTTTCCTATGTTTTCCTGATAGAAAAGGACCAAATCATGGTCATTTGAAATGATTTTAGCTCACCTAGGATGGCGCACTGCTGGCGAAGTGGTTATGTGTTGGGATGCTCACCACAAGATCAGCAGCTCAAGACCCTAAGCCACTTTGCTGAAGAAAAAAATGAGCTTTCTAATCCCATAAAGAAGTCCAGTCTTGACACCCCACAAGGGCAGTTCTACCTTGTCCTATAGGGTCACTACGAGTCAGAACGGACTCGATAGCAGTGAGTTGGCATGGAATAAGGGACACAGCCGTAGTCCGTCGGTAAAATTCTGTGTCAATGCACTTCAAACAAAGTCACCACCCATTTGTCAGTGGAGGCTTACTTGCTGCTGTGATGCTGAACATATTTCGTGAAACTTCCATATTAAGAGAGGCTAAAAAAGAAAGAAAACAAAATAAAAACCAGCAATCTGCTTCTGAAAAAATCAGCCAATAATAATGATATAGCTAAAACTGCTAAATCTGCAGCCAATCTGGGGGGGATGTGGAACTAAGCAGCATTCATTGCCATTATGCATGGGCTGCCGTGCGTCAGAGCCAAGTCTATGGCAGCACAACAAACGTTGTTGTTGTTCTTGTTGTTATTAGGTGCCCTCCAGTCAGTTCCAGTTCAAAGTGACACTAGGTACAACCGTCTTGTGCCAGGCTTGCGATTGTTCTTATGCTTGAGCCCGTTGTTGCAGCTACTGCGTCGGTTCATCTTGTTGAGGGCCTTCCTCTTGATGCCGTCTACTTTACTAAGCATGATGTTCTTCACCAGGGACTGATCTCTCCGATGTGTCCAAAGTCCATGAGAACAAGCCATGAGCGTTAAGGAGCGTTGTGACTGGACTTCTTCCAAGACAGATATACTTGTTCTTTTGCCAGTCCATGGTACTTCCAATAGGTGTTGCCAGCACCATCATTCAAAGGCATAGATTCGTCTTCAGACTTCCTTGTTCAATGTGCAACTTTCACATGCACGTGAAGGGATTGAAAGTGCCACAGCTTGGACCAAGAGCACCTTAGGGTTCAAAGTATCATCCTTGTTTGTCACCACTTTAAAAAGGTCTGTGCAGCAGATTTATCCAATGCTATGTGTCCTTTGTGCTTTTGAAGGCTGCTTCCTTGAACATTGATTGTGGATCCGAGCAAGACAAAATTCTTGACAACCTGAATCATGTCTCAATTTATCACATTATTACCTACTGGCCAATTGTAAAACTTTTGTTTTCTTTACATTGAGTTATAATTCAGACTGAAGGCTTCAATTCTTGAGGTTTATCAGCAAAGCTTCAAGACCTTCATACTTCGAGCCAGCAAGTTTGTGTTATCTGCAAGCCTAAGGTTGATCATAAGCCTTCTTCCAATCCTGATGGCACATTCTCTTCATTTAACCCAGCTTCTCTGGTGATTTTCTCAGTAAAAAGATTGAATAAGTATGGTGAGAGGATACAACCCTGATGCATGCCTTTCCTGATTTTAGACCATCCAATATCCCTTGTGTGTGCAAACAACTGCCTCTTCATGAGCACAATGAAGTGTTCTCACATTGCCATTCTTCTCAAAGCTATCCATAGTTTGTTAGAATCCACACTGCAGAACAACACCTTGATATAATCAAGGACATACAAGTAAACACCTTTCTGGTATGTTCTGCTTTCAGCCAAGATCCATATGACATTCAGCAACGATAGCCCTTGTTCCACGTCTTCTTCTGAATCTGGCCTGAACCTGTGATAGATCCCTGTCAATGTACTACTACAACCATTGTTGTATACTCTTCAGCAAAATTTCACTTGCCTGTGTTATCAGTGATATGGTTCACTAATGTGAGCATTCTGTTGGGTCACTTTTTTTGGAATGGGTCCCTATATGGATCTCTTCCAGTCATTTTGTCAAGTAGCTGCCATCCACATTTCTTGGCAGGAATGAGTAAGTGCTGGCAGTACGTCATCCATTTGTTGAAACGTTTCAATTGATAGTCCATCAATTTCTGTAGCCCTGTATTAGGCTAATGCTTTCAGTGCAGTTTCAACTTCCTTCATCGCCATTGCCTCTCCTGTGCTATGGTGGAACATCAACTAGTTCTTTTTGCTACAGTAACTTTGTATTCTGTCCTGTTTCCTTTGATGCTTCTTGCATAATTTAATATTTTTATCCATAGAATCTTTCAAGATGGCAACTTGAGGCTTAAATGGTTTTTTCTTGACTTCATTCAGCTTAAGAGGCTGAGCATGTTCCTTAGCTCTGGTGTTCAGACATTTCGTTATACTATTTGACTTTGTCTTCTCCAGGTGCCCTTTGTAATTTCTGTTCTGCTGGTGTACATCATCCTTTCTTCCATCTGCTTTAGCTACTTTATGATGAAGAGCAAGTTTCAGTCTCTTCTGTCATGCCCTTTGATCTTTTCTGTGTTTCCTGTCTTTTTAATGACCTTTGGCTTTCTCCATGAATGATGCTCTTGATGACCTCCCATGGCTCACCGGGTCTTCTGTCCTTAGTGTTCAATGCATCAAATCCGTTCTTCAGATGTTCTCAAAATTCAATGGGATAGACTCAAAGTCGTATTTTGGCTCTAATGGACTTGTTTTCATTGCCTTCAGTTTTAACCTGAACTTACACATGAGCACTTGGTAGTCTATTCCACAGTCAGTCTCTGGCCTGGCTACTAGTCATTTATGGTTATTAGTAAGTTTCCTCCAGGCCTGATGCTTTTTCATATAGTACAGCTTCTCAGATTATTTGCCCAAAATATGGAATGAATAAGTTTGCTGAACAGATAGAACCTTGGTATAAGGGGAATTACTGATTTTAAACCAGAAGGTAGCCCATGCTCTGTTTGAAGAGTTGCCTCTTGGTGTATGTACAGATTCTGCATGAGCACAATTTAATGTTCAGGAATTCCCCTTATATTCAATCTAATCCATAATTTGTTATGAAGTATACAAGTATAAAATATAGTGAATGGCAGAGATGAGACATTCTGAGCAGAGAATTCCATCAGAGAACACTCGCAGAGGATGCAAACATTGTGCTGTGATCAGCAGGGAGAATCAGATGTGGCTGGAAGAGGGGCATCTTCCTGGAAGTCAGAAAAAGGGGTACAAAGATCCCAACGAATAATAGAAAAGAACATTTTGTGGAAACTGAAGAAAAACCTAAAGCATGGTGAGTCAGGGGTTGAATGTAAGAGCCTGGCTTGCTGAGATCAACCAGAGTGCTGTTTGTCACCTCCGTTTTTGTTCTACTTTAAGCACCATGAAAAGTCACGGGATGGTTTAAGGGCAGGAGTAACACAAAGCAATCGCATTTCAGAAGGCTATCTTTGGTCTGAATCAACCTGACATTTAATCAATCATAGATTTGTATTTATTACTTTTGCCCAAAGCTAGGGGTCGTCCACGAGTTGTTCTGTGAGTCAGTTAGGGATTAGTTCTTGTTTGCTTAACACTTATTGACTGATGATCAATTTCAGAAATTCACTAAACATTTATTGATCACCTAATCATTACCAAGTTTTACAACAGATATTAAGAAGCCTGGTGGCACAGCAATTAAGCACTTGGCTGCAAAGGAAAGGCTGACAGTTCTAACCCACCCAGCATGCAATAGAGATCTATTTTCATAATGTTGCAGCATAGAAAACCATATGGGTGGTTCAATTCTGTCCTGTGAGGTTACCATGAGTTTAAATCTATTCAGTGGTTCCTAACAACTTAATAATTATTAGGGGAGCATGCACACATGTACGCATGACAGAAAGATAGGAGAGAAAATTAAATGTAACTGAAATTACGTGAAAATTGAGATGTAAAGAATTTGAAGAAAAGGTCACAACTCTGCTGGGGACAGAGGAAGGGAGAGGTCAGGAGTGACATTGTGTTGTGACGTGATGTTGACATTGAATTTTGAAGATTCCATTCCTTTGTTGTAAAACCATGGTATTTCCAATCACCTCACATACACATGGAAGTTGAACATTGGATAAGGAAGACTGAGGAAGAATTGATGCCTTTGAATCGTGGGGAAGATGAAGAAAGTACCATGGACTGTACCATGAGCTGCCAAAGCAACAACAAATCTGTCTCGGAAAAATTCCCGTCAGAATGCTCCTTAGATGCATGGATGGTAAGACTTTGTCTCATATATTTTGGGCATATTATCAGGATGGACCTGTCCCTGGAAAAGAATGTCATGCCTGGTGAAGCAGAGGGGCACTGATAAAGAAAGAGTAAGACCTTCAGCAAGATGGACGGACACAGTGGCTACAACAATGGGCTCAAACATAAGAACAATTGTGAGGAGGGCACTGGACTGGGTGGTGTTTTGTTCTGTTGTACATAGGGTTATTATGATTCGGAACCAATTCAACAAGCAACAACAAGTACACGTTGTACAACCAAGGGATAAAAGGAGAATAGTGTGTACATCTCACAAAGTTGTTAAGGCGGCATTGAAGACAATGATGAACACCCTAAGAAGATAGAATTCAGACAGCAATAAAGGGATCGAAAGAGATAAGGCCAAACATGTAGACAGGGCTGTCAGTGAGAAAGGGGATTACATATTTAGAAAGCTGCTCGATTTATGCAGGAGAAATTGGGCATCATTGAAGGGATCTAAGTAGGAAAGTAACTTGATCAGATTTATTTGTATAAAAACTATGTAATCTGGTAAATCCATTGGATCAAGACTAGATGTACCAGATCCTATTAAGTTAGATGATAAATGAAGAAAATTTGAGCCAGGACTTTGGTGAAGAACATGTGGAGGCAACAAGAGTTATGGAGAATAGCAGAGTGTGGGACAGTCCTTAAATGACAGCAGGTGGGATAAAGGAAGGAATCAGAAAGACTCCAAGGTAAATGGGAGGGACCCCAGCTCAGTGGTATTATTCTGTTGGTTTGAGGGGGCGGGGGGGCCAGGGCAAATGAATGTGTTCATTTGGGAATGTGTTGGTTTAAAGCAGATGTAGCCATGCGTTTCTGTATAGGGCCAGACAGTAATAATTTTAGGCCCTATGAGCCAAATGGTCCATTACAACTGTTCAACTCTGCCTTATTGGAGCAAAGGAAGTCACAGAAAATATGTAAGCAAAATGAATATCCGTGTTCTAAGACAACAGGTCAGATTTGGCTCATAGGCTATAGTCTGCCAATTCCAAGTTGAAGATATGTGGAAAAATTGCAGATCTCAGCTAATGAAGTGATTTGTTTGGTCTGAGCAGTATATCTTTATTATTTTTCTTATTTGCATCTGAATATTTTAAAAGATAAGAACTCTTCATTTCACCATAAGCCCTGCCATTCTGAAAGGAATCTAGCATACTCTCACTGCCATTGAGTACATTCTGACTCCTAGTGACCCTGTAGTGCAGGGTTGAGTTTACCCTTTGTTATTTCTGTGGCTATAAATCTTTACAGAATAAGGAAATCGCCTCTTTCTCCCACAGAGCAGCTGGTGGGTTCAGACTACTAACCTTGTGATTAATAGGCCAATATGTAACCCAAGATGCCACCAGGGTTTCTATCCCACATAGTAGACTTATATTTTTATGTTACCTGTCCATTCTCTGTCATAATTTGAGTTCTTCATGCCCATCATATAAATGTGCTTGGTCTTGGGGGTAGACAAGGCAGAAGATCGAGTAGGATCAATACTTGGAGGACAGCAACATTTAAGGGGGTGGGGGATAGAACAACAGGACCATGGGTGAAGGGAGACAGCGGAGAGTCTGCGATATGAAAATAAGAATTTATAATTTATCAAGGGTTCATGAGTGGGAATATGGGGGAGGGAGAAAAAGAGGAGCTGATACCAAGGGCTCAAGTAGAAAGAAAATGATGGCAACATATGTATAAATGTGCTTGATACAATGGATGTGTGGATTGTTATAAGAGCTGGAAGAACCCCCAATAAAATGATTTATTACCAAAAAAAGAACCGTCACAAAAAGATCGAATAATGTGTCTGAAATTGGAATGGCTAAAAGTGGGGAAATTCCCTACTTAAAATTGGTGAGTATTATAATCTTTCAAGACCAAAGACACATGCCACCTTTCTGTGACATTTCTGCCAACTACCTCAAAGTTTCTGAACGGAAACCCTGGATTTTGCCCTCGGTTGATTGTATTGCTTGATTGCATTGTTCTCTTACAGCCTCTTAATGTACCTGAGCTTTGACTCCCCAGTGGGTCTTGGACTTATTGTGTTTCTTACCCTTTTATGTTGCTCACAAATCCTAACACAGTAATAAGTACTTAAGAGATACTCCACAAATAATTGTTGCTTGCCTCTGACTGGCTTCCAAGATGAAAAGAGTATTAATTGGTATTTTAAGAAAATGACCTATTTGGTTTTATATTTAAGTTCCTGGAACTTAAATTGTTTAGCCAGGTTCTCATCAGGAACCTGCCCATTCTTCCCTCTCCTACCCACCCTTCCCATGAATCTATTTTCCTTTGGCAATCTCATGTAACCCTAGAACCAATCCATCCTACCACACATGGAGTTCCTATCAAATACTACACTTCCTCTCCAATGGCTTCTCTTATTTCCCATGTATTTGTCCTAATGCATTGTCCTTTTGACCCAAAGAATTATCTAATGGTTTTCACAGAGTGTGCAAAAAGGTAACCTCCTTCAATTTAGTGATAATCATATATAGTATACTTTCAAACCGATTTGCAGATACGAATGAACTCACTATTTCCTAAAGGACTCTGCTAAACAGTTTAGCATTTGAATATCCACTGGGAAAGTGGGGCGACCATAGTCACAGGTGAGGGGTGGAGGAAATATCCCCGGGGAACCCAGTGCTTCAGGTGCTGTGACGGTTGCAGTGCACTGAGCTCCCATCGGCTCTTCACACACACACATACACACACACACACACACACACACACGAATAATTCTGACTCTCTCCATATTCTATCAGGTACAAGACACAATGCATTAGGAGCTGGTGTCAAGAGGCTTCTGTTAGGAAAGTTTCGAGGAAGTAATTCCCTTCCTTTTCAAAGGTGAATTAAGCCTTTCCACATATACATGTAGCCCTTGCTTAATGAGCCCTCTCAGAAGAAGCAGGGTGAGCGAGTTTATTTACCTTCAAATAATAGTTTAATGACCTTCAGACTTCCAAATTTGAGAATCTGTTTAGATCACAGAATGCAATCGCTGCTGCTGTGTAGAGTTAGTGTGAGGAAAAAGGTGCACCACCAAATGTTCAACTTCAAGAGTGTAAACATCTTTTTGGCCAAGGTGTGGCTCACAAAGCCATACCTTTATGAAGCACAAAGATACCCTTTCAGAGCACCGCCATCCCTTCAAAAGTTAGCTGAGCTACCAAAAGACGGTCAACCCCCTGAACAGTTTGTAGAGCTGACATATAATGGGAGAGACACGTATTAGCAAATGTAAACCCAACCTTTCAAATAAAGTCCCTTTTCCTTTATGCCCCCAGAGCCTGGTAACCTTCTGACATTCTTATCTCCTAAACTTGTTGTTTTCTTTCCATCTGCTAAGTATTAAATGATGTCAATTCTTCCCTCCCAACTCTACATCTACCCCCATCAAACTAGACTAAATAGAACTAAATTCAATTACTGCCTTAAGATAGATTCTGCCTTACTGAAAAACAAAATATCGTCCTTTTTACTTTATTTAAATCAAAAGTCATGCTTGAGCTTGGTCCCTTCTGATCACTGCAGCTTCTATGAGGGAAGGGGTAAAGCAGGCGCCCTTGCATTACAGCTTATGACTCATCGTTGTCTGTCAATTCCAAAGGGCCCACAGGGTTTCCGAGGCTGTAACCTTTATAGAAGCAGACTCCCCTCGTCGCTGTTCTGTGGTGTGGCCAGTGGGTTGGAACCATGGATTTTTCTGCTAACTGCCAATTGCTTTATGCCCTGTATCACTAGGGAGGGCCCCTGATGTCTTACACACTGCTGGCGAATGGTGCTCTTGGGAACTTAAATCCCTCTGACAGAGAGGCCATCAACGTTGGTTCGTTCAAGAGTTTTCCTGTTTGGGTTCCAGCTGCAACCACCTCAAAGTGAAGACAGTAAACTTGGGATGTGCAGGATCATCATTTAAAGGGCCTTGGGTGGGTGGCTATCTTGAGATTGAAAGTAGAAACAAAATAACACAACTCGTTGGGCCCAAGAAAGTGTGAAAGTAAACCCATGTTCTAGAAATGAGTAGGCGGAGGTGTTTAGAGAGAAAATGAAGAAAAATGGGCACCCATTGTATGCCTTTAGTGGACACCCACCAGGCACACGAACGTAAGTCACGGGGACCTAGGAAATGCCCTTTGCCAAAGGCGGCCCCGCTATTCCACATGACTGTCCTTGGGCCACCAGGGTCATTGTCCTAGATTACTCAGTATACATCGTGGACATCATTAACAAGAAGGCACCATTGCTTATACAATTCATGCTACTCAGGAGCCATCAGATTGCCTCCTCCCAAGATGTGACCAGGACAGCAATTGGGCTGGCAGAGGGTGGTCTTGGCTCAGCAGGGGAATGGAAGGAGTTCATCAGTGGTCTGGGTGCCGGTGGGGCGACAATAAATGAAGATCGTAAGCTAGCATTGCTGAAAGGAAGACGAGAAGCACTTGTTTCACATTCCAAGTATGAAATATAGTCTCCTGTTAAATCATTCTTTTAAGGTGAAAAAAAGAATTGAAGTGCATAATAATACAGCAGGATCTGGACATGGCGGATTCAAGAGGAGTGGTATGCGAGTGCCTGGGGTTTGAGCAACATTGACATGACAGAAAATGAAGTGTTGGAAGAAGGCTTACATTGACCTTTAAATTCCTGCCAAATGACCACTCCCACACCATTCCTCAGGCTGCCCCAGGCTTCTGAACTGATGCTGGAGCTCGTATTCAGTTAAGTGGAAACCAGAGAGATGCTCATCCCAGCTCCTGCTTTCTTCTAGCTATGGACCAGAGATTCCAGCCTGTCACCCATGAGCTCTAGCTGTTGTTTTAGCTGTGCCTCCTTTCTAAAATATCAAAAGCAAACCAAGCCCACCGTCACTGAGTTGATTCCAACTCACAGCAATCCGATTGGACAGCGTAGAGCTTCCCTGAGGACATCCAAGACTGTAAATCTTTATGGAAACAGCATGCCGCATCTTCCTCCCACGTGGCGCCTGGTGGGTTCAAACTGCCAGCTGCTCAGCACTTCAACGACAGTGCCACTGGGGCGCCTTCTGTCTATATCCCTTGAATCTCCAAGCATTCCATTAGCTGCCGGACACACTAACCATTCACAATACCCCAGGAGTCCCCATCCTAAAGGTAAGCTTATGTAAGTGCAAGTCCACCCAGGATAAGAATTGTTTTATGAGTGAGTATCCCCAGAAAGGACTCCCTTGTATGAAGAGCCTTGGCTGCTGGGTCATGGTCACTATGTTTTTCAGACCCCCTGGAGGCACTTTGGGGTCCTGACAGAGTGTTCCTGAATTCAGCCAGCCTGGGGTGGCGCCGCCCTCCTTCCTCAGGAGCAACAGCCACTCCCTGGCTTCTGAATCACCAGCACCCTGATGGTGATCAGAGCACCAAGAAGGGACTAATTTAAAAACCAAACAATGTGGTAATTGCCCCTGGTCACCAGGCTGCCTTAGCTTTTGGAGGGCCCCTGTTTCCGATTAGGGAAGCCTGGATCCGATGACTAACCAAGTGTAACGAATGATCAAAGCGCCCATGACAACAGCGCGAGCGCCCAGTGATTGATCTGGATGACATAATAATGATAACCAATGAGGTGAGGCAGGGGTGGTCCCCTCCAGGTAAGACTGGGGTGAGCACTGCCCAGGTCAGCTGGTCCATTCAAGGAAAAGAGTCATCGTGGTGGAAGTAGAGGCAAGCAGGAAGCACAGGCGCCCAGAGAACACAGGCACCCCCAGTGAGACTGGGACTCTCATCCGAGATGGAGGCAAAGACGTGCCCTGGTGGCATCGTGAGTTACTGGTTACGCTGTTAATCACAAAGTCAGCAGTTTGAGCCCACCTGCCCCTGCAATGGTGAAAAACGAGGCTTTCTGCTTCCTAAAGCTGCACAGCCCCTGAAAGCCACAGGAGGGTTCTCCTGCTCCGTAGAGTCTCGGTGGTTCGGGATTGACTTGAAGGCAGTAGGAGGCCTTGGAATTAGGAATCCGGAGGCTGGTGCTGCACTGGCTAGTGGGTCCCTGAGTCAGAGCCTAACAACAACGATCCTGGAGTAGACTATCACTACCACAGCCACTAAGGGTCTCGACAAACACTTTTATAATAAAAATAGAAAGTAAGAAAATGCTAAATCATTTCAATAAAAAGAGGGCTTGTTTTAAAATTATTCTTCATGGCCATGTTTTCCCACTGGGAGAGGAATTACCACTTTGCAAATCAATAAAGCCTAGCAGGTTTTACTTTTATCATTTGGATAAAGATGCTTTTTCAATAAAGTTCTGTATTTCCTATTTTCTCAGGGAATATGTGCCAAATCTAATTGGACTCTTCCTTCGCGTGTTCAAAATATTGTACACAGCAGTGTACTAGTATTGACTTCAAAGCCAATTGAAGTACGTAGTAGTATCACTGGCCCCCTATACCAAATGACCCCCCAAATAATAACTAGTCATTCTTACATCTGGTTCTAGGGGGCAGAGGGGGTCCAGTGAGAGGCTCCTGACCTTTCAGGTGGGGTCCAATGTTTGATGCCTAGGCCATGCCCCTCATGCAAAGCCAGTCGCCATTTGTCAGTGGGGGATTGCATTCTATTCTCATACTGACAAGTACCTCAAGAGGATCGGCTAGACAAGTGGGCCTCAATCTTCCCAAGGCCGCCACCCTTTCATACAGTTCCACATGTTGTGGTGACCACCCCTAACCATAACAGTATTTTCGTTGCTACTACATGGCTGTCATTTTGCTACTCTTATTAATCAGGTGACCCCTGGTAAAAGGTCGTTGGACCCCCAAAGGGATCACGACCCACCGGTTGAGAACCACTGGCCGAGACTCAGACAGATGAGAGAACCAGGCAACATGTAATTCCCTTGTGAGTGGGATGTGATAAGTCAGCCAGCCAAGCCCACGACAGCCAACGACAGCGATGAATACAAGATGTCTGTGTCTTGGGGTTTCAGAATACTTTGGTTGTCAGGCTCTCAGCTCGTCTTTTCTCTGAGACGTTTTTCTTGCCGCCCCCCTCTCGATTTTTCTAAGGAGATGAAGAAGAAGAAGAAATGTCTTGGATGTATTCATTTATGTTTTGCACAAAATGATGATGATAAAGAATTGCAAAATCAGGGACAAAAGGTGCTGCCGTGCTTGTCCCCACCTAGCTTTCCACAGGGCTCTCCATGGGCAACGTTGCCAGCTTCAGAGCCCTGGGTTGGGAAAGGAGAGTCATATTACTAACCTGGCACAAGACTCACAGGTGCAAAGACTATTGACTGTAAGGATCTGATAAAAATCAAGATACTCTGACTAAACGCAAACCCATCTTTTAAGAAAGGCCTGACCTGGATTCTTCAGCAAAGCATCGTTGTTACTCATCTACCTAGGACATTACACGACATCTCTTCCTGTTGACTAAGGAAGGGTTTCATTGTCCATTTTTTTAAGCCAGTTTTGTTGGTTTGATTGCTTGTGTTTTAAAGGGGACATAGTCCTACGAAAAATCTAAACTGTTTCTCAATGGGAAAAAGGAGATGTCTTTTCATTTCTGACCTATTTAAGGATTCGTCTCCAATGTTTTGTGGTTGAAACTTGTATTTTAAGATGTTTACCCTCTAATCTGTAAACTTTAAGCCTTAGACCCAAACTGTCTTTGAAAGACTAAGTTTTCTTTGACTCACAAGATAGTTTATCTTAATGAATCAAGTACATCTGACCTGAGCATCGGGCTCTTTTAAAAAATGGCCTATGTGAGATCAAATGGATGGTGGAAACCCCAACGCTTGTGTGGGAAGTTTTAGGTAATAGCAGTGACATAATTTGGACAGCAAGAATGGCTGTGGTCAACGGCACCACATTTTACGCATTCAAATGGCCGAATTGATACCTCATTGGCTGCAGCATGTGCTTTTGCCAGAACTAAAAAAGTAAGGGAGGAAAAAGACTATGAGTCTAACGCACAATTGACACTTGCCACCTTAGCCGGGGAACCTCGGGCTTCTCACAACGTCCTTGTTGTACTCGGCTTCTGCGCCTAGACTTCCAGTACCTTCTCCACCTGTTCCTATCTGGCAACTCCAGAGCCATGCAGGACAGTGAGAAAGAGGAGGTGGAGAAAAAACAGGAAGGAAAAGAAGTTCACAGTTGTATGCTAGTGGGGAGTAGAGATTATCTCATTTCCCCATGGTGAGATCTCACAGATCAACCCCCCTCCTTGCCAGTGGCCACAGGAGGAGGCAGCATAGGATGGGGACAGAGACCTGATAGCAATTGCAGGGCCTGAGCATGACTTCGCACTACCCTACTGCTGCGCTCTACATGCTGTACGAGAGCCTCTACCACCCCACCTCTCCATAGCCCTCATTTTTATATTATTATCATTATTGATTTAATATCATTCCAATGTTCGGTCATGTCAAATAGAATGTATAATTGCTATCCCTGTCGGTTTCCAAACATCCTTTTTTCTATCTGGACTCCTTGACATCATTTCCCCTTTACCACCACCACCACCCCACCACCACTGTACCCCCTTCCCTCAAACCTCTTATTCCACGTGCTGTCTCTCTGGGTTCACTGATCCTGGGTTTCATAGACTGAAAAACGGAAAAGCACGTAACACGGGCCTGCATAATCATAACACCCGAGATACACTCTACTGTGAACAAACAAGAGCCAAAGGAAACAATAGAAATGCAAAATGACAGATTATTTTGGACACCAGAGCAGGTCCAGGCCACATGCTACATCCCTCCTCTTTGAAACGGTGGCGGCACCGCCCTGCTCTCCTCACAAGTTTGCCATAAAGCCCTGTGAAATCTCACTTGTGAAACTGCTCTGGCGGCTGGTTTTAGTTGGCCACCATTTGGCCGATGCCTAGCTTGGTGTCAGCAACACAGTTGGCAATGGGCAATTAGAACTTCATTGACAAATGTGGGGAAGGTGGCAACGTTTGCCTCTAACTTCAATTTTAAAGCAGAGTTCAAAAGGTTTTCCATAGAACTTGTTGAGAGTGGTCGCCACAGGTTTGGCATACCTCAGTATCCACACTGTCCCACTTGCCCTGACCGTTTTCAGAGGGCTGCCCTGACCCCTCACCGACCTCTCCTTCCACTGCCGTCATCTTTCAAATTAAACAAATCAAGACAATATCCATGTTTGATCCAAAGACACATCTTTACAAAAAGACAGTTGCTCAAACAGCCAGTGGAATCTGTGGCTGGCCCACAAGTTCCCTGTGGCTGGCCCATGGAAGATGATGTTAGAAGCTCCGATGTGGGTCCCCACATCCCCCTGAACAGTCTTTCATTGTCAACTATTCTCCTAAAGGGTCTTGGAAAATCATTAGCAGTGACAAAATATTTTCCAGAGCTTCACAATATTTTCTTCCCGGTGACTTTTAGACCTCCCCGGGCCTCCCTGTTCCCTCCACACCCACCCATTGGGGCTCCAAGCACATTCAACTTAATGAGTTTTAATACTTTAACCGTTCAAATAGTTAACAGTAGAGTTTAGATCTACACCCCCCACCCTCCACAATTGCCTGTGTGTCTGAGGTTGTCAGACCAAGATGGAAAAATACCTCTAATTGTTTCCAGACAATGCAGGGCACTCACACTGGGTGAAAGTGCGTATAACTTACATCTTCACAAAGGACCTCAGGGGCCTGGGGCAGACCCCTGCGAGCCAGGCTTCTTGGTACATTTCAATCCTGTGCAAAACAAAATCCAGTTTTAAAACCCAGCCAGGAGCTTCCAACTCCTCTCCATCATTCTTGGATGAGTAGCTACAGCTGGTTTTATCTTGGTTTTTGTTATTGTTGTTGTTTTGTTTTCCAAGTACAGTAACTACATTTCTTTTCAGATCCTGCTAGATCTGTACCTGGGCTCTGTCTGCCAGAAAGGAAATTCCCTGGCCTGGAAGAAATGACAAGCGCTCCTTGGTCTATGGCGACGTGGAATTCTCCGAGCCTCATTCGGATCTAACGAATAATCTGGGCACTGTAATTTTTCTCTCCCCAGGCACGTCCTCTCCAAGAATATCCTCCGGGCCTGGAATTCCCCTGCTCAGTTCCTTCGCTTGTGCGTGGAAGACTCTTTGGCCTTGAAAGTGACACAGCTGTTGACAGCTAACACCTCAGCGGGATTTTGATGAACGCAAATCTGACTGTCACACCGAGGCTCTGGATTCGGACCTGTGGAAGGGAATCCTGGCGGAGGACAAGCTTGGATCGGAGACAAAGCAGAGAAGGTGACCAAGCCTCCAGGTTAGTCATACGCTGATATGGGCCGTGCGCTTTCTGCTCTTTGTCTCCTGTCATCTGTGGGACATTTCCATGGGGCAGGTACCATAGTTTCACGCAAACAATGGACACATTATACAATGGTTTTGCAAACTACCCAACCCCCCCTCATGTGTTTGTTTCCGACGTTATGTTTTCAATGCATCGTACTGCCAGGGGTACACGATGTGGGAGAGTATGGTATGAGTGACTGTTTTAAAGATGGAGAGACGGGCTCACAGAGTGTCAATTACCCACTCAGGTTCACGTAACCACCTGCTGGACGACAGAGCTGAGTCCAAATAGTTTTCTTCAAATGAACTCCCATTTTCCACTTTTGATATTACATCACAAACATTAGAACAGATATATTGTTATCAACCTGAAGCAGGTTTATCTAGGCACACCTCAACAAGTCATCCGGCATATGTGCGAGGTATACACAGGGCTAGCAGTTCCAGAGAGCAAGCAGGGAAGACGCTCCTTGGAAGGAAGGGAGGCTGATCCTGGCGCCAGATTCCTGGCCCACAGCCAATGAGCGTCTTGTGGGCACCTCCTGCAGGAGCCCAGGAGAAGGCTCAGGGCAGGCCACAAGCAGCTGACAAGACAAAGACCATCAGACACTGTGGCCTAGAATTCAGTCGTCAGTCCCTGACTGTTTTCTTTTGAGGAGTACATCGATGGAAAAGGAGCTCATTTATTTTTGAGGTTAGATGACAACCACTCTCTGAATCAGATGCCCGAACCACGGCTCGATGCTGGGGAGATTTTTACTGGTCTACAGTGCACCTGTGGGCAGGCTTCTGTCTGCCCTCTCTTGTGGAGAAGTGTGTCTTCGTTTGCTTGTCTGTTTTCATTGTCTCTGTCACTGGTCCACCTGGAAAGTATGTCATTGTCCTTTCAGGTTTAGATTTTTCGGTTTAGAAAACAGTGGGAAGACTATCGGGAAGCTGTGGTTTGTTGTCATGGAAACCCTTCGTTAGTAAAAATAAATAAATAGAAGCCAATCTGTATGCTCGCTGTTTGCCATCAAGCCAATTCCATGTCACGGTGACCCTACAGAACACGAGTCCCATTGGGTTTCCTGAGCTGGAATCTTAGCATCGGGTTGCTGGGGTCTCGTCCCTTTGAGTAGCTGATGATGGGTTCAAACTGCGGAACTTCCAATGAGCGGCCAAGCGCTGTACCTGTGTGCCACTAGGGCTCCCTTCTGCGTACATATCTGTGTGCATATTTAAGAGTACTTCTCAATGTTTTGGATGCACGTGTGAAAATCAGCACATATAAGAAAATGGGGCCAAAGTTAAAAAAAACAACCATGGGAGAGTCATATTATGGAGTGGAGTACAGCAGTTCACAAAAGAAAGCGTCGGGTTTGCATGTATTGACATAGACACCTCACCAAATAGTTTTAAAAGAAGGAAAGAAAGCAGAAATAGAGAAAGAAAGGAAACCACAGGCAGACTGAATATAGTACAACAGCACAACATCACCGTTAGGTTGAGCGCTGTAGAAAAACAAAACCAGTGATGCTCGTATGTGTAGGTACCTCAGGGAGATTTACATCAAGAACTGGTCTACATAGTGGTAGAAGTAGCTAAGTCCTGTTCAGGTTGAGTCCATAGGTCAGATGCAAGCTGGAGGCTTCTCCTGAGTCATGTAGCTGCTCAAACGGATGAAAGGAACCTGGATGCTGAGGCAGGAGGGCCACAGGCTGGTGGATACAGAGGTAAATGAATCTGAGGTTGGCCAAATGAGTACAAACAAGGCTAGCAGTCTGCTGCTGGCTCCGGGGATCAGCAGGCAACAGAACAGGAGATAAATAAACCAGACACAGAACCCAGATCCAGGAGAAGGTAAAGGGGCCTCTCTCTTATAGCAAAGGCCACACCCTCAAGGTGTGACTTCAACCTGATTGAATCGGACTTGAAGTCTGACAAGTCTCCTTCAATCCTACCTACCTTCATGCAGGAGTTTCTAGTTGACGTAAACTCTAACCATAACAAACACCATCAAAACTATGTATTTGTGTATCAACCAATGTATGTGCATAAATGTACAGAGAGAGCGCTGGAAGGAAGCACAACACACTGAAAATTGTGGTTCTTTCTTTGGAAAACGCTGAGATTGGACTCATGTCACCAGAGACGTTTGCTTTCTCTATAGACTGAGTATTTTTTTTTAATAATTAGGATATGCCAATTCTCTTGTGCAATTAAAAAAATAGAAATTCTGAAGTTCTAAACCTTATGTCACTCCCCTCTTATTATTATTACCATGAGCATTACTAGATTGTTATACTTGCTATTATTATTCATTTATTTTCAACCCAACCAATCTTGGAAAGGCAAATCCTGGTAGTCACTGGGCTGGACAGAGTTTCAATAAACATGACAAAAATGCACAGGAAGGTCATGTTTACTTTTATCACTATTAACATAATGCATGTTGAGAAAAACAAGTCCAACTTCATAAGACCTTGACTTTTATTCATGTCATTTAAGTGACTTAAAGGTTAGCTCTTTGAACCTGTTGCAATATGTTATGCATAAAAAAATAAACACCTCATTGCCCTCGGGTCAGTGCTGACTCATAGTGACTCTATAGAACAGAGCGGTGCTGCCCCCTGAGTCTCTGGGACTGTAACAGGAGTAGAAAGACTCATCTTTCTCCCATGGAGCAGCTGGTGGTTTTGAACTGCTGGCCTTGTAGCACACAGCCCACTCTGTAACCACTACACCACCCAGACTCCTGTATGTACAATAAGAGCGTATAAAATGCGTCTATTGCCATTGTCTGTCCCACTGTTCATATGTGGGGCCCCTGTGAGGCAGTGCTTTTGAAAGGGATTCCATGACAGCGGCACATGCTCAGGTTTGCAAGAGAAATCATGGAGAGCCGGGGAGGACTTTCCCCTTGCCATTCACTCAACCCTTCAGCCCTCTGGGGGGCAAAGAGCCTTACCATCAGCTCTGCCACAGCCTGAAAAGGGCCCAGGTCCAATTTTCAAGCATGTGTCTCTTACATCATCGCTAGCCCCATGCGCTAGACTTGGAATCAGCATCAAGGTAAGCCTTGGGGAGAGATCAGATTTGTAGAACTGGAAACTTCAGGTCAATGCGACAGCAGTTCTTTGGACATTCAATCCAAAAGCCGGGGGCCTGGGTGGTGGGGTGGTGGATGGGAGCCAAAGTAGCCTGCCTCTGGATCTCTTCCAGGCCCTGATGGAACCAACAGCCACGGGGTATTTGGTAAAGAACAAACATCTCCCCTGCTCTTATGCATCAATCACTGCTGTTAACCAAACCCGGACCAGGGGCCTGAATTCACAGCAGAGCAATCATTTCCATTCCTGCAGCCTTAGGATGGTGGACTGCTTGCAGAGGGGGGAACCTCATACTCAGAGCCCCCAGAACTCCCATATATTGCCACCTAGAAATCAACCCAATGTTCACTTTCTTCTTTCTCTTTATTAACAAGTGTAAAACAGATGTTAGGTAGGTCTCCTGCCTTATAATGTGTACAGAAGGATCCATTCAGACTTCATTTCACACCTTGTCGAACTCCAAACACTTCACCAAGAGTTCTGTCAATTATATGTCAAGAAGGACCCAGAAGACGGGCTGGCATCTGACCCCATGGTCTCTA
Organism: Echinops telfairi; assembly: GCF_000313985.2. Lineage (NCBI taxonomy): Eukaryota > Metazoa > Chordata > Mammalia > Afrosoricida > Tenrecidae > Echinops > Echinops telfairi. Next base: position 5,673,784 of record NW_022106471.1, on the reverse strand, counting down.
TTTGTAGCCAGCTCCTCAGCTATGTCATCTGGGACAAGCCATTTGACATCTGTGTGCCTGAATTTTCTCTTCTGCCTAATATATAAAATGTTATCCATCACTTATGATTATTATAAGGGTTAAACGAGAATGTGCCGATGAAGAACTTAGCAGAGGGCCCAACATGATAATCACTTTAAAAAATCTTAGATATTGGTAGAGTGAGATGCCCTTGGTAACAAAATCAATATGGGGGGAAAAAAAACAAAAAAAACAATGGCTTCCCAATTGTCATTTCCCCCCAACCTTCTGACCAAAAAAGATAAGTTGGAATAGAGTACATATCAAAGCCTTAAACAGAATGGTTTATGCCCGATTGCTATAATTTCTAGGAACTAATTGGTTGGTGGGAGGGTGGGCTGGGTAATGACTTAGACATCACCTCTGCCTTCCTCCTTGCTTTTAACAACTCCTCTAAGGGTAGCCTACAATTTTTGATGAGCAATCCCACAAACGCTTCCTTCAAGGGTCAGCAAGGTACCCAGTCGTCATCACCTGAGATTGCTCAGCAAGCATGTATCCTGCACGCTCAGCCTGGACTCATCAATGCAATTCCACTCCCTGCTCATCCGCACAGACTAGTCACTATGAACAGGCCATTGGAGACTTTCAGAACTGTGTCCTGCTCTGTACTATACCAAATTAGCCCTTCTATTTTTAATAGTATGTATCCAGATGTTATGTAAATCAGTAATAGACTGATAGTCTAAATGGCTCCTTAAAAAAACCCCACAAAACTATTGGTATCAAATCAGTTCTGACTCACAGTGGGGTTTCCAAAACTATAAATCTTCATGCGACTACACAGTCTCATCTTTCTCCAGCGGAGCAGTGGGTGGGTTTGATCTGCCAACCTTGCTGTTAGCATCCTAATGCCTAATGCAGAGCGTCACCAGGGCTCCTTGGGGGACTAAGATTATTAAGATTAAACATTTTTAAGAGTAGCATTCAAAATTAACTTACATTTTCTAAGTTACAACCATCCAACTTTTGCGAACTGTGGTAACATTCTATAGTAGCAAAAGATTTGATGGAGTCAGATCAATCCTTGTCTTCCTGTATCTTTTGGTTATTAAACCATCACACTATGGAGTGGAAGTCACTTAAAATTTTGATAAGAGAATAAACAGTTTCCAAGTAAATATAAAATATCCTTCCCCAAATGAATGTTTATGGATGCTCAGGGCACTTTATTTAATAAATAAATAAAACAAATGACAGCAATAATATTATTAACCACATGTCTGTGGATGGTATTTTGCATTCAGACCATAATAACTATCCTTTATCATGCTGAAGCAGAAGCCAAAATTTGGTAAAGGAGGAAAAGTATCAAGAGAAAAACCTGGTTTTGGAATTTCGAGAAGTTAAAAAAGAAATCAAATCACAAAGCCAAAAGTTAATTCTTCAGGCCCTAAATATCTGGGGTAAAGTCATTGTCTATGTGACAACAAAGCTATTGACTTCAGTCGATTGACTTCTTATAACCTAGAGAGATAGCCTATACATTTTGACAATTAGAAAATTAGAGAGAAAAAGAAAAACACGATGCTTTATTGTGAGCATCACACCCAGAACCACCCACGATTCCTAGTTCTCAGCTCTCTTTGTCAAGAAAGGCAAGTTAGAAGAACATACGGGGAAACTGGGGGTGAGGGCTGGTGGGGAGGGGCAGAGGGTGGAGATGGGGGAGTCCAGGGAACTTGAGGGAAGTCACACTGTGAACATCAAACCCCTCGTTTAACAACATTGTCTTTGATTTACTAATTTTCTGTCATTGGAGTGAAGTCCCTGGGTGTCACAAACAGTTCCTAGTTAACTGAAAAGTTAGTGTGGCTCAAATGGACCCAGAGGATTGGGGACCTACTTCTGAAAAAGGAACCATTGAAAACTCCAGGGGGCAGTTCTCCTGGGACACACATGGGCTCACCCTAAGTTGGAATCAACTCAATATCAGTTGGCTTGGTTTGGGTTCTGTCGTCACCTGAGCAAGTGGACAAACCTACTACTTAGTTGTTTGTTTTGAAAATCTAGAGATTAGGTTCAAAGCAATTTAGGGAGCCAGCTGCTATGGGTTGGATTTTAAGATAGCCTCCTACAGTCTTTCTTTCCTGAAAAAGCCAGGGTCCAATCACATTTGTGGGTAGTGCTCCCTGATTCAATATCAGAACCATTAGGCCACCTAGTGGATTTGAGACCACCGTAAAGAATTACACAGTAGTGTTTGAAACTCTTTCTTTTTTTTTTTAAATTTTTTTTTCCCTTTCCCCCACCTCCCTCAACAGACCCTCAACCTCCCCCCGAAACTCTTTCTTAAGAGCTCAATAAGTTTGGGGACTTTAGAGTACTAGATTTAAAACTTTGAAGATTTACAGGGCACAAGAAGGGAAAATGTTGCTATTTAAATAAATTAATCAACGCTCGAGAAATTTTAGATAAAATAGAGATTTTTCTTTAAAAACTTTGGAGTAAAAAGTGACCTTGGTGAGCTAAGCTATAATGCCAAGATCAATGATACATTTCTTTTTTTTTTTTTAAGTTCTTTTTTTTTCTAATCATTTTATTAGGGGCTCATACAACTCTTATCACAATCCATACATACATCAATTGTGTCAAGCACATTTGTACATTCATTGTCCTTATCATTTTCAAAACATTTCCTTTCCACTTAAGCCCCCGGTATTAGGTCCTCATTTTTCCCCTCCCTCCCCGCTCCTCCCTCATGAGCCCTTGATAATTTATACATTATTATTTTGTCATATTTTACATTTCTAAACCACTGTCCCTAGGCAAATCAGTTTTATATTATGACAGACAAAAAAACAAACAAACCCAAACCTATGGCTATCATATCAGCAGTCATTTCATTGTGGGTCAAGGCTGATATCATGGTGGAAAATAAAGCAAACTTATTTTCATCAAATGTCTGTGTGGCCAGAGAACGAGGATTAAATGCGGTGCCTGTGATGTCATTTTTGTTATGTTTTGTTATGTTCCACAGGGCCTTGCCCTTGTGCCCTAGTTCAGGGTTAAAGTCTATTTCTGTGTACCCAAACAACACCACCAAACAAACACAAAACACTTAGAGCGAGATGCTTTCAGGATCCTTGCTATACTTTGCAGTTAAGGGACGTTGCTTGATCCAAGAGAGCTGAGCCAGTTTTCCCGCCATCTTGAAGTCACCTTTACTGTTGTCCCCATGGTTCATTTAATAACCACTTTTTAATGTTTATGCTTCTCTTTCATGGTCCTCTTTCTCCTGTTTCCCATTCCAATCGTCTTTACTCTTGTTCCCCTTGACTTTCCAGAGAACGCTCTTCTTTCTCGGATGGATGTTGGAATTACCACACTCTTCCTCCTCCTATGCTCTGCCTACATTTGTAGCTCAGTGCAAAGAGTACCCTGAGACTTTTTAAAAAAATCATTTTATTGGGGGCGTGTACAACTCTTATCACAATCCATACTTATATCAACTGTGTCAAGCACATTTGTACATTTGTTGCCCTCATCATCATTCTCAAAATATTTTTACCCTGAGACGTTTTGTTGGAAACTTTCTCTACTCAGCTGGCCATCTGCAAGCTCCTCCTTACCACAATTGGAAAAGCCAATGCATGGCTTCTCGGAAGTCATCTACTGAGATAGCACAGAGCCTGTTGCTGCTGCTGCAGTTGCTAATACCACATCAGTGGTATTCCATCAATTCTTGTGCCCCTGTTTTGTCAATACATAAGTCAAATGGAAGAAATGACGAAGTCAAAGAACTGAGCAGAAATTTTCAAAGGATAGCTCGAGATGACAGAGTCAATATAATGAAATGTGCTACAACCTAGAGTTAGAAAAACAAAACAGAAGAATACGCTCAGCATATCTTAAACTGAAAGAACTCAAGAAAAAATTCAAGCCTTGAGTTGCATATTGCAAGGTTCTATGAACAAAATATTGAAAGATACAGGAAGTACCAAAAAGAAGATGGAAAGAATTCACAAAGTCACGTTACCAAAAAGAACTAGTCAACATTCAACCATTTCGCGAGGGAGCAAAGAGCAAAAAGCTGCACTGGAAGCATAAGCAAAAACAAGGCTCCAGGAATTGATGGAATTCCAATTGAAATGTTTCAACAAGCCGATGAAACACTGGAAGCACTTAAATTGTCAATGCCAACTGACTGAGAGATCCACATTTGTACCCCTTCCAAAGACAAGTGACCCAACAGATTGCTTGACTTTTAAACAGTATCACTGATATCACATGCAAGTCAAAGTTTGCTAAAGATCATCCAACAACCATTACAGCAGTACATTGACAGAGAGCTGCCAGAACTTCAGGGCAGATTCAGAAGAGGATGTGGAACAAGGGCTGTCATTGCTGACGTCAGATGGATCTTGGCCGGAAGCAGAGACTACCATAAAGACATTTGCTTGGTTTCTATTGACTATCCTAAGCCATTCAGCTCTGTGGACCCTAACAAACTATGGATAGCCTTGAGAAGAATGGAATCTCGGATCACTTCATTGTGCTTATTGGGGAACCCGTACACGAATCAAGAGGCAATTGTGCTAACAGAACAAAGCACACAGTGTGGCTTAAAATCAGGAAAGGAGTGCGTCAGGGTTGTATCCTCTCAACCCTTGACCCAGTGGAGAGGAGGCCCTGTTCAATCCTCAGCGTCACCAGTGACTGAAGGGAGCAGGCAGCAGGGGTGCTGCGGACCATCTAAGGCAGTGGTTCTCAACCTTCCTAATGCTGCAACCCTTTCATACAGTTCCTCATGTTGTGGTGACCCCCCCCAACCATAAAATTATTTTTGTTGTTTCTTCATAACTGTCATTTTGCTACTGTGATGAATCGGGTGACCCCCTGTCCCCAGGTTGAGAACCGCTGGTCTAAGGGGAAAGCGCTTCAATGAGGATATTATTACCAGCAGCAGCTGAGTTCTCCAGTAGGTTCACAGGGAAGATAGAGATTACACATGGCCGGTGGCATGTTTGGGAGCTTTAATCACTCTACTAGGCCTGGACAAGACAGAAACATCTTCATTCCTCATCTCTGATCATGGAGAGTATAGGCATCTTGTCTGCCCTGCTTCATCACATGCTCAATGAAGACAGGGGCAGGGTTTCCGCTCTCCTAACTGCCCCACATTGAAGACAACTTCGCCCTTTTGTTTACTTAGGAGATTAAGCACTCACTTATATTGCAGAGGGAATTTACTTGGCTCTGTGCACTTACTTTGTCTGCCTCTTGAGGCTCTTCAGAACAAGAGCAATTCATCCTTTTACAGGGAAAAGAATCCCTTGAAGTACGATGTCAAGTGTGTGTTGTATGTATGGAGAGGAAGGGAACCACGGTGTTTATTGTGCAGCTATTATGAGGTGAGAGCCAGGCAGACCTAGGAGACCTGTTCTCCCTCTTAATTCTCAAAGGACTGGATAAAGTGATAGCTATGCAGGTCACTTCTGTGCAAATGCACACACCTGGGAGCCCAAATTAAATTGGTGAGTGAATTGTGGGAGCACAGTTCTTTCTGACTCCAAACTTGATCTTTACCCACATTTTTCAGCGAGAAATTTGCCTACTAAAGAACACGTCTTGATAAGATGTAATGTCCTGGCTTCCCGAAGGCCCTGTAGCCACCACTTGGGGCCCTTTGCTGTGTTTTTCCATGTTCTCAGAAGTCTCCCCCTCAGTAGAGCGGAGAGAAGACCAAATCCTGGGCCACATGAAATAGACACAAGGACAAAACAGAGGCTGTCCAGCCCATTCCAATCCTTAGGGACCTGAGTGTTCCAGAGCAGAGCTGTGCCCAATAAGGCTTTCATGCTGTGATTTTTTTTTTTAAGGCCCTTCTGGATAGGTTGGAACTAGGGCTTTGAGCTGGTTCATCCTGGCTTGTGGCCCCTGCCAAAAATTATTTCCACCCCAGATATGCTAACTCAAAATCTATATATAACATGACCCCCACCTCCCCCAAGAGGTGCTCTGATAGCTCCCCTTGTCTTTTCCGTATACATGAGCTCTTATTACCAGGGGATCTTATTAAAATGGAGGTTCTGATCCAGCATAGCTACAGTGGAAATGCACATTCCTGGCAGGAGTCAGAGTGAACTGAACCATAAGGGAAAGGGTGGAACACCTGATTTTGAACCACCAATGTCTCAGTTAGCATCAGGCTGCCTCACCTGATTTCCCCACCCAGGGCCTCCTTACACACACACACACACACACACACACACACACACACACACACACACACACACGGCAAATAGAACAGGCTCAGTTCCCTAGTCCATTTCTGTATCCTCTTAAGACATATTTTAAGCCATTTGGGAAGGCGGTCAAGTCTCTTCTCGCTTTACATAAAGTTTGCTGGCTCTCTCCACACAGGATCCCCCACACATACACATACACCCACACAATCTGGTGTTACCCCAAAGAGGACTTCACGCCGTCGTCAGAGCTGTGCCTGAACCTTGCTCCAGGAGACCCTGTAGGAGGAGGGGGGGGCCTTGCTGTCCATAAAATTACATCATGCAATGGAGCTTTCCCCAAGTGCCCTTAGCCTTGACCCCATGAGCTGAAGTCAAATACCAAGAAGTTTGGGAAAATCAATAAGCATAGACAAGCGAGCGCTATCTTCTTTCCTATGAAGAATTGCCCAATCTACTTTCTGTATTTAACAAGTGAGGAGGCCAGAAGACCCCCAATAAGAAAGTCCCTCGTGAAGTCACCAGCTCTCTGTTTTCAAGCAACCAGTGAACACCCTGACTCTTCTCTCTGCCCCCCCAGGAAGACCTCCCCAAGGCACTAAGCCGTGTCTAAAGAAGTGACGCCCCGCTCAGCATCTTTCTCCTTCTCTCCCCTTCCCAAATACTGAAGCTGACTTTAGAGCAGTGATTCTCAACCTGGGGGTCACGACCCTTTTGGGGGTTGAACGACCCTTTCACCGAGTCGCCTAATTCATCACAGTAGCAAAATGACAGTGATGATGTAACACCGAAACGAATGTTATGGGTGGGGGTCTCCATCACCTGAGGGACTGTGTGAAAGGGTCGCAGCATGAGGAAGGTTGAGCACCACTGCTCTGGAGTATTCACCTCCTTCCACCCTCTCAGGTCTACTCTGCCCCCGAGGGGAAATGCTTGGGCTTCTGGGTGAAGATTGGGGTAAACTTGCTCAAGACAGAAGGACTAGAGGAGGAGTATGAAGTCAAGACTGTTGGGTGTGAAGGAGAGGGCAGCAGCCTGTGGGGCAATGATGGGGGAGGGAAAAGAGGACAAGGTGAGACAGGCTAGACTCGATTTATTTTGAAATGACTTCTGATTGCACGGACTGTGTTCTTCTCCAAGGCCAAACCTCATGGAGCGAGACGTCATATGCATCACCCTGGACTTCCCAGAACTAGGTCTTGTGAGGTTGTGGGAATGTCACTGAGCTTCCAGAAGGGCCCTAGAGCAGGGAGTATGCTAAATGAAGTCAGTTCCCCAACCCGAGTCCACAATCCAACCCCCTGGCCGCTGTTTGGTTTTACAGTGTCTTCAAGGCAACCTGACCCTGCTCCTTTCTTTCTCTTGGAGGGATCTTTAAGGTGGGAGGGAAGAGGAAGAAACACACAGGAAAGAATAGCCCGATGCAGTCCAGTTGACTAGACCCAGATTGAACCCACGGGTGCCAAAGCAGAAGAATGGCATTTCATAGGGTTGAATTCGTTTGCAAGTCCGTCACCAGGCTTCCCTTCCTAGGTATCTTCTAGGTCATTCGAACCATCAACCTTTCAAGCACAGGAACTGTTCCCCACACACAGGCACTCCAAAGGAAACAGTAAAACTCTTGGCCTTCGCATTGATTCCAACCCATGGCGACTCCATGTGTTACAAAGTAGAATTGTGCTCCGTAAGGTTCTCTGGGCTTTAATCTTGATAGAAGCAGACCATTGGGCCTATCTTCCAGCACACCACCGGGTGAGTTTGAACTGCCAACCTTCAGGTTAGTGGTCCAAAGCAAATGGTTGGCATTATCTAGGGACCGTAAGATGAAGAATACCCCAAATGGCATTGAGTCAAGTTCAACTCACAGCAACCCGACAGGCTGGAATAGAACTGTCCCACGGGGTTTGTGGAACTGCGCATCTTTACTGCGCAGTCTCATTTCCTCCCATGGAGTGACGAATAGATTTGAACAGCTCACCTCACTGTTAACAGCCCAACACGGTATGCGTATGCTTAATTAAAGTTGTCTTAGTTCAATGACAATTTATTTTTACTTAGACTCCAAGTTTCTAGAGCTGAGAGGACTTTCAGAAACTAGTTCGTCCAGTCCCCTAAGGATAGGTAAGCTGTTATCTCCTAGTAACAAGGGGCACCCAGCTGTAAGTGTGCGAAGTTCCAGGTCCCTCCCGGCAGCAGAGCACCATGACTCTCATTCTTCTCACCAGGCTCCTCAGCCTTTCCTGGCATTAGGATCTCCCGGGGAGCTTCAGAAAATGCAGAAGCCTGGGTCCTGCCCTCAGGAGATCCTAATCTCACTGTAGAAGGGCTCAGAAGGTTCTCCAGCCAGCCAGGAGAAAACTGACCAAAGACTGAAGCCCAAGCCCACTTGCTCTCTATGGAAAATGATGAGTAAATAGCATCTCACTCATTAAAAGCACCCACATGCTTAAAGGCCTTGGAGAAGAGAGACAGGGTGAAATCATGGAAGGAGCTACCTCTGCTTTTGAGCTGGCTCTGCACTGACTCCTTGGATGACCTAGCGTAGGTGACACACTAATCCCCACAGTGGTCTCAATGAAATGAAGGGTTGACATGGAGAGCTCTACGATTCCTTGACCTGCACATTACGTAAATTGAAGTCACCCTTCCTGGCTCCAGGCTCCTCTTTCTAACACTTCAGATGCGCATCGCTTCTTCTTTCCCTAGTTAACCACACCGAAACCAACAGCCCATCTCTTGGTTCCCACTCCATTCTCCACACTTCAGTGAGTAGAGCCCTATGGACAAGAGAGCCCGCAACCCCAGCTTGGCCAGGCAATGCACGCAATGTAACCAAAGCCTCATAGACCGTTAAACCCACCTCTCACTAGTGACAACAGAAAGTTCAGTCCGTGCTGTAGCCTTGCCAAATTTGAATTTTGTAATCCAATGTCCCGAAAGATAGAACTCTTTACTCATAAACCAGGGACAGTGCCGCTGGCATCTGCTCGGTGCTTCTCCTCCCGAGCCTGTTCCCTTTTTTCTCTTGAGCTCCCCTGAGGAGCCGGCTCAGGAAGCTTTGCAGTTTTCTCCGTTGGCAGCCCAAGCCATGAAGACAGCGGTGTCTAAGCAGAGAAATTGCCTGCAGCAGCAGCCGAGCCTGTCAGCTCTCAAGGGCCAAAACTGATAGAGGGTTCAATGCCTGAGTGGAGATAAAGGTGCCCTCCTCCAGTTCTGTATCCCAAGCAGTACTCTTATACCCCCAATCACAACCTGTCCAAATAGCAGTGTTTCATCTTCCAGCCTTATTCCAACTCCTGCTCACTATCAAAGTAAATCCCAACTTGCAATTATGGGGGTTGAGAGTTCGTCTACAAGGACTTGTTCCCTCTTTCTGCTTGGGCACTATCTAGACAAGAGAACTTCAAAAAGTTTGTGGAAAAAATTGTATTATCTTTTGATCCCACTTTTCCACAGATGTGTCGCTTTGTTGTACTGTAGTGATTTGCTATGATGCTCGAAGCTATGCCTCCAGTATGTCACATACCATCAAGATCATCTATGGTGGACAGATTTCAGCAGAGCTTCCAGACTGAGCCAGACTAGGGAGATGGACCCGACAGTCTACTTCTAGAGGAATTGTGTAGTGAAAACCTTATGAGTGCCAGTGGAGCAGTAGTACAAGAAGGTGAGTGCATCGCGTTGGAAGGCACTCAAATTACAACTGGGGAAGAGCTGCCTCTTCAAACTAGATTGCTGACCTTAATCATGTGGCTAGACTAAAACGATCAGGATCTTCATTTCTGATAGGAGATGTCTCAAAATAAGAAGACATGGCTGGCTACATGTGTTCATTAACTATTACCATATAAAATAAACAAGGTATGAAACCCAAAAAAATGGCAGTAGACAAAAAATGAAGTCAAACACTTAGAAATGGAGATCCTGGTTGTACTGGAATGGACGTGTATTGGCTAATTTTAGTTGAACATCCATATGGTTTACTATATGGGGAATGAAAAATTGAGAAGAGGAATGTTACCTTCATCGTCAAAAGAACACTTCAAGATCCATTCTGAAGGAATCTCCCTTGAGGGAGATTCAAACGTTTGTGGAAACATTCATTTACTTTCCATTCAATTGTTGATTGAATGTTTCGAATCCCCTCCTACAACGCTGACACGTGCCAGGAAGACCAGTTACTAGGACTATTGATGCTCCAATGATTAATGCCAAAGATGAAGATATTGAAGATGTCTGACCAACTTCTGTAGTCTGAAATTGATCAAACATGCAATCACGATGCATAGATAATTACTGGTGATTCGAATGTAAATATTGAAAACAAAGAGGAAGGAAGGATTGCTTGGAAAACAGGCCTTGCTGATAGAAAGGATGCCAGTGAACCCACCCTAGAATTCTGCAAGACCAACAGCATGTAGATCGGAGACACTTATTCTCAACAACACAGATGGCAGCTGGACATGTGAACCTCAGCAGACAGAGGACATAGAAAGTAAACCATCTGTATCAGCAGAAAGTTACGATGGAAACATTCAACAGCATCTGTCAGAACAAGGCCAGGAGCTGAGTGAGGCACAGACCACTAATTGCCCAGATGCAAGTTCAAATTGAAGCTGACGAAAATAACAAGTCCACCGGTGTCACATTACAACCTTGGGTATATCATGCCTGAATCTATAAGCCATTTGAAGAATATTTTCAAACAAACAACACATGCCTTACACAGTTTTTGCATATCGCACAATCTTTTACATGTTAGTTCATAAGCTTGTTGTATCAATCTTTTTCATTTGTTCTGACCTCATT
>NW_022106471.1:5659392-5662627 GCF_000313985.2 Echinops telfairi | reverse complement strand
CACACACCAAAGCAGTAGATTCATTGCTAAAGGCACCTTGGCAGTCATGTCTTCTCTGTGTTCACACCTACCAGCAGACATCTGCCCCCTTATAGATGTCTCATCTCAGAAACCTTGTAGAGGGGCGGTAGACGTCAGAATCAACTAGATGGAAGCGGGCTTGGGTTTTTGTGGTTGTTTTCATCTGGTGCCATTTGACGTGGAAGTTTAGTTCCGAACAACAGCAGACATTCAGCAGCCTAGCCTCAAATTTCCCAATCAACCCCGCCCCCAGCAGCATTCTTTCTCTGCCCATCAATCTGCCTTCCCAGTGCAGGAAAAACCTTTCTGGGTCTAGAAAGAGACCTCTTCAGGGCAGCCAGCCCTAGCCCAGTGTGCACTCTCCAGGCCAAGATGAGCTACCACCGCATGCAACCCCCTCTTCCAATTAGTTGGCCGCCATGGGTTGGGCATTTGAATCCCCTGCCTGTACAGATGCTTCAGGGTGGGTGTGAGACTCATAGAAGGGTCAAGCATTCATTTGTTGGATGAGATGGGGCCAACTGGCTCCCCAGAGGATCCAAAAAACCAGGACTGTGTGAGCCCATACTGCATTATCTTGCAACCCAGCTTTTTCATACAGCTGGCACCACAGAACCCAGTAACGCTGTGGCTAGTGGGCCCAGTGGGGCCCAGCCTATACCAGGACACTGGCATCCCCAAGCCCAGCTCTCCCTCTGCACAGTGTTCTCCGATCTCCAATGCAATGTACCTAAGTACCTGGGTGCACTTCAGTTCAAAGGAACTCCACTGCCTTCAGGTCCAGCTACTAACTGCCTCAGAGGAAATGCAGTTTCAATTACCAGGGTACTACATAACTCCACTCGTGACTTCTTAACCATGGTTTATCACTTTATTATACAAATATGATCAAAAGTAACATTTTCCAACTATTGAATGGTAGTGACGTCAGCGAAAATTCACATCTATTTCATAAGACATGAGAGCATACCCATGAGTTATCTGTGACAAAATTTTAAAATATAACTTCATTATTTCTGTCCAAGATATGTGTGTATGTGTTATCTACATGTACATGCAATTATATAGTGTGTGTCTTATATTTCCCCCCTTGAATGCTAATGACTGAAGACCAGAGGAATTTGGGGATGACATCAAGGACACTATACATAAGAAAAGCATAAGGCCATGAAGAAGATAAGAAAGAAAAGACTAAAGTGGATGTCAGAAGAGACTCTGAATCTTGCTCTTGAACATAGAGAAGCAAATGGAAAAAAGGATGAAGTAAAACAGATGAACAGAGAGATCAAAGGGCAGCTCGAGAAGACAAATTAAGGTATTATAATGAAATGCACAAAGACCTGGAGTTAACAAACAAAAGGGGAAGAACACACTCAGCATTTCTCAAGCTGAAAGAACTGAAGAAAAAAATTAAGCTGCTGGTTGCAATATTGAATCATATGGGCAAAATACTGAATAATGCAGAAAGCATCAAAATAAAATGGAAGGAACATATGGGATCACTGAGCCATAAAAGAATTGATCAAAATTCAACCCTTTCATGAGAGTGCATATGATCAAAACCAAAAGGAATTGAAAGAGGAAATTCAAGCTGTACTGAGGCTTGGGTGACAAACGAGACCCCAGGAATGAATGAACTATCCGTTGAAGTATGTCAACAAATGAATGTCAAACTGAAAGTACTTCCTCATCGATGCCAAGGAATTTGGAAGGTAACCACCTGGCCAACAGACAGGAAGTGAGCTGCATTTGTGCCCATTCCAAAGAACGGTGACCCAATGGACTGTGGAATTTAATGAACAATGTCATTGCTATTACATGCAAGTAAGATCTTGCTGAAGATTATTAAAAAGCGATTGCTGCAGTACGTGGATAGGGAAGTGTTAGAAATTCAAACTGGATTCAGAAGACAACGTGGAATGAGGGATCATTGCTAATGTCAGATGGATCTATGCTGAAAGCAGAGAATAACAAAAAGATATTTACTTGTGTTTTTTGGACTTTGAAAAGGCACTCAACTGTGCAGATCATAACAAATTATGGATGCCATTGCAAATAATGGGACCTTCAAACATTTCGTGATATTCATGTCGATACTGCACAGACCGAGAGTCTGAACAGAACAAGGGATACCGCATGGGTTAAAACCAGGACAAGTGCACATCAGGGATGTATCCTTTCACCATACGTATTCAGTCTGTTTGCTGAGCAAATCATCCTATAAATTGAACTACACGAAGACACATCGGAAATGCAGAAAGACTCACTAACAGCCTATGATATGTTCATGACACACCTTGCTTGCTGAATGCCAAGAAGGCTGGAAGCACTTACTCATGAAGATCAAAGACGACATCTTTCAGAATAGGTTATACATATATACGCATATAGATATGAGATCGAAGAAAGATTGACGTGTTCAAAAATTTTATTTTACTTGAATCCACAATCAATGCCCATGGAAGCAGCAGTCAAGAACTCAAGTGGTGCATTGCAGTGGGCAAAATCTGCTGCCCAAGTCCTCTTTTAAGGGTAAGAAAGCAAAGGCATCACTTTGAAGACCAAGATCCACCCGACCTAAGCCATGGTTATGTCTCATCACTGCATATGCATTTGAAAATTGGACGATGAGTAAGGAAGCCCAAAGAAGACCGTATGACTTGGACTTGTAATTAAGTGCACTATGACTACCAGAATAATGAACAAATGTCTCTTGGAGAAGTGCTCTTTAAAGGGAGGCTAGCCTTGTGTGCTTGAGACAAGTGATGAGGGGGAGCTAGTCCCTGGAGGGAAGACATCGGCTTGGGAAAATAGAGTCAGGGGAAAGAGGAAGCCCTTCAACAAGATGAACTGACACGGTGTCTACAACAATGGCCTCAAACAGAACAGTGACTGTGAGGATGGCCCAATATTACAGTATGCCGTATACAGGGTTGATACGAGTCAGGAATGATTTGTTTGCCCATTGGGCTGCGGTCTGTATAGTGGGCCGTTCAAAACCACCAGCAGCAGCTCCGCGGGAGAAAAACTTAACAGTCTCAGAAACGCACCGGGGGTCACTGTGAGTCAGCATTGACTCAACGGCAGGAAGAACAAAACTATACATGACACGCACATACACATATGCACACGCCCATACATATATGCACATGCACATACATATATGCACACGCACATATGTGCGCACATGTATACACACATATATACACATACA
>NW_022106471.1:5654094-5659292 GCF_000313985.2 Echinops telfairi | reverse complement strand
CATACATATATGCACATGCACATACATATATGCACACGCACATATGTGCGCACATGTATACACACATATATACACATACATATATGCACACGCACATACATATATGCACACGTGTATATACACATACATATATGCACATGTAGTATATATATACACACATACATGTGTGCACATGCACACAAAGGGCCTCTATCATACCAATTCTTCAAGAACCCACTTCAAATTTCACTGTTTTGCTCAACATTTGTTCTTTCATGTTGGGGTAAGCTATTTCCCTTTGTCCTTTTTTATGAAAATCAAATTTATTCCACTTAAAAGTATAACTTTTATGCATCAAGTCATTTTTAAACAACAATCCAATAGGCCTGTTTTAAAGAAATACAATTTCAGAGATGTTCCTTATGCCATGAGGGGAGAAAACAAACAAGCGTAATTCTAACAAACATTGGAAAGTTAAAAAAAAAACCTTTAAAATAACATTAGGTATTTTTTTTTAATGAAAATGAAAAAAAAAGATTTTATAAAATAATACTGTAAATTACTTGATGCATAAAATACTTTTCTAATTAATAATTAACAAAATTACTTTAAAATGGTTAGAAAAACTTATGTCAGCCTATCTCACGCCATCGAGTCAATGCTGATTCGTAGTGACCCTGCAGGCATATAAGTAGTGGTGGAAACACAAATCCTCCAAACTAGTCCAACAGACAGGGTATCATAATGGAGAAAAGATTGAAGTTCTCAAGGATTCCATTTTATACGGATTCTCTCTTTCTTAAGAAACACGTACAAGGGTGCTTCACAAAGTTCATGAAACGTGGAATTAAAAGATAGTAAAAATGTCCACAAATGTTTTGGAAACCCCCCCCTATAATCTCCCAAACAAATCCCTTGCTGTCAAGTTGATCCCAGCACCCATAGGACAGAATAGAATTGCTCCCATGGATTGTCCAAGGTTGTAAATCATTATGGAAGGAGACAGCCACCTCTTTCTTCTGCAAAGTTCCTGTTGGATTCAAATCCCCTGCTTTTCCATTAGCAGCAGGGCTTCATCACGTTCACTCCTGTGTTCGTGATTTGGTCAGTCATCCAAGCATCCGCGCATTCGTTGACTTCCAGCCTTGCGAACCCTACAACCCTACGTGGCTGTTCTCCTCTGTCCTGTGTTCTGTTCCCTACGTGTCTGAATTGGCTCGGAAGCAATGGATTTGCTCTGTGGGTTTTATACTGGTGCCTACACACATATCTATGCGTAGAGAGAGATTGATTGATTTCAAGGAATTTCTTCATGGTTGTGGGAGACAGCAAGTCCCAAATGCATCTGCCAATGAAAAGAATAAAAAGCAGGAGTGTTCTAGGGTGGGGAATGTCTCTATTTATAATCTAGAGACAGAACACACCCAAGGGAAACCCCCACTTTTCTCGAGAGGCACTTCCGCGGGTTGATTGAAGCCTACCCACATGACGGAAGGTACACTGCTTACTTGGGGCCAACTGATGTAATCACATGTAACTACTTTATTACAGCACCTAAACTAGTGTCTCACCAAACTACTTGGCTCTACAACCTGGCCAAGTTGACACATAAAATTATCCATCACACTGTACTTGAATCCTGAGTTCAAAACCATAAGCCAAATGGCCCAGTGTGGAGGGGGAGCCAAAGGCGGGGCGTTGCTGCCAGCCAGAAAACGTCCCGCAAGCCTGGGGAGCCCATTCCTTCGGCTTCTTTCCCTGCCGCTCACATGGGCCGGAAGCACATGCCCTCCTTTCCAAACTTCTCAGGTTCGTTTCTTTATTTTTTCTGGCCCACGTGTTGAAGTCTTTCTAGACTGCTGGACTGAAATGGAAATTGTGATCCTGTTGGCTCTGTCCAAAACAAATGCCACATAATCACACCAGGGCGCCACTAGGCTTGGTGTTCCCCAGTGTGGTATCTCGGGGTGTCACGTCCCTGCCCCACTCCCACCCCCCAAACCAGGGGCCTCCTCTCATGCCAGACCAGACAGAAAAGCCGGGGCTGCAAGAAAAGCAACAGTGCAGGCTTGTTGCTCTGACCCACAGAACAGATGGGATCTGAAGCGTCGTTTGACGAGGGTCGTCATGATAGCGCTGACCACAGCACCCTCCAAGGTTCAAAAAGTACATCAGCATGGAGTAGGGCTATGGATACCTGCTAACTACTGCCAGTGGTGCCTTCAGGGCAGTTCTGATTCATAGCGACCCTAATTACAGCACAGGGAAGCCGGACCTGAGCCATCCTCACCATGTCCGTGATGCGCACGTCAATGGTTGCATCATCTTACCTCCGTCCATGTCCTTGAGGACCTCCCTCTCTTTCACCAGCTGTGCCAAGGATGAGATGCATCTGTTGTAAGGTTATGAGGGAACTGTCAAAAGTTCATGCACGAAGGGCATTAAAAGATCATGGAATTCCCCCCCACAAACTCTTGGAAGAGCCCTTGTATGAGGATATTTTTATTCAGGAACAATACCGGCTGAAACAGTGCGCAAGAAATGTATAGAGAGAGTTATTTCAGCTCTGAGAGTGTCCCCTGGTGTACTCTGTCCCCTCTGCCCATCCCGAGTTGGAGGACGACATCAAACTGGCCGCAAGGAGTAGGAAGACTTTGAAAGGGGGACAAACGAGGTCCAGAATGTGTCGCACTGACTGAATGTCCTTCCTAGAAAGAAAGGTAGGCGTTGGGCTGTTACTCAAAAGGTCGCAGTTTGAATCTACCCGGGTTTCCAAGACATGTAGTTTTCACAGGAGTAGAAAGCCTCATCTTTCCAAGCAAAAGTTCCAGTCTCAGAACAGATACACACACACACACACACACACACACACGGGCAGTTCTACTCTGAGCTAAAGCTTCACTACAAGTGGGAATCCACTCAATGGCAGCGAGCTGAGTGAGCCTAGTACTACAGGTTTCCTAAGACATATAAAGTTAGGTTGTCCCTATATACCAAGTAATCCTTTAACTTTCATTTCTGTGTTTTGGTTTGTTGTGGTGGTGGTTGTTGTTTGAACAGCTTGGATGAAGCAGGGGGGGAAGAGAACCTTTATTGCAGTCAGCGCATTCTTCACAGCCGTCCAGGTCTTCTGCTCA
The DNA here is from genome assembly GCF_000313985.2 of Echinops telfairi. Taxonomy (NCBI): domain Eukaryota; kingdom Metazoa; phylum Chordata; class Mammalia; order Afrosoricida; family Tenrecidae; genus Echinops; species Echinops telfairi. The sequence continues at coordinate 5,656,176 of NW_022106471.1, read as the reverse complement.
TGGGTTCCCGCTGAGCGTGACATAAGTCACTGGAAATGGGCACGGCTCTCCATCAGCAAGCACGACACAACCACAAGTTTGTCAACAAGTCCATGTTGCCAGATGCCTTCCCTGTTTCTCAATCTACATATTCAAGGCGCTTCGCTTTTCTTTTTTTCTCCTTGCTGGGAATACTTTCAAAGAAGAACACAATGTTTTGGGTTGCCTGGCCAAAGTTTAGCTGTACTTTTGCATCTTTGCCAAACTTCCTGCTTTTAGCTAAACAATTTATTATCCTGCTGGTTCTTTAGACCCAAAAGGATTTGCAGGCACAAATAACGACTTGGTTGCCATGTCTTTTCAGAGAAGAGGAAACTCACTCTCTTTCCCATAATTATCCTGTGGATGCTAGAACAGAAACGTATTTCACCTTTGGGAGTGTTACCAAGGTGCAGAAAGGTTTTAATTATTCAAAGCCCCTACAGCCTGAACTTTAAAGAACTGACTTTTTTTTTTTCTTGTATGTGAGGAAAATAATTTTTTTCAGGTGGTTTGGCAAGAGCACAGATCTGCATGTGGTGTTGGAGAAGCAAATTTGGATTGAGTTTGGGTTTGGGGGCCAATGTTAGACTACAGAGACTTGATTAATCAGCAGCAATCAAAGAAAGAATTCAACCAGGGAGACTTTTATGAATTGTTCATCTCCGATTAGTAAGCCACACAGTGACCCTTTTGACATGACCAGAAAAAAAAGAAACAAACATTGATATTCTTCTCCTTCCTTGCCTGGCAGCCAAGTAATCTATCAACCAGTCAATAGACTGAGAAGACATCTACATTCTCAACTAAATTAAATTTTGGCAACCACATGTACTCTTTGTTTTCTTCTGCAAAACCATGCTCGCTATAAATAGGCATTATCTATAAGAAGCACACGTACATGGGCACACACATATACACAGACACAGATGCTATGTAAATAGGCTTCTTTGGTAATGATTTAGACATGCTATGGAATACAGAGCAACAATTGAAAACTTTCTTCAATTCTTCCACCAAATGCATTTCTTAAGGTAGAATGTATTTCAACTTAGATAGCTGAATGTTTCCACGTCTTTCAAACACAACTGCACACTACCTGTCCAGGCGAAAGAACCAATAATGGCAATTTCCTATACGCTCTTGCTTCAAAGATCTTAGACTTCTTTGATGGTGACTTAGCAACCGCTATAAAAATAACGGCTCTGCAAAACAGAGGGAGCCAAAGAGTGAGACACTTCAGAGGCAATAGTTAATATAATGAGAGAGTGCATTGTAGTCTGACCAGAAGCATCAGTACTTTGGGGGAAAATGCATCTGACGTAAGTCAAGAGAAGGCCAACCTCTGGCTTTCTGTTTGGGACCTGTTTCTCCAAACCATACAAAGTAAAGAAAAAAGGTGAGTCAATAGGTAGGTAGATAGGTAGACAGAGAAATAGACAGCAGATACATAGATTATAGATAGGTAGATACATACATATATATGTTTGTATGTATATATGTTTTTCTCCTTTAGATTGATGTCTTCATTCCCGTTAGCAGAGCCTGAGCCAAGAAGAAAAGTCCAGATAGCAATTCAATGTGCTAGAGAACATATGTGGAGGAGAGAAATGAACGTTTTCCTAAGGAATTATCACTCAGTTGATGTTTGGGGAGGCAGTGGCAGCTATGTCTATGAGTTCAGAAGGTGGCTGGCGATTTCATGCAGTCTTCTAGGAGGTGGGAATGTGTCTTTATTATTAACCTTCAGACTTGTGGCTTTGAAGAGCTATTTTTAACATTTAACCATAAACATCCATCCTAAATATAGGATCAAAGAAATACTCTTTCCATGTGGAGCTGGCAAAGCACAGAGGAGCTCCTGGAACGTACCAGTTTCCTTTCAGAGGAGGCTGCCCTCCATAGTGCTTACTCCACACTCTATTAATATCAAAACGAAGGGCGCACATAAACAGATATGTGAATGAATATTTATTTATATTCACTGGATCTTATGCAGTGGAAAAAGGTTTCACTTCTCTAGCTTTTAAAGACAAAACCCGACCTCCCAAACCAAAACCTTAA
>NW_022106471.1:5633344-5653994 GCF_000313985.2 Echinops telfairi | reverse complement strand
AAGCCTGTGCTATCAGAATTTATTTCTACAAAGTTAAGTCTATTCAACATCCTTGCCTCTAAGCTTAATTTGCCAAATCGTGCTGTTTTGGAAATTTATTGCAAAATTATTGTTCTCTAGGGAAATAATTACCATTCCTCTTATTTCCGTGGTCTTGCTTTCCTCTGCATGTGAATTTAAGTAAAGATATTTTTAAAAGCAACTAGGTGTTTTGAGTAAGTATCAATCAAGACCGGGTGAGTCTGATATCATATTTGAATTTAAGAGAACATATTCTGTTGACTGGAATATCCATTTTTTTCTGAATGAGAAAAATAAGATGTTAAAGTTAGAAAAAATACATAAAGAAATGATTTCATATATCTATTTATTTAGACATTGTCTTGTTGTCAGAGGGATGCTTAGCCGCTTAGGAGAATGTCTATAACAGAGCTGCATGACATACATTAAAGTAGCCATAAAGAGCAAACAACAACAACAACAAAAGCAAGCACTAGGCCTGAAGGCATAGAATGGAACCCACCAGAAAGCATAAGGCTGCTGCTGACTCATAGCGACCCCATTGGTAGACTCTCTCCATAGGGCTGCTAAAGCTAAATCTTGGAAACAGGCAGCTCCATCTTTATCCTGCAGAGCAGCTCCTGGGTGTGAAACACTACTGGGTCAGAGGTCCAATGCTTAACCTTTCGAGACACCAAGACTCTAAATATGCTCAGAGGATCCCATAAATGAGCCACGACCTTGATTCCAGATGTTTTAGGTCCAAGGTGACAACATAAACCTGGTCAAAGCTATGTGACACATGAATAAAAGGGGTTGTAGAGAGTCATCCCAGAAACCCCAATCCCTTTACAAATTGTTCATAAACTACACAATAGTTTATCTTTTCCCACTGTGCATTGTAGTGGAGTTGGGAGGATGGGGTAGCTGACTGCATTGCATTGATCTTTTGATTTGGAGGGCAATTCATCCTGATTTCCCTTTTGCTCGGTAGCCATTTGCCCCACATTCCCAGGTGGCCCATCTGACTTCCTCCCCTCGGGACATTGACCTGTGCAGTAACAGGTGGATAAGTGGCTGCTTCGTGCTAATGCCCAATTCTAGACCTTCTCGGGCCTGTTCCTCTGCCTTTCCATTAGAACTACCCAGCAATCATTTAATAAATTCCCTTTCTGCTCAATTAGGTTCTGTTGTCTGCTTTCACAGAGCCCTAAAGAAAATGCTTATACATCAGGCAACTGAATGCAGGTAGGCCAAATGTGTGTCAGGGCCCACTAGGCCATTTTAGTAAACTTAAGCATCGGGCACTTGGGCTCTATAGCACGCTCTATAGTCACTTTGATTTTATTCAGTGCCTGCTGGATCCAGAATAGAAATAGCCACTGATGACGAGCATTTCTGTCCAGAGCGATATGCTCAATGAATATTTATATTCTTTCCTTATGGAAACCCTTAGTGTCTCCTTCTCTTTAAGGTGACCAGACATCCCGCTTTTGGCGGGACAGTCCCGATTTTGGGTGTTTTCAAAAAGTCCCGATTTTTGGAAAGAATGCACGACAAGCTAGGAAACGGTCTATTTGGTCCATATGGACCAAATTTTTAATCAAGAATCCCCCACCCACCCCCGGTCAATGGTGTCCCGCTTTAAATCTGGTCACCTTATATCACCATGCACCCACTTTCAGTGTGAGAGATGGGCAGAGATGCGACAACATCTTCTGTCTGTCCTGATAAATAATGCCTTATTTCAATGTTGCTCCAATGCAACACGAACAATGGTGTCTATATTAGGAAGCGTTTTGTGCAACGGTGAACCAGCTCCAACATACCAGTCCGTCCTAAATCCCTCTTAGCTAACAGACCTCAAGGAAGGTCTTCTGAGGACCTCTCTGACATAGATTCTTCTAGAAGCATTTGAAACCTCCAAGGTGAGGCAGGTCGCTAGAACACATCCACTCATGAATGAACAATCAGGCCCCCTACTCTCCCAGCTCGGAATCGTTTTCAGAAACATTAGGCGGAATGGAGAGCAAATATGGGTGTCCTTTCCAAAGACGTTTCCATGTAAAGACACCGTGCCTCAGGTCCTCTGTAAAACGAATAGCTACATCGAAGACAACTCAAAGCAAAGGGCACTCCAGTTTCATGGCAGGCAAGGGAAGGTGTCAGCGAAGAGAATAACTGCAGAGATCTGAGTTTGAAGACAGACGGACTGCTTCTTCAAGCCCCATCCCTTTTACCCCTCTGCAACCTGAGAACGAGAATGGGATTTCTATGAGCATTTGCATAACACGATGCAAGCATAGGATGTAGCACAGGGTTTAGCGCTCGGCAAAGCGTCCCTGCTTCTTCTCTGCCATTGGGCAGTCTATCCTGATCAGAAGCAGGCCCGCCTTGGGATAGGGTGTCCTTGGCTAAGCTTCCGCAGCCCCGGACAGTCCATCCAACCTGCACTTGGTGTCTGGTGAATTGCCCGCGAGACGAAACCAGTCTTTACAGGGTGCTCACCCGGTGGGCTGCGGGACAAAGAGAAAGGTGTCGACAAAGCATCCCGCCCCACCTGAAGGACAAGCATCCACGCCAGGAACAGGTGCCGCCTTGGGGGCCCCAGGAGGAAATGACCAAGAAGATGAAACTTCTCTTATCCGGGTTTGTCCAGAAATGATTCAAGCTGCATTTCCAATGGAACGTGTAACTGCTTACTCATCTCAAATAACTCAAAGCATGTCATCACCCTTCCAAGCCGCAGGAATGACTCCTGCCAGAGATGGAGATCTGGTTTCTCCCTTAAAGACCTCATAGTGTTCAGCTTCAATTCCCTGTATGGGATGTAGATATAGTAAATAAATAATAATAATAATAAAAGACCATAAAGTGAACATTAAGGTTGAGAAACGAGATTCAAGGATGCCCGGAAATTCAAAAATAAGTGTTCCCCCAGCGGCTGTAATTCAGCCATCTTGGCCATGATGCATCCTTTCCGACTTCTGAATCCTCAGTGGGATGCCCATTCCATATGGACTCTGGATCCAACTAAGTCTGGGAGGAGGGGAGCTATTGGGGGCCCTCCTCCTTCTTTTTACTTCCCTAAGTCATGGGAAAATCCTGTCTAGGGCTCTTCCAAGCCCTTTGATGAGGCCAGACATGGCAAAGCTCTCTCCAGAGCCCAGGGGAGTCTCTCCACCCCAGGAAGCTGGACCTATTCCCTTCCCGACCCCTCCCAGAGAGCCAGAAGGCTACTCCAGGCTCCTCACAGCAAATGTATCCATGTAGATAGCCAGGATGCATTAGTGGTTCAACACAACTGATGTGCTCAGGCACCTCCGGGTGCATTAGTTGAAGTGGCTACAGCAGCTGGTGGCTCCTCTTCAGGCATAATTTATCTATTGCACTTTACTTAATGTGCAAAATGAAATTTATGCTGAATCTATGTGTATTACCTACTGTGCCTGAGCGGCATGAAATATACCATAAAGCAAATCAGGACAGAGCCATGCTCTTAATGGCTAATGGCTTTCAACACACTTCACTGTGGTGTAAGCCACCTTCAAGTCCAACCTACATGGATAATTTGAACTCCTATCAGGACTGGGAGTTCTTCTCCCCAAGATCGGAAGGCTAAAATGAGCAATGACTTGAAGTCAATCATTCTGGAGCATATGTTGACTGGATCATGGATTCTGCACTTTGCACCAAGCTTGTCATCAGTATGTGTCTCTGGAGGGCGTGGCTTTGCTGACCAACCAGGGAGTCAGTGTGAAGATTATTCTTTTACAGTGGGATTTCAGAAAGAACCCCAAGATTCATTTCTGCCACTGCCAGGTTGTGACATCTGCTCTGGGCTGCTGACTCCATGCATCAAGATATAGGGATGAGAATGATTGATTTTTAAATGGGCTCCGCTGTATGTATGTGTGTGTGTGTATGTGGATATATGGATATATATATGTATATGTGGATATATATATATCTATATCCAGGTAAAAGGAAATTTTGCAAAACCAAATATCTCAAAGGAAGTTTTTCAAAACGCACTTGCACACACCCTCCCTCACCCATCTAAATTCACAGAACAGAAATTAATCCACATTTGCAATTGGAAGCCAAGAGCAGAACGCAGTAGAGGAATTAGAGAGAAAACAAATATACGAGTCGTGAAGAAACTTCAGCATATTATATTTCCTCCAAAATAGTTACTCTGTGTTTTTGTGTTTCTTGCCTGTGCCATGCACAAACCCAGGGACCTTGTCCAATGAAAAGGCAAGTTATTTTCTCAGTGATTTACATTTGTCCTGAAAAGTACCTGTGTTAGTCTGGGTACTTTAGAGAAACAAATCCACAGAAACTCATGTATAAGAGAGATTTCATATAAAGGTTACATGTGCATCAAGAAAACATCCCAACGCAGTGCTGCCCAAGCCCACAAGTCCAATATTAACCCATCTGTCCAACACCAATCCACAAAGTCCTCCTCCATCTCACAAAACACACGCAATGATGCCCAATGATGCCGACTGTAGGAGGAAAGCCGAGTCAGTGAATGTGTACACATCTCAGCGCTGCCAGGGTCTACACACGGCTGCTCCAGCACCCAGGGCTACATCGGGGTAGGTCCTTGTGGCTTTTCCTCAGGGATGTCTTGTAGGAAGTGAGCCTTGCCAGCTGAAGCAGGGAACTGGCTAAGGCAGATGCACCCTGGTCTGACCATCAGAAAGCAAGAGACCTGAGAACTAGAAAGGCAAGGCTCACCAAGCCATTTATCCCTCCGCCCTTCAATAAACCCCACATGTGTTTATCGGCCAGGTTGGCACAATAAACTAACTACCTCAGTACCCATATGTGGAAATGTCATATTCTCTTCTTGAAAACACTTTGTAATTTTTCCCACCTACTGAACAGAGGAAAGGTGAGAACAGAGGAAAAATAAGAAAAAACAAGAACTCTATTACTTTTTTAGATGTCATTTTTACATCTTTCTGTCAGTAGGCCACTCTTGATGGCAACACTGGAAAATACCAACCACCTTCTCAAAGCTCGGTGCTTTCGTAAAAAGGAAGGCAATTCTCTTAGGAAGACACAACATGATCATTTCACTCCATGTTCTCACCCTTCTCATTTCCATCTCATCTGCAAGTCAGTGGCCATCAATGGCAGGGATTTTAATTCGGCCTGTTCGAGGTTTGTTGGGTTCTAGTGGTTTGTGATTGTACACAGTTTGTGGCTGTAAAGCAAAAACGTAGGTGCAAGTTCTTTGGCTCCAAACATTAACCTATGCACATGCATTCTTTCTGTTCTAGTCTTCTTGGATTATAAATAGCTGAATAAGTGGGCGTGTAGGAAAGGCTTTTCCTATGATGTCTGTTTTTGAATGCATGAGGTATGATATTTTATTGAATAGTTACTGTGAACAAACATGATTCCAGAAGTGAGAAATGTGACTAGCACCCAAATCTGGCTCCTTTTTTTCTGAAAAAAAGATGGACTTACTCAAATTCAACAGTAACTGGGCAACTAGGAAGTGTGAGACTCGGTATCAAAACTGACAGTCCTAACTTGGTCCCTGGATGAGGGACATTTGAGGGGCAAAGACAGTCAGTCATGTACACAGATAATTCTAGTGCAAAGTAAGTCATGTTATCTTACCACCACCACCAAGTATGGCTCATTTGAACTCTCAGAGATTCCATGTGTATCCCAATGGAACTCTGCTCCATAGGATTTTCAATTATTGATATTTCAGAAACAGATCATTAGTCCTTTTTTCTGACGTGCTTCTGGGTCTTCTGAGGTGCTGGTTTCAAACCACCCACCTCAGTTTTGCAGAGGCACTAGGAAGAGAGTGGGTGGGGTTCTTGGACTGTTGGCAGGAATGGAGGACCCGTTGCATCTTGGAAAATGAGAAAAAGTAGCTGGGAGAATCTGACAGTAAAGAGTACAAGCGGGAGAGATAATCATGTACAAGAACAATCTGGTGACATGGGGAGGTTGGAGTACCGACTACTGGGTTCAAAACGCCCAGGTCTAGCCTGCAGCAGAAACCGCCATTGGCTGGTTGAGAACGAACGGTGCATTAAAACACACAAGCAACGCAGAGACTTCTCCCTTTTCTAATCACAAAGCCTCACCGAGATCTTCATGATCGCAGGTTTTCTGGACCCAAGAAGAGACAGAATGTCTTTTCTGATCCACAAAGGTGATCGCTTTTTCCCAGCAGTTTGTTGTGACCTCACATTAGCCTAGCTGCAGGGTGATTAGAAGAAATAGGGACATTATCCGAATCATTTTTAAAGCCAATCTGTAGAATATACTGGTGTAATACTTTAAACAAGAATTCTCTCTCTCTCTCTCTCTTTCTCTCTCTCTCTCTATCTGTGTGTGTGTTTCCTTTCACACACACACACACACACACATACACATCAATAGGCATGAATTTGAGTGACAAAATAAGAATGGAAGATACTGTCTTTTGATTCAGTATTAACACCACACTGATTTTTACGATCACAGAAGGGAATTGTTTTCTGTTTCCATGAAATTCCCTACTTTCCTCTTCTCTGGGACAGAGAGTAGTATATTTACCATGTTGCCCGAGGCTTGGGCTTTCCATCTCATTCAACACCAAGGCTTTGTCAAAAAAAAAAAAAGAGGTCAGTAGGCTCTTAGAATCTTTTTGAGCTAGATGGAGCCTGGTAATCATTTCCCACAATGGGGTTATCTACTATCTGCCAGGGTTGTTTTCCTGAATGATATCTGATCAAACTACCCTGCAGTCTCTAAAAGGGCCCAAGGGGTCTCTACTCTGCTCTCTTCTTTCTCTGCTTTCTATCAATCAGCCCAAGCCATGATAACACACATTATTTCTTAACTGTCAACACAGACCACTGGCAATTCGGTCTTCATTTAGATAGAATCTCATTCATAGTCCCTAATCCAGTTTGTTATCCCAGGTTTTTCCACTGACTTCTCCTGTGTTGTTTCTAATGCCAGGATCCACTAGGGACCCCCAGAAAATTGGCATTCTTTCCTCCCTCTGGTTTTGGCCAAGTCACATCATTCAAGGAAATTCAAATGATAAGCAATAAAAACAAACTTCCTTGGGATTTGGCAGCTTCTCTGGATCTCTGGGAAGGGCCAGTCTTCTCATCTACTGAATGCAAAAAGGCCCGGAAAGCTGGAAGAGATGGAATTCCACTAATTCTTCAAATGTCGAGAGTATGTCTATGAAAAGCATTATTCTCAGGCTTTCCATTTGGATATTTCTATTATTGATTCCCTTACAGGAATCAGGATCATATTTCACTGGTTTCCCTATCCTTTAGAGTCATGCGCATTCTGTGAAAATTCATGAATTTCCCATTCCTACAAGAGCTAACTAAAACCAGTGTAGCAAACTCTTTTTTCCTTAGGGTTCCTAGATAACAAGGAAAGTTGAATGGGAAGTTTGGGCCCCATTCTTCTAAATCAGGCCCTGAAGTGGGCTTCTCCGGGGATCAATCATTTTTGGGGATGATATGAGATTCCCATCAGCCATGAAGCCTACTCTCTGCCTCCCCCCACACAGGACCCATCCTGAGATCAGCAAGCACATTCCTGCCTGAACCCTTCCCTGCAAATCGCCTCAGCTCCTTTCATCCTGTTAATTATAGAACCGAGGGGAGCGGGGGAAGCCCCAGACATCATCTTGTCCAGCCTCCCACCCCCTTCCCAGCTTTCTGGCATGGCCACAGTTTAAATCACCCGAGACAGATGGAAATCTATCCTGTTTTAAACGACCTCCAGAAGAGGAGATTCCACGACCTCGTCTTCTGTCACCTACTCTGCTGTTGAGAAGCATCCTTTATCTCTAGCAGAAATCTCGCACACTGCACTTTAGGCCAATTTCTTCTTCTTCCGTGCATCCGTCTTTCACATACCTGAAGACCATGATTGAGAAGACATTGCCCCAGCTTCTCTCCTCTGGGCAGATCCATCCCAATTCCTTCCATTTCTCATAAATCTAACTGCCTCACTTCCCATCCTCTGGTGACTTTCCACTGAACCTTGGTGGATTCAAGGACTATCTGGAGAGATAGGTAGTTGTTTATTGCTTCAAGGCAACTGTTCTCAAACTCTTTGACCTTAAGACCCTTTTTACACACTTAAAAACTGAGTACTCCAAAGAGCTTCTGTTAATTTGGGTGTTATCTCGACCAAGATTTACAAGAGGAGACTTCATCTTGAGAAATCGTTAAGGCACGTCCAGGGGCACATTCCATTGTCCATCAGAACAGTGTGTGTCCATGTCCCACAGCCTCTAGGAAATTCATTGTGTGTTCACAACAGAAAGAGGGTAAACAGCACCTAACACTTTATAATAAAGTCTGGGAGAGCCAGAACTTGTGTAAGGCAGGCATCTGTCATGAATGAAAACATTAATAGAGAGATAGGAAAGGGATAAGACTGTCAACAAAGGAAATCTTTTTTTTCAAAGCTATGTATTTTTAAAATGTTTTAATCATTTTATTGGGGGCTCATACAGCTCTTATCACAATCCATACACACATCCACTGTGTCAAGCACATTTGTACATTTGTTACCATCATCATTTTCAAAACATTTTCTTTCTACTTAAGCCTTGGTACCAGCTCTTCATTTTTTCCCTCCCTCAGGAACCCTTGATAAATTATAAATTATTATTATTTTTCACCTCTTACACTGACTGATGTTTCCCTTCACCCACTTTTCTATTGTCCGTCCCCCAGGGAGGGGGGTATATGTAGATCATTGTGATTGGTTCTCCCTTTCTTCCCCCACCTCCCCCTTACCCTCTTGTTGTCGATATGCTCATTATTGGAGGGGTTTGTCTATCCTGGATTCCCTGTGTTTCCAGCTCTTATCTGTACCTGTGTACATGCTCTGGTCTAGCAGATTTGTAAGGTAGAATTGGGATCATGATAGTTGGCAGGGAGGAAGCATTAAAGAACTAGAGGAAAGTTGTATGTTTCATCTGTGCTATACTGCACCCTGACAAGCTCGTCTCTTCCTTGTGACCCTTCTGTACGGGGATGTCCATTGTCTACAGATGAGCTTTAGGTCTCCACTCTGCACTCCCCCACTCATTCACATTGATATGATTTCTTGTTCTGGATCTTTGATGCCCGATGCCTAATCCCATTGATACCTCATGATCACACAGACTGTATGCTTCTTCCATGTGGGCTTTGTTGCTTCTGAGCTAGGTGGCTGCTTGTTTACCTTCAAGCCTTTAAGACCCCAAAGGCTATATCTTTTGATAGTCGGGCACCATCAGCTTTCTTTACCACATTTGCTATGCATCCATTTTGTCAGGAAGGTGAGCATCACAGAATGCCAAGTTATTAGAACAAAGTGTTCTTGCATTGAGGGAGTACTTGAGTAGAGGCCCAATGTCTGTCTGTTACCTTGACAGTTAACATATATGTACATAGATCTATTTCCCTATCATTATATATATATATGTATATATATGTACACATATATACATATATACCAGTCTGTATTTAGACCAGAGGAAATCTTTTTGAGACCCAGAAACCTAAGGCAGATGGTCAAGTTTCAGTGCTCAGAAGTGTTATTTTTGTATTATTATAAAAATTACTTTTGACTCTGAAGACCCTAAAAGTCTCAGGAATCACCATGATCCCCCACCCACCCACCCCTACCCCAGACCACTTTGTGAGAACTACTGCTCTAAGGGAGTGGGACCTCTCCCCACACATTAGATCTGCAGCTGGGGAATGAAGTCTAGTCTACACGAAGCCAAACTTCTTACCATCCAGTCATTCGCTTCATAGGGATGAACCCTTTAGGAGGGACTAGAACTGTCCCTGTGGGTTTCAGAGTGTAACTCTATGGAAGTAACAGGTATCAGCTTTCTCCTGAGGAGCAACTGGAGGTCTCAAACTGTTGACCTTGCAGTTGGGCAGCCCAACATGCCAATCACTATGCCACCAGAATGCCCAAGGGTGGCCCAATGCATAACAGTAACAAAATTACAGTTATGAAGTAGCGACGAAAATAAGTTTATGGTTGGGGAACTGTATTAAAGGGCCGAGGCATTAGGAAGGTTGAGAACCACCGCTTTAAACTGTTGCAGAGCCCGTCCGATCAATCTGAGAGACTCTGACCTTGATAGAAATCTACTGACTTTGATTGAGGTTGCTGTGTTAAAGCATGCCCTTGTCAGAAGAAGCAGAAAGGGAAAGGAGATTTCAGGTGCCTTCACAGCAAACCCAGACTCCCTAACATTGGAATCCTGTCAATCACATCCCCAGCAAATTCAGAAATGGTTGTATTGGCCATGAACGGCTTGCTGTGAGAGCAACACAAGTCAAACCATTTGCCATTCAATCAGCCCTGACTCATCCCAATCCCACATGTTTCAGAGCACAACTCGCTCCATAGGTTTTCCAATGAGTGATTTTTGAGATGCGAATAACAAGACCGTTCTTCTGAGATACTTCTGGGTACGCTTGAAAACCACCAACCTTTTAGCTAGTAGTGAACACAGTAGGTATTTACATCAGAGCCCCTTAAAGTGCTTGCTTCTCACTGAGTCTGACACTCCATTGGGCTTGCCTTTGTCTGCCTATCATGTCTTACTGAGTTTGTAGTGAAGATGAGATCTGGGGGTTTGGGGCAGGCGGGGCGGTGTCTCAGCACCCTTCTCTGCCAGGTTAACCCTTTAAGCGAAGTAAGATGTCCAAATGTTCCAGTTTGCCCTCCCCGCTGTTTCTAATGTTTTCTGTGGCCTCTAGGAAATGACTTTGTCTCCATGTCCTTAGGGTTTGGTTTTCCTACATGTACCAGCCCTTGATGTTTGTGAGAGCACTGGCTGGGGGAAAATAGTATCCCTTCATCCGGCCTGCACTAAGCTTGGTCTTAAGTGCTTGAATGGGGGACTCCAGCATACAATACACACTTGATGCACAACCACCCGCCACAAAGCTGCCACCTTTGCACCTCGTGGGCCTACGAATGAGCATATAAGAAGTCTGATCAGGTCTTGGAAGGATGAAAGATGCACCAGGGAAGAGAGCTATGCAGGTAGGAAGCTTCAGTGCCCTCAGTCAGGAATTCCAGAACTCCAGAACCGAGATGGGAAGAGGGCGGGTTGTATAAGCTCCATGCGGCCACTGTCCTTGATCTTCCTGATCCTCTTCTTGAAAAAAGGGAAGCACCTGACCGTAGGCCAAAGCAAGGTCTCTAATGTGTGAGACCCAAAGCAAGGAGCCCAGATACCGGCATCTAATGGAAGCTATTCTTCCAGATAAAGGGATTCCCACCTTAAAGTCTTTCCAAATAAACATCGCTGCTATTGCAATTATCTCATTATTCCTGCAACTTCTCAGATCATGAAAGCTCTTCTCTATTAAGGAAACATTGCGCTTTGATTCATTTTCAAAATGAAGTTTACACATTTTATTTTCTGGGTCTTACTCTCATTTTCTTTTTAATATTTATTCCTATAAAATTTTGAAAATTCTTTTTCTTGGATTTGCAGATAGACAAGAAAAAGATACAGATCGAGAAACAAAATGGTTTGCAAATCAAGTAATATTTCAAAAGCACACCGCACTGAATAAAAATTTTCTTTTATGAAGTGAGTTCCCAATTCTTATTCTTTTATATTTAATGGTAGTTAATAACCTTCTGAATTAATAATCATATTGTATTTAAATGTAGACATCAGATTTTCTTATCTGATATATTCCAAATTCAAATAAACTCTATTTGTTTTTAAACATTTACTTTATTTTTTATTAATAAATCATTTTATTGGGGGTCTTACAGCTCTTATAGCAATTCATACATCAATCGTATCAAACACATTTGTACATATATTGCCAATAAACAATAACTCACTGCTATTGGGTCAATGCTGATTCACAGCTACCCCTGTGTGGGTTACCAAGACTGTAACTGTTTATAGGAGTAGAAAGCCCCGTCTTCTCCTGGGTATATACAAAGGGCTTCAGAAAGTTTGTCCAAAATCCTATCATCTTTTAATTCCATTTTCTATGAATTTTTTATTTGTGCATACATATCTATATGTGTGTATAAGACATATATATATATATACACCTACTACTCCTCACTTATCAACTCTGTCATTGGCTGACACTCTGAGTTTTTACAATAGAGAGCATTCTGCGATCTATTTCACTCATCGATGCACGTCCGGCAATAACAAATGGCGGGCAAGAACCGCAGTGGCGGTGGGACTGACGGCTATGTGCCAACTTGACGGTCATGATTCTCAGTGTTTTAGCAGTGATTGTGTCATTTGGTAGTTTTTAATTGATGTAGTTATCCTTCATTTTTGCATAACACTGATTTTCACATCCTGGTTTTTGGAACCTAACAATATTTCTAAGTGAGCATGAGTGTGTGTGTGTGTGTGTGTGTGTGTGTGTGCGCGCGCGTGCGCTCCTCGATTGCCAGCAAGTTGACACCAACTCATGTGACCTCTATTGGGTTTCAGAAGTGGTCAGTGTTTACTGGAGCAACTAGTTTCATCTTTCTCCGGGGGGCACTGGTAGATTTGAACTACTGACCTTGTGGTTAGCAGGACAAATCATAACCCAGTACACCCCGTATGTATATATTCAAAAAGTTTGTGGAAGAACCCAGTTATCGCCTAACTTCACTTTTCCATGAACTTGCTGATATCTCTTTTAAACTTGACATTTCAACATTTTTCACATGTACAATTCAGTGATACTAATGGCATTCGCCTGTCGTAGAACTACTATCACTATCTTAAAATGCATCCTTGGTTGCATATTTTTCCTGAATCACCTGGCTCTACTGTCTCTCTTTTTCATGAATGAGCAAAGTGCTACTGTTATGGTGGAAACCTGGTGGCATCATGGTTATGTACCGGGCTGCTAACTGCAAGGCCAGCAGTTCAACACCACCAGAGGCTCCCCGAGAGAAATGCAGGGCTTTCTGCTCTACTCTCATAAAAAGTTACAGGGAATCCAGGGCAGATGAGCCCTACAGGACCAGTGGTGTGAGTGGCGATACAGGGAGGGTAGAGGGAGAGTGGGTAGGAAAGAGGGAACTGATTACAAGGAACTATATGTGTCCTCCTCCCTGGGGGACGGACAACTGAAAAGTGGGTGAAGGGAGACGTTGGACAGGGCAAGATATGACAAAATACCAATTTATAAACTATCAAGGGCTCATGCGGGAGGGGGGAGCGGGGAGGGAGGGGAAAAATGAGGACCTAATGTCGGGGGTTTAAGTGGAGATAAAATTTTTTGAGAATGATGTACAAATGCGCTTTGCATAATTGATGTGTGTATGGATTGCGTTAACAGTTGTATGAGCCCCTAATAAAATGTTTAAAAAAAAAAAAGTTAGCCTTAAAAACTCTCAGGAGAAGTTCTAACTTGTCCTACAGGGTCATTGTGAGTGAGTCTGCATTGGCTCAATGGCTGTGAGTTTTGGTTTATGGTGGACACCTAAAAGGTACATTCTTAGCGTACGGTCATGGAATGTAGCTATGAAAAAGATAAATTAAAAGAAAAGCACAGGGTATCTTTTTCTTAAGTGTGTATCCTGTATCAAGGGCAGCTTCCTGTGGCCCTTCACAACCATTCAAATAGTCAGGAAGTAATGTAGTTTTTTTTATTATAGTTCTCATGAAAGTACCAAGTGGAGAATATGGTCATAACAGAGTAAAAGTTCTTTAACAGCTGACTTTCTATTAGAAAATTAGTAAACAACTTGAACTAGTATTTCACCAGCGGAGTAGAGATAACATCAAAAGCACATGGACAGATTTTCAACCTCATTCACCAATAGGAAGATGCAGCCCAAAGCGCAGGGGACCCCATATCGCAAATGTGAATGAGGGTGCTGAACAATTGGACCTGTCATTCATAAGTATGGGTATAAAATGGGAGAGCTGTTCTGGAAAAAAGTTTTGCAGCTTCTTATAACGTTCAACATACTTCTACCCTAAACTCATAACCCTAGGTATGTGAATGTTCATAGCAGTTTTCTTTGCAACTGTCCCAAACTAGAAAGAACGCAATTGTCCTTCAACAGGTGAATGGATAAACAAATAGCAATACATCCGTCCAGTGATAGGCCACTCAGCAATAAACAAACAAAAAATCAAAAAAACTCATTGCCATTGAATAGAATCAATGCTGACTCATTGTTTGTGACCCTATAGGACAGGGTAGAACTGTTCTTGTGAGTTTCCAAGACTGTAACGATTTATGGGAATAGAGAGCCTCATCTTTATTCTGAGGAGGATCTGGCGATTTTGAGCTACCAACCTTAAGGTTAGCAGCCCAAGACATAACCACTCTGCCACCAGGGCTCCTACTCAGCAATAAGAAGGAATAAACTACTGATGAATGCAAAAACTTAGTGAATCTCAAGGGATTGTGCTAAATTAAAAAAAAAATCTTAAAGTGTTACATAATGTATGATTCCATTTATATATAACCATCTTATGTGACCAAGTGATAATGAAAGATAGGGACCAGGTTGTGGTTGAAGGAAAAGCATCATTACTACAGGACAGCATGACGGAGTGTCTTTGTGGTGCTAGAACATTTCTCTCTCGTGACAATGCTGTAAAATCTATTGCAAAAAGGCAGGCCATCAAACACTGACCTATCCACAGGGCAATCTTTACTTGATTGCTTGCATTGTTATCATGCAGCTGCCTTTCACAGGGTTTTCACTGTACTTTGATCTTGCCTGCAGCCCTCTGAGGCTGGAACAGCAGGGTCAGTTCTCATGATTCAGAGTGGGAACCACCACCTGGGTGGTTGTGGCAGTGGGCAGATGGAGAATTCCCAGGCTCCTAGATTTTTAATCTGTTGAATTTCTCACCTCATTGTCTCTCAACAAGTCCCGATGCAAATAGGGGGAGAAAATGAGCCTTTCTCAGGAGAGCCCTCTTTGGAGAAGGACAATAATGACCTGAAGACCCCTAGAATTTTGCTGTCCCAACTAAGTTTTCATATGATGACCAAAGGCTGCCAGACACTTACTTGGAAGGAACTCACAGATCGCATTGTTCAACTTCTAAACATTAAATATATTCTTACTTGCTTTGCAGTGACAACATTTGAGACTCATTTCGCAAGGATAAAGGTGTAAATTCTTGCCAAACTATACATTGCCTGATATTTTATCTTGATAGTTTCAATGCATGTGGCATTTTTCTTCCATTCCTGCCTCACCGCAAAGTCCAAGCAGAAAGGGATCTGCAGACTTGGGTGCCCTCCAATAAAGGGTGCTTTCTCTTTGTCTATTTAAAGCGCCCTTGTTGTTTTTGTGAAAAAAATTACATTCTATTAATAACAGATGCCGGGTGTCTTAGTTCTATAATATACTGTAATTAACAATGCAAATGTGAAATAAAAATCCAATTATTTATCAGGTAGACATGAGCAGGTGATTATGTACTGAGAGATATAAAATGCATAATGAAAATGCACAGTGATAATTGCTCCAAAAGGCCTATCACTCCTGGCTACGGAGGGTTTCACAAAGCTAATATAAGACTACCTGCTTCTCCTTGTTCTCTCGTCTAGCTCTGTGCATGACATCATTTCTCCTCCATCCTTCCAAGCTCAAACTTAAATCCTTTACCTGCCAGAGTATCTTGTTTAAATCCAAGGCTAACTGAGGAGGGGCAGGAGGAGAAGGGGCAGGGAGTATTAGAAAGCCTATACAACTGATACTACATATCTGTTTCTACCAACATGCTCATATAATTCAGGAAAATTAGTCCAATTTGGTTAACCATTTTTTAGAAAAATTCTCTTTGAAAGGAAAGTGCTCCTGGAAGGAGAGCCTGTATATCAAATTTCAGTTTGACATAAACTTTTATAGCTGAGAGGTAAAAAGAGTCATTTAGAATATAAACTGCCAATTTTTTTACTATTACCCTGCCAATAGGCGAGCTTAATAATCCAAAGGCAAGCATCGCCATTACAGCAAACCACCCGGAGAGTGCCTTTAACCTTCTCCAACTGAACAAAGGCATTTCCTCCCAAAGAAAGACATGCTCAACCCAAAGAACATAAATGGGCAGACAGTGAAAGGGGGTGTGTAGCACACCCTCCCCAAGACCACAGCGGCAAATTTGGGAGTAAATTAGTCATGGGGTTCACCTTGCCTCTACCCAACCCAAGATGCCTACAGACGCCATTATCAATGGCGATTGTGTTAACTTAATGATCTGCTTCTCGCTCCATGTTGCAGCTACATAATCTCCTGTCAATTTGAATGAAGGGGTGGAGTCTAGCCTGTCAATTAGGTCATAGCCAATAAGGCCTCTGCATAGGCATGGCCTTCTCCTGAGGAGTCTGGGAACTCTTGTCTTCCTCCCTGGAGGCGGGACACAGACTCTCCTTGGGAGACATTCCTAATGACAAGCCTCATGGGGCTATGCTAATGGAGCGAGAGCCCTGGACTTGGAGGAGCTGTGTAGAGACCCCTGCCAGAGCTGATTCACTGCCACTGAATCCACAAGACTTTCCACCCACTGGCCTGTGATCTTCCTGCTTTCGACATCATTGCATGTGTTGCATGAGTCTGAAGAGGAATTTATATACTGGTATCAGACATATGGGCTAATATCGGACTTATGAACTTGATCTGGAGTGGGCTGGGATATTTTCTCAATATACAATTGCTCTTTTATATAAAGCTCTTTCTTATACCCATATGAATGTCTATGAACTTGTTTGTCTAGTCAACCCGGAATAACACTGTCCAAGAACATAATGTCTTAACCTGGAAATCAGAAGCCGGGCTCAATTTATAAGGTTTGCAAATATTCTGTGTAAAGAAAGGAAATCTTTCTCCCAGCTGCATTCTTCTTTGGAGCTCTGCTTGGATGCAGGGTAGGCTGGTGTGGGTTTCTAGGCCAGCCAGCTTTGGAGGGCTAGTAGCTGGGCCTAGTAATTGCCCCGCCATTGCCTCTCAGTGCCTCTGTCAAATGAAAGAGGGTCTTAAGGAAGGAGGTGGATGGAAGACAGACCCCTCTGCGGGGCAAGCCTGCAAGTGACACAAATCATAAAGGTCTGAGCAGCCACATTTCTCTCCTAGCAGTGCTGGTTGGGAATTGCCAGTGTCGTAAAACAGCATGAATTCAGGCAAATGGTGAAGTGTATGTGTTTGGGCTGGGGGAGGTGATCCTGCTTAGATTCGTTAACAAGGTAATCATGAATGGAGTTTGGTTTTGTTTTTTAAATGCTTGTCTCTACTTCTAAGAATGTATGGAAGCTTGAACAAGCCTACTTTTGCCTTGCCAGGTAGACATAAGGCCATGCTGATGTTCTCATGGAAGTGTTCATAAATAAGAAATAATATCATTACCATGGCCATTGTTTGGCATACTGCTATAGAAAAGATAGAAATTGTTGAACGTTAGCTCTTCCCTTTAATGCCTGAAAAAAATATCAATGTCAAATTTTAAGGAATGTATGTTGGACATTTAAAAAGAAGTCCCAATGATTAGAATGAAAATATATGACATCATACTTTTGATATCATGATACACTAAACTCAACCCAAATAACCCTTTTTAATGTCTATTATTGGGAACTGATAACCACAAGATCCAAGGTTCAAACCCATCAACACATCCATCAGGGGGACAAAGATGAGGCTACCTATTCTTATAAAGATTTTGAGCTTCAAAAACTCTGTATGGAGTTCTTATGAGTCAAAATCGAACTGATGGCAGTGGGTTTTGGTATCATTGGGGAACACTTATTCCCAAGTCCTCGTGTTTTCATGTGAAGGTATTTCCAAGATCAGAATTTCATACTTAGCACATCCCTGCACCTTTCTTCGAGGGGACTGTTAGAGAGAAGCAGGAAGGGCCCAACGCTTTCTGTGTTCTCTCTTGCCGACCTGCGTAGGTGCAGAGAATGGCCAGGGATGGAAGAAAGGCCTGGAAATCTGATTTGGAGAAACCACAAAAATTGAAAACGCTGTGGAGGGCTGTGCCAGTCTGCATCAACTGGGGCCATCGTGAGTCATATTTGACTGGACTAACTGGTTGTGACAGTAACAATACACATTGTGAGGGGGTAGAGACCCCATTCTGCCTCTATTTTCCAGGGAGAGAGACATTCAAAGAAAAGTTTACATCTATATCTATAGATGTGTGTGTGTGTGTAAATATATGTAGTTATTTAAGGCTATGCTTACAACAAGAAATAAATCAAAACCTTCTGGTAATTTCCAAATCCAGATTAGAAAAGGCATTCTGTAGACTGGAGAAACAAGGGCCAGAATGATCAGGCTTAAGTATTTGGCAAAGTTGATAACATCCTTCCTGCCCTCATAAAAGTGCAGATCCCCCTGCTGACCTCTTCTCTGCCCCTGCCCCACCACTCTCATCTCCTATTGCCCGCTAGGCATATGTCCTGCCTTGTCACGCGAAGGCAGGCCCAGACACCTCACCACCTGTTTTTCAGAGGGTCAAATCTGTTTTCCTCAGAATCTGCAGAGTAAACGTTTTGGTTGGTGTGTGTGTGTGTGTGTGTGTGTGACTTATTTATTTATGTTTATATCTTTTGTTAAAGATAGGTGATATGCCACCCTTAGCCTTTTTCAGTAGTAAATTAAAAGGCAGGGGTACATCAATTTCTACATAATCCAAAACATTTTACTACCACTCTTGGGCCTACCAGCTCTTATTTTGCAGACAATGACTAACCAGCAGAAAAACGAAGCTGTTCATACAAAAATCAAATGAGCAGAAAATCAAATTTCAAGAGAAACCACGAAATAAGAAAATTTTGCTCCAATTGAGTTAAAGACATATCCAAATGCTACCCAATGTTTTATTGTTTGTGTGCAAGCTGGTGAGCAATGTGAGGGGATGGAGTGTTTTCCGTGCCCCCATGAAATGATGAGTTGGAATAATGCTTGACACAGAGAAATGATGCAAGGTAAAAAGGTTAGTCTTAGAATTGTCTGCATGGTAGAAAGAAGTGAGTGTCTTTAAGAGACTTGCCTTTTGTTTTCCCAGTGCAGGCTTTCTCTGAAGGCCTGTTGAGCCCCTGTCCTATGAAACCTGACCTGTCCTGATGCATTATTTGGGATTCAACCATTATCTAAACTAAAAACCAAGAAAGATTTGTTTGTTCTTTTGGCAGATGGTGATACTTCTAATATTCTTCACCAGCACCATAATTCAAATGCATCAGTTCTTTGGCCATCTCCTTTAATAATGTCTGTCTTTCACATGCATATGAGGCAATTGAAAATACTATGGCTTAGGGCATGACACCCCATCAGACTCAACCGGAAAATACTCCCAAAGGTCAACAAACAGACCTTGAACTATTTACTAGCTTTTCTTTTTTTTTTTCATCATTGGTTTTTTTGTTGTTGTTGTTGTTTTGTTTTCTTTTGTTGATTTGTTTTGTTCTGTCTTGTTTTTGTATATATTATTATCTCTGCAGGTTTATCTAGATAAGATAGGCAGGTAAGCAATCTGAAAGAGAAAACAACAGGACCAACAGTTCCAGGGGGGTGGCATGGGAGAGGGGGAGGTGGGGGAAAGGAAATGGTGTTAACAAACCCAGGGGCAAGGGAACAACAAGTGATCCAAAATCGGTGGCAAGGAGGGTCTAAGAGGCCTGGTAGCCCTTAGTCAAGGGCAATGTAACCCAGAGGAATTACTGAAACCCAATGAATGCTGAGCATGATAGTGGGACAAGAGGAAAGCAAAAGGAAATAGAGAAAAGAACGAGGAGGCAAAGGGTATTTATAGAGGTCTAAATACAGGCATGTACATAGGTAAATATATTTATAGATGATGACTGGGAAATAGATCTATGTGCATATATTTATAGGTTTAGTATTAAGGTAGCAGATGGACATTGGGCCTCTACTCCAGTACTCCCTCAATGCAAGAACATTTTGTTCTTTTAAACTGGCATTCCATGATGTTCACCTTCCCAACACGATCACTGAAGACAAAGTGGGTGCATAAGCAAATGTGGTGAAGAAAGCTTATGGAGCCTGGCTATCAAAAGATATAGCATCTGGGAGCTTAAAGGCTTGAAGATAAACAATTGGCCATCTAGCTCAGAAGCAACAAAGCCCACATGGAAGAAGGACACCAGCCTGTGTGATCATGAGGTGTCAATGGGATCAAGTAATAGGCATCTAAGACCCAGATCAAAATAATATCCAAGGTGAATGGGGGTGAGTGGGCATGGAGTGGAGACCCAATGCCCATCTGTAGGCAACTAGACATTCCCTTACAGAAGGGACTCAGGGAGGAGATGAGCCAGTCAGGGTGCAGTGTAGCAACGATGAAACGTACAACTTTCCTCTAGTTCTTTAATGCTTCCTCCCCATCCCACTATCATGAACCAAATTATACCTTACAAATCTGGCTAGACTAGAGGATGTACACTGGTACAGATAAGAACTGGAAACACAGGGAAGCCAGGACAGATGAACACCTCAGGACGAGTGGTGAGAGTGGCGATACCAGGAGGGTGGAGAGAAGGTGGGCAAGAAAGGGGGAACCGGTTACAAGGATCTACATATAACCCCCTCCCTGGAGGATTGAGTTAGTTTATTGTGCCAATCTGGCTGATAAACACATGTGGGGTTAATTGAA
>NW_022106471.1:5614802-5632693 GCF_000313985.2 Echinops telfairi | reverse complement strand
ATGTACAAATGTGCTTGACACAATGGATGTATGTAGGGATTGTGATAAGAGTTGTGTGAACCCCCAATAAAATGATTTTATATATATATATATATAAAGTATATATAGTATTATATATGATACTATGGCTTAGATCAGGTACATCTTCATCCTCAAAGTTAGATCTTTGTATTTCAACCCTTTAAAGAAGTCTTAGGCAGCATATTTACCACACAATGCATCCTTCGATCTCTTGACTGCTGCTTCCATGAGCATTGATTGTGGATCCAAACAAGATGAAATCCTTAACCATTTCGATCTTGTTTTCCATTTATCGTGATGTTACCTATTGGACAGGTTGTGAGAGTCTTTTTCTTACATTGAGTTCTAATTCATATTGATGACTGCAGTCCTTGATCTTCATTAGCCAGTGCTTTAATTTCTCTTCACTTTCAGCAAGCAAGGCTTTATCATTTGCATGTGGAAAGTTGTTAATGAGCTTTCCTCCAAACCTGCTATAGCATTCTTCTTGATCTCATCTAGCTTCTCTTTATTTGCTCAGCATGCAGATTGAATCAGTATGGTGACAGGGTACAACCCTGATGCACACGTTTCTTGATTTTTAACCATGCAATATGCCTTGTTCTGTTTTCACAACTGCTTCTTGATCCATGTACAGTTTCCTCCTGAGCCTAATAACGTGTTCTGGATTTCCCATTTGTTAATGGCTATCCATAGTTTGTTATTATCGACACAGGGTCAAATGCCTTGGTAAATAAAATGCAAGTAAACATCTTTCTGGTACTCTGTGCTTTCAGTCATGACCCATCCCATGTGCCTTGTTCCCCGCCCTTTTCTACATCTGGCCTGAACTTTTTGCAGCTGCCTGTCAATGCACAGCTGCAACCATTGTTGGATGGTCTTCAGTAACATGTCCTTGCATGTGATATTAATGATACTGTTCTATATTTTTGGATGGTCTTCAGTAAAATGTTCTTGCATGTGATATTAATGATATTGTTGTGTAATTTTTGCTTTTGTTGTGTCGCCATTCTTAGGAATGTGTGTAAGTATGGATCTCTTCAAGTCAGTTGGCCAAGTAGCTTGATCAACTTAGTTTTTGAAATTTCCTGTTACAGACAAGTGCTTGCTTCCAGGGCTTCATCTGCTTGTTGAAACATTTTCATTGGTATTTCATCAATTCCTGGGGCTTTGTTTTTGGCTGTTTTCAATATCACTTGCACTTCTTCCTTCAGCATCATTGATTCTTGCTCATATGCTACCTTCTGAAATGGTGGCATGCTGCATAGTTCTCTGTAGTACCGTGGCTAGCTGTATTCTTTATATATATTTTTGGATGCTTCTTGAATCATTCGATATTTTGCCCTGCAATGTTTCAATATTTGAAACATTGAGTCTTGATTCTTTTTTCTTGAGTTCTTTCAGTTTAAGATCTGCTGAGCAAGGTCTTCCCTTTTGGTTTTTGCACATGTGAAATGTTCTGTTCCACTCTTTTACTTCATCATTTCTTCCATTTGCCTTAGCTGCTCTATGGTTAAGAGTAAGTTAAGAGTCTCTATTGACATCCAAGCTGATCTACTCTTTCTTTCCTGTCTTTGTAATGACCTTTAGCATTCTTTAGGTATGAGGTTCTTGATGTCATCTCACAGCTTATCAGGTCTTCTGTCATTAGTGTTCAATGCAGCAAATCTCTTCTTGAAATGTTCTCAAAATTCAGCTGGGATCGATTCGAGGTCATATTTTGGCTCTTGTGGACCTGTGTTCATTTTCTTCAGCTTCAACTTGAACTGACATAGGAGCAATGGACGGTCTGTTCCACACTGGGCCCCTGACCTGACTTTAGCTGCTGATACTGAGCTTCTTCATCATCTCTTCCCACAGATGTAGTCAATTTGATGTCTGTGTTTTCCTTCTGGAGAAGGCCGTGTGGATGATCGTCATTTGTATTGTTGAGAAAGGGTAGTTGTTGGTCTTTCCCAATTCTATCCAGCGATCTCCAGTTTCATTTCTGTCACCAAGACCATGTTCTTTCTGTCACCAAGACCATGTTCTTTCTGTCACCAAGACCATGTTCTTTCTGTCACCAAGACCATGTCCTCCAACCACGGCTTCTTCCTCTTGGTTCCCAACGTGTACATTCCAGTCACCAATAATTCTTGATGCATCTTGATTTCATGTTTGATCAATTTCATACTGGAGATGTTGGTAGAATTCTTCAATTTCCTCCTTACTAGCGTTAGTGGTGAGTGCATAAATGTCCATCATAGTTGTATTGACTAGATTTCCCGGTAAGGGGCTAGATGTCCTGTGACATGTCCTCTCACAGACAGTACTGTGCTCCAAGATTGATTTTGAAATGTCTTTTTGTATCATGAATGCAAGACCAGTCCTCTTGAATCTGTCCTTGCTGGTAGAGTAATCCATATGAATTTCTGTTTCAAAATGACCAATATGAGTCCATTCTGACTCACTATTGCCTAGAGTGTCCGTCTTTATGCATTCCAGTTCATTCTTTTACAACTTCCAGTGTTCTTGAATTCATATTTTGTACATTCCAAATTCCAATTATTAACTGATGTTTCCAGCTGTTATCATTTTGAGTCATGCCCGTCAGCAAATGAAGGTCTCAGAGGCTTTGCTCCCACCAGCGTTCTTCCAGGATGGCGGTCAGCTCCACTTTGAGAAGACAGCTCTTCCTCGGTCATGTTTGGAATCCCTTGCCACCCAGGGGCTCATCTTCTGTCACTATCTCTGAGAATGTTCTGTTTTTATTCAGTGTTCCCATGCTAGCCATAAGGTTTGCAGTGGATCATTCCTCAGAAGTGGACAGCCCATTCCTTCTGTGCAGTCTCTTTTAATCTGGAAGCTCTGCTGTAACGTGCGCGCTTGGGTTGACCCTGTGAGTGTTTGAAATACCAATGACACAGCTTCCAGTACCATAGCAATGCATCAACCACTATAGTAGGACAAACTGACAGACTAGTGGAGGGATGGTTTTCAGGGTCCATTGCAAAATGAAGCCGTAGGACCCCTTATTAAAATATTATGAATTACAATTTGGAGGCACCAGATCATTAAAGTAAGTGTAGGGCCTTTCTGAGCATGGTCCACTGTGCAATCGCACGTGTTAAAAGCCCACAAATCTAGCCCTATCTACAGATCCTTCAGCTGGATGTGCCACGATGCTGATACAAGAAAGTGTCTGAAAGAACGGTTCCAAAATGTTGAAGTTGGAAATCCAGAAATTTCCAATAACCCACCATGCTTCCCTTTCCACACTGTGGTCATCTAGAGACGAGCACTGTCTTCTAAAAATTGTCTCTGACAAATGGGTAAACTAAGATATGCTGAGAGGAAATCCGTTCTCCAATGCTGGATCCTTCAGCCATAGAGGATGATGGACAGAAATGGAAATCACAGTTCCCAGTCACCACGACAGGGTGGCCTCTGTCTAGCAAGTGCTAACACTTAACTAATAAGCCATATAAATAAATCCTATCACTGGCAAGTCAGGTTGATTTCCATCTTTGGCATTGTTTTCTGTACCTAGAAACCATATCTTCACAGGGTGAGAATATCAAAGAAAAATCTGGTGCAGAGATCTATAACTTTCTTTTACCTAATGGAACACATTGGTGACCCCCTTAAATGCGCTTTTTTTGTGCCTTGGGTTGAACATCCTCATTGAAAGAAACGCCTGTTGCCAGAAGCCAGGTGTGCGCTGCAAGAACTTGGATAAGAGTTGTAATGGCCGTATTCTCACTCTTCTTTGGGAATTCCTATTTCTACAACTTGGTTTTTGTTGACATTTCTATTAACCACACCACCCCAAACACACACACACACACTTGCATATACACAATTCTGGCTTATAAGAAAATACTGGTTCATATTTAACCAAATATTTTCTTTCCCCTTCTTTGCCCTCCCCCCACCCGCCCAGTTGTTAACAAACATGTTCAAGCTACCTACGAGCCTTAATTTAAGGAGTCAG
Organism: Echinops telfairi; assembly: GCF_000313985.2. Classification (NCBI taxonomy): domain Eukaryota; kingdom Metazoa; phylum Chordata; class Mammalia; order Afrosoricida; family Tenrecidae; genus Echinops; species Echinops telfairi. The sequence continues at coordinate 5,628,699 of NW_022106471.1, read as the reverse complement.
TCATTTTAACCTTGTTCACATTGGCATTCCCTTTTCATGGTAATGAATAATGTTCCTGATTCAAAAGCAATTATGAAGCCTTCTATGGGTTCAGGTGTGTGAGGAGGTTTAGTAGTCTGACTGCACAGGTGTGAACCAAAGACTGACATGGAGCAAAACACCACCCACCATCTCCCCACAGCCCTTTCTATAGATTTACCTCTTCAATGGAATTCCTCACCATGGTCGAAGCTCTGAGATGGCTCTGGGGGTGGTCCTTCTATGATTCTATTTAGGGGCATGTCTGACATTTCCCAGAATGAAAATTAAGTTTAGAAAACAAGAATGATGCTGAAACGTATCAAGCACGTTGCTCAATGCTGCTTGTTTCTCCCGTTAGTTCTATCATTTGAAGGAAAGTTTCATGGAAAGGAAAGTTCTGCAAGATGGCAGAAGGGTACCTGGGGTCCCCTAAGGAGCTCAAACGTGTGCCTCCCCTCCTGCTTCCCTGGTGAGCAAGTAGCCCTGCGGATGCAAGATGAGCCCCCTCTCCCATCAGATCATAATTCCTTTGACAGTGACCAGCATTGGGCAAAGCATGAATTTCACTTTCCCTTATTCATCATGGACAAACATTGCCCCAAGGCCATGTTTCTGGCTCAGGGAAATAAAATAAAATGAAAGGGGGACAAACTAGAAGAGAAAGAAACTAACATTTTTTGAGCTCCACTGTTGGCCCAGCTTTGAGTGAGCTATCTAATGATGACATCACAGGGAACTCTCAGAGTTCCCCCTGACGTTCCGGTGCAAGTGGGAATTGTCCACGGCAGCACTGACCCATGACCAGAGACAGGGAGGCGGGCGGTGAGAGGAAGCTGGGAACGAGCCACTCCCCCAGGGCTCACGTTCAAGGAAACTTCAAACCTGGGCTTTTGATCTCCTGTTCAAATGAACTTCAGCATATGGCCATAGTATTTCAGTGTTTTTTACAATTATTGATTTGCTAAATGTAAATATTTGAAAAAACTACATCCCTTGAATCCATGTTTTGACTATACTTGTCTTTAATATAACAGGGGTCTCAAAACAGAAAAAAAAACAACAAAAAAACGATGTTGCCTGGCCCTCTCTTACTGTTGAAAAAGCCCTACACAGAGAAAAGAGAATGGGTTTGCTCCATAAATAGAGATAACTAGCATTTCTTTCCTTTTTAACTCCTACTTCCCTCCTCCTGTTGTTTGTCAATTTTCTGTTTTCCTTGGGTTGTGAGCTTTCAAAATAAGTAACAAAAACACATATGAACTAATCATTGAGGAGCGTACGTTAGTAACATACACAATCAACCAGCTTTGGGGAAACTGGCTTCTGCCAGGAAATGTCATCTTCAAAATTCCTAGGAACCTTCATCGTGTAATATTTCCAAATGTGAGGAAATAAATGGGCTGGAGGAGACCGTCCCGGTATACCTGTGTTTAAAGACGTGCTTGATTCTTGATCTCAAGGCTGATCTTCAGGCCAGGAGACAAGCAGACACTTCTCACACGGGAGCCGCCTGCACCTTCATTTATCTGCAAAACCCACTTCCTCTCGCGTCCCACTCGATGTCTCCTTTCCCTCTGAAGTCTCCTGTAGTCTTCCTCCCTTCACAGAGAATATGGGTTATTCCCCCAAATGCATCCAATTTCCAGTGACCACAGGTGTGTCCTGGAAAGATGAAGAAGGAAAGAAAAATCCCTAGCCTATCAAATAAGTCATGTTAGGTACTTGTTTAATTTTTCCCCCTTTCATTTCAGAAGTGCTTTGATGGATGGTCTGGTCTGACCGAGGGAAGTGGGGAAGCCCCGTTAGTTCCAAAGTTCTAGTTGCACTACTTTGCAAATCCCTGAGAGGGATACAAATGATTTGGCATCAATTCCAGGAGTCTCATTCCTAAAGCTGCCTCTCCCCTTAATCCTCAAAAGGAGGAGGTAATGAGCTGGGAAGTGGGCAGGAATAAGAAGGCAGCAAAGGGGGTCAATCAAGAGGAGGCTCCTACCTAAGCTGTGAAGTCAATGCTTACACCAAGTCGTGTCCCAACCCTGCCTGACCTGTACTCCCCAGAGAGGTTCGAAAACATCAAGCACTGGTTTTGGGTCTCTTAGTTAGTCCAGATAATGGTAAAGTATTACACAGAGGGTAAAATAGCAAATTTTTATAAAGATAAATTCAAAGGACTGTAACATGTTTTCCATATTGTTTTCACTGATGGACGAAGGAACATTAAAATCCAATTTTTAATTTATTTGGGATTAAGCGGGTCACATATGTGTTAGCCTCAGACCCCCTAAAAAACCTTGACAAAAAGTGAACTCATTTGGAATCACTGACACTGAGTGAAAGGAAATCATAATGAAAATCACCCTCCTCCACTGCCGAGCTTTGGTCCTCATTATAGATTAGTAGTTTAGTGAGTGGATGTGGAAATGTTCCTTATTATCACAGTTTTATTGCCTACCTCGGTACATCTGTTCCAAAATTCATATAGAACTCTCAGACATTTCAATAAACCAGTATGTCTTGGAATTTTCATATAGTCCCCAATGCACTAAAATCTGGATGGAAAGCTGGTACTTTTAAATTTACAATCACGCAGACTGAGCAACATCTGGATAGCTTTGCTCTATTACTTTCCCTGTTCCTTTAAATTTAGACTCGAGTTATGATTTGCATGAAAGGCCAAAAACCTTGTGTGTGGCAGGTGTGAGATCAGGCTGACAAGAACCTTAATACTATGTTTGATTCACTTTGATATAGCTTTGTGCAAAACACATGGAGCCACCGCGCCTGCCTTTTGCCAAACAGCTTAGCGCCAAGGAGGAAGACTGAGCTCAGGGCAGGGGCAGGGGCCTTCATTAGGGACAGAGAGAAAGACGGGGGAGCTGCCCGTCTTTGTTACCTAAACCAGGGCCCTTGAATTAATGATCCCGCATCACATTCCTGTTAGGCTGCAGAAGACTCGTGTGTGTGTGTGTGTGTGTGTGTGTGTGTGTGTGTGTGTGTGTGTGGTGCACACACAGAAGACACCCATTTTTTAGCACATGGAAGGAGATGACATCTGGGGTTCCCAACGAAATGACTCCTTTCCGATATGATCAGTCTCCTCACCGAACCGTTAGAAATAAGAGAAACAGCAAAGCAGCATCCAAAAAAAAGGATGCTTGAGACGGTCAGGGTGGGCGAGCGTCATTGTAAGGGACTAGTCCTCGGGAACAGCAGTGTGACTCCTAAGCATCCCTGTTCCGCTCCCAGGGACAGCTGGGTCTCTTCCCTCCTGAAGCATGACTCATACTGCAGGGGCCGGCGTTGCTCTTCGGTGAGAATAGTTTAGATCCATCTGAATTTTCGACCTGACCTCCCCGTCACCCCTAATAACTTCCTGGTTCCTTGGTCACCGAGTGATGGACGAGCAAGAACAAAGAACAATGTGCCCATCCCAGCAGCAGAGGGAAGCTAGAAAACTTATTACGGGGAGAGAAAAAGAGCAAGAAGGAGCCAACAAAGAAAATGCTAGCTTCAGAATGAAGCACCTCAGTTTCCAGGCAGCTATAATGACCTAGTCACCGAAGAACTAAAAGGTGGAAATCCATTTTATTTTAAAAAATCGATGTTTTCAACAATGTGAAGAGCTCTCATCCTTTTTAAACCTGGCTGCAAGGTCCGGATTCAGAGCCCTGGTCACCTTTGAAGAGGGAGACTCCCATCCTTTTCGATGGCTCTCCACTGAGCACGCGCCACGGCTCCCTCCTCTTCCAAATGGAAGCAATCCTGGAAGTCTGAAGCTCACCAATCCCATCCGACGCCTTCTTCCCTGTCCTGGTCTCACCTTGCCCTTCTTGGTCTTCTCTCAACCTTTCATACAATGACTTTCCCGGTTTCGAATTGGAATCTCTCCTAAGATCGAACTGGAAAATGGCCTGTGGTCACAACGGACTCTCCCATATCTTTCACTTCAAGAAACAAACATTTTTTTTCCCCTCTCAAATCAGGGGTTTAAAGGAAGTGCAATGTCTTCCTTAGGAAAGCCTCCTCAAACTGTTTTTGCTCAGAGCCTGCCATCAGGATCAAGAGGCTGTAAAAATGAATGACTAAGGACTTTATTCTTTCTAACCTGGGGTTCCACAAGGGTAGGTTTTGAGCTGGTATTCCAGTCGCATTTACAGAGATCTTCCATAATTAAAATGCCTCCCTCTTCTTCAAATTAGAAAAGCAAATTGGTACAGATCCTAAGTCGTGCTTCTCTGTTTCCTGGCAGGAGCTGCGATGATTGACGACGTGCATTATTTGATATCAAAGTACAATGAAATCGGCGTCACCAAAGGTAATCTCCGTAATGTCTGGAATGGGATCAGAAACCTCAGCGCAGCGATGAGCGCAGTATTTGAAATGCAAAACCCACAGACATTATGATGGTTTTGATTTCTTATGGCGCAGCTTTGCCTGATCGGTTATATTACCCACGCAGCACAAAGAGTGTTTGCGTACGAATGCCGCTAAGATAACAGACAGGAAAAATGAAATATAAAGTCAATTTTCATGCAGAAATTGTTATCAACGGGATGATAAAGTGAAACTGTATAATCACAAGAAAAAGAAAGAAAAAAAAAACCAATTGAAGAACAATCTCAAATAGACTGAGGCCCACCGCACCTGACTCTGGCTTTTTGCAAAGAAAAAAAAAAACTCATGTCCTATTAAAATATGTCATAAAGCACTAAGATAATGTATAAACGAATGAAACCAGAGCACCGAGTTGATTATTATTTAGACGCGGCCTCCCAAGGCCTCTCTTCCAGAGTGGAATCAGGCTGCAACTTCCGCGTGCACATCACGAATAGCGATGAGTCTTCATCGAGCTCAGCCTCCTGACCGAAATGAAACAGGAATAATTGTAAGTTTTAAAACTCAGAGTTGCTTCAGTGTGGAATGGAGCTAGCAGGCACCCCAGGGAAGAGGAAACACAAGCACACCCCCAAATCCTTTTAAATGTGACAAAGGAAAAGTCATAGTGTGAAGAAGAATATGACACACACACCCCTATACTTTACCTTCTGGAAACAAAAAAGACATCAATAAGATACAAGGACATCGACCTTGTGGTGCCACTCATCACAACAAAGCTCCCCCCACCCCCACAGGGACAATGCTGGATATCGTGCCTTTTGTAAGCAGAAAGGTGGCTCTTTCTGATGTTTCTTAAGACATTTGCTTGGGGCCTCAGAAATTAAAGCAAGAACAGCAGGGAAGGGGGTTACTATTTAATGCTCCTGGTTGTAATTTTTTAATTAGCCATTAGGAAGATGAAGGCAGGTTCAGACAGGAATGGAAAGAAAGGCTTGGAAGAAATATGGCTTTCTGTAAAGACCCCGTGGAGATTACAGGAAAGACCAGGGTCTCCAGAGAGGCTCCCACCACAGAAGGAACTCGCTGGCCACATCCTCATGTCCCCTGGGCAAATCTAAACCTGGTTGTTGGAAAGCTGGGGTTTAAATGGATTTCCTAGTAGATGTCCTGTCTCGGGCACAGATTCTTGTAACTCAAAGAAGGAACAGCTAGAAGGAAGGAAACACACAAATGCCAAGAACACAGACAAGCTTGATCTTGGGGTGCAGCAGCTGCTGGGTATGTGAACACGCGCTGCCATGCTTTCAGGTCAAAGAGAAGAGAGGGCACTGCTTTGTATTTCAAAGAGCCTTGGCCAACGGTTTGTTTTCTAATGACCAGGTTTGGGGGAATCATGGGGAAAGGCAGAGAAGAAAAATGGGAAAACACTAATGATTCTGGAGGGTTGAAGGTGCATATCTTTGTAAACAGTGAATCACATCAAGCAATCTGGAATAGAGGCAGGAAAACTGGACCATCTTCCTGGAAGTCAGGCCTTGAGGTGATTTTCAATAATAATCAACGTGACACAAATATTGAAACAATACTAACAAAAAAGAGTCATCTATCTTTAATGCTTAGAAAAAACAAAAGGGTGCATTCGATACCTTTAATTATTCCTATTTATTTAATTTTTCCTGTATGACATTTCCTAACAGTACACAAGAGTAGAAAATACGAAAGCTCCTTTATGTCTTCATACCCCGCAAATTCAACAACCAAAATTGTTTTTCTATACTTCCCTCTTTATTTTCTCCTGGGGTACTTTGAAGGAAATAGCATTTGAACTGTAAATACTTGAGTATGCAGCTGAGAAATGAAAGGACTGTTTTGGGAGGGAGAGGGTGTACTGAGCTATAAATGTAATATTAGTTCCTCAGTACTGAATTTTCAAAACCTGCTGCCATCAAGTTGATTCCACTTAGTCTATGTTTACCTTCCTCAGTTATATATGAAAATGGACCAACCATTGGTTCTTTATGGGATAAGAACTCGGTGCATTCCTTACATCTTCATTTTATGAGTCTGCGTTATTCAAGTCTTTGCCGATAGAGTCTTTCAATATTGCAATTTGAGCTTGACTTTGTTCTTCAGTTCTTTCAACTTGAGAAAGGTCAAGCAGGTTTTTCCCTTTTGGCTTTCTAACTCCAGATTTTTTTCTGCACGGATTTCATTATAATATTTTGACTTCTCAATCTGCTCTTGGACACTTCCTGCTCCTCTCTGATACTTCGCTGTGTCTTCCGGTTGCTTTAGTATTTATCTCGACCTTCAAGAGCAGAGTTTCAGTTTCTCCGGATGTCCACTTTGCTTTGCTTTCTTTCCTGTCTTTCTAACCATTTTTAAAAGGTAGCATCGAATCAAGATTCAATGGTATTGAAGGAAGAAGTCCAAATGGCAATGAATGCATTGGCAGAAAATAAAGTACCGGGAATTTTTTTTAAAATGTCAATTAAAATGTTTCAACTAGCTGATGAAGCTCTAAAAGAACTCACTGCCCTCTGTAAAGGAATTTGGAAGACAACAGACGAGACAAGATCTATATTTGTGCTCCTTCCAAAGACAGGAGACCCAATCAAATAGGGAAATTATCAAACGTTATCCTTAATGCCACATGCAAATAAAATCCTGCTGACACTAATTGCAAAATGGTCGCAGCAGGACCTTGCAAGTGAGCCACCAGAAATTCAGAGCAGATTCAGAAGAGGGTATGAAAAAGGAATATCATTGCTGACATGAAATAGTCTTGGCTGAAGCCAGAGCACAACAGAAAGGTGTTTACCAGTGTTCTTATGACTATGCAAGGGCATTCCATTGTGGGGCTCATAACAAATGACAGCTAGCATTGTGTAGAATAGGAATTCCAGAACACTTCATTGTGCTCCTGCAGAACCTAGACCTAGACCAAAAGGTGGTGGTTTAAACAGAGAGCGGGAAACAGAGTTGTTTAAAATCAGGAAAGGTGTGTGTTAGAATGGTATCATTTTGAGCATACTTATTCAATCGGTCTATTGAACAAATAATTTGGGAAACTGAACTATATGAAGAAGAAATACTTCATAATGAAGGACAAAGACTACAATCTTCAGTGTGGATCACACCTCAATATAAAGAAAATTCTCACAACTGGACCAATAAACAACACTACAATAAACGCAGAAAAGATTGCCGTGGTCAAAGAAACATCTCACTTTGTTAGATCCACAAGCAACATGCATGGAAGCAGCAGTGAAGAAATCAAGCAATGTGTTTTATTTTGCAAATCTGCTACTGTTGCAAAAAAAAAAATCTCCTTAAAGTTGTAAAGAGCAAGATGTCACTGAGAAGTCGAAGGGGTGGCGGACCTCATCCGTGGGGTTTTCAACCGCGTTACATACACATGGAATCCAGACAGTGAGTGAGGAAGGCAAAAGAACTGATGCCTTTAAATTTGGGGAGTGGCAAAGAATATTTGATCTGTCATTGATTTTCAGAACAACAAATATGTTTTGGAAGAAGTACCACAGGATTGCTACTTGGAAACCAGGACTGCAAGACTTCCTGGCTCATACTCTGCTCATGTTAGTGGGAGGGACTGTTGTCTGCAGAAAAATATCATGTCTGGTCAAGTAGGGTTCCGTGGAAACAAAAAAAAGAGAGAAGACCCTCAAGACGATAGGTTGACCCAGTGGGCGCCACAATGTCAAAACAAACAACAAGCCAAAAACATGACTGCAGGGAAAGGTAAGTTCTTCGTCACCTGGGGTCCTTGATGCACTAGAGAATTTCAGCTTTAACCTGTCGCCCCCTGGCACTCATACCTGGCTGGTCTCCAGAAAATCTGGAAATATTTTCGTTTCAGACTTACTCCAAGCCAAGCATAGAAAACTTTAAAATACAATCATTGTTGTTGTTGTTGTTTGAAATGCCAATTTAAATGTTTCAACAAGCTGATGAAGCTTCGCGCTGCCTCATAAGGACTCAAACAAGGTGGAATATTCCTTTATGCTCCATTCAACGGGTTCTTTAGAGACCGTGGTCTTCCTCGCGTTGGCTAACTCCCCTTAGGAAATGTCGCTGGTCACACACTGTCTCATAAAGTAGTTGAAGATCATAGGAAGGCTATATATATATGGACCACACACAACTGGTTCCATAGGGCTCATGTGAATGACTTCATGATAGTCCCCTATAGGCAGCTATGATATTAATGCGATCATTCTCCTCTTACACAATGCATGATTTCCTTTTGCCATCATAAACAGTTGTGTGATGAATAGGGTGTGACGATACATCCCCATACATTTTGTATTCCTCCTGGAGCGGTAGGTCTCGGCAATGGATCTAAGTCAAAGGTAACGATATCCTCCAGCAGACTCTGATGAGGGCAGGTTTGCCCCCAGGAAGTATGGACTATTAGACTTCATTCTTCATGATTAGTACATCCTTGTAGAAATAAGATATCAGAGGTTTCTGAAGATGATGTTGTGATTTGAAGGAATGATCAAATGGAGGGAAAATGTAGTCCAAGGATGGCAACAAAATGTCATCTTAGGAATCATCTGGCCAATTGCTAGCGGTTCCTTTGGCTGCTGCCATGAGAAGAATCTAAGGAGTACAGTCAAGTTCCAAGATACAATTTATACTTGATTAGCATTCATGTCCATAGCTTTAGGTGGAGGAAATTGTGGCCAGTTATGGGCCATCTTTGATATTAAAAAAATGAAGCTTCAAGATGGAGGGGTCTTCATTCCATATATTCATCATGAGACAGAGTGCCAATCACCCCATTCTGTGGGCTATTTAAAAGTTATTCAATGATGTGTTGGGGTTGGAAACATTCTATCCCTAAACAGGCTTTATGAAAACATGAACATAAGTCCCTCTGCAAGTCTCACTTCTGAATTTTCTTCCACTTTGAAAAAGTGAAAATAGATCCACGTTACTGAAAAATCCCGCTCAAATAGATAAGGATGGCATTACTGGATCAAGAAGACGTAGGTGTTGAACACTGAAGGAACACAGTGGTCCCAAGGGCAGCAGGTACCATCCTCCTTGTCTAAGAATCACTCGCAAAACTATAAAATGTGATTGCAAAAGCCTGTGGAAAGACTGCCACAGATCCTGCAGAGAAAGGATCTCAGACATAGTCTCCGATCTCTGAAGAGCTTATTTCAGTTAGGCTAGATGTTAATTTGAATGTTATTGTTGACTCTCAAGGATTTCATCCTAAGATAAGACATGGGAAGAGAACTGAACTTAGAAGTGTTGGAAGGGCAACCCCAACTGAGAAAACCCTAAGCCATCCATTGCTATTTCTGGAGACGTGGGAGAGGTAACATGCTTTCTTCCAGTCACATGGATTGTCCTGTGACTTACAATAGAAGTACCTTTCTCATTTACTAGCGTGTTTTTAGCCTTCTGCTTGGGAGATATTTTGCTGCTTAGTAGAGAAGGAAACGTTTACAAAGGATTGGTCTAAAGTAAAGAATTAGCTCCCTTTATTATTGAAAAACAAGGTCATGGCACACTTCCTTTGATTCTCAGTCAGGCATTCAGAGCACACCCCACTGTGAGAGTCAATCATATCCTACTCTTGTGAGTAGGAGGTTAGGAAATGTAAACTACAGCAGGGAAAAATAGGTCTACTCCCCATCAAACTCACTTTGGGCAGAATACATATCTATTAGCATATACAAGTTCTGCAAGAGAGCTTGAACCCATCAATGCCTACTTAAGAGGCTGGGGTCAATGCCCCGACAGATTTATGATACCGTGATGTAGCCAAAGTATAACCAGGGGCCATATCTGCTTTACTGCCTCTTCTAGATAGTCCATGAGGAAAGAATCCGTTTTAATATTGTTAAGTAGATGGGGGGATAATAATTTATCACAGGTAAAATGTACATTACATTCAAATTTCACTGTGTGTAAATAAGTTTTGTTTGTTGGTTTGTTTGTTTCCCTATTTATTTATTTAGCATTCATTATTTTTGGTTGCTTTTGCACTACCATGCCATAACTGAGTAGCTGCAAGAGAAACCATCTGGTCCACACAGTCCCAAATATTTAGTAATTCGCCATCTACACAGAAAACAGTGTGCTGACCCCTAGTCGAATGCGCCTGGTCTGATTGTCAGATAAGGCCAGGTTGAGCTGGGGTGGTCTCCACTCTTTAGGGCTCATAAATGCTCAGCTCTTTAGTTCTTCTTCCTCTCCTGCATGGCTCCGGAAGTGTAATGAACAGCATTCTTATTCTAACATACCATTAAAATGTCTTTATATAAGGAACTGTATAGTTTATGGAATTTGAATAGTATTAGTGTCATATACGTACTCGATTTCAATATAACAATATGAAAAGTGCACGTGTAATTTTACTTCTGTATCACATTAATACTGCGCTACATGATGGCAATATTAAACTAATGTGACAAAACGATGCCAGTGTAAGATGTAAAACTGCTAATATCACAGCAAGTTATTAATGCCTCGCAATGGACTCCAAAGAACAGGGTGATTAAACTTTCTCAATCTTTTCCAGCCTCCGCTGGAACTCCAGTGACCAAGGAGGATAAATGGCCCTGGCAAAAGCCCACGCCAGGCCTATAATAAGCCTGGCCTTCTAGTGATGGATCTAGGACCTTTCAGAGCAGCCAGCGGCATTCCAGGAAAAGGAACTCCATGACCAAATAAGGGGTCCAGCGTTTGGTCCTGGTTTGAGGAACAATGAACTGTTTTATTCTTAAAATCGTTAACTCTGGCATCCTACGCACTGATAGGCGCGGGTCCTTCCGTGTATCATGGTCACTTTTTTTCATGAGTCTCATTGTTTTGATAACTCAAAAAGAGTCCAACTCAATCGCAAACTCTCCTTTCCCCTTTAAACTGACACCTCCGCCCCACTCATGTATATCCCTTTAAAGCCTACGGCTGCCTATCTTTCTTGCACCGCTACTCTGGACTTCCTTGCCCTCTGGCTTTTCCACCAAACCTGTCCTGAATCCTTCAAACTTCATGTTTCTCCCCTCTAACACCTGGCACCTGGATGAGTGAGCCATGGATTGGTACCACCATGTTGCATCCACCCAGATGCGACATACCTGGGCTCTTAAGTACCCCCACGATAACATGAACTCAGCTGCTGGCCTCTTCTTGACAGTGATGTTCATGTTGCAATGTTCCCATGCTCTTCACTCTCCTTGCTAATTCCATGGTGATTCAGAGTATGTGGGGGGAACGTCATTATCCTGTCATTCCATTTTCCCACAACTTCTTTGAAACCCCCTCAGAGATGTTCTTCTCATTCTCAGCAGATGTTCTTGGTGCCCTACTTCAAACTAAAACCTAAAGCAAAATAAAACAAAAACTCCATCAAACACTTACCTCCTGAAGTTAATGAGTCCTCACCTATAAACCTGGGCTTATGGACTTCCATTCTTTCTTCCTGTTTCCATGGAAGCATCGTTCTTCCTCCTGTCCAATCCCTGCCCCTGAGCCCCCACTCCATAGCCTCCTGCCTCCTCATCAGACATCGTACTCCAAACAGGCCTCCTTTCCCGGTAACTCTAGCCTCTCTCTGGCTCAATTTGTCAAGCCTAGTCTTTAGTAAAGAAACAGACACACAGATAGTCTTTATTTGATTCTGCATTCTCTTCAACTTCCTTTATTGTATACCTGGTGGAGGCTTACTTTCTGCCATCTTTATTTTGTCTTCGTTCCTTTAGATTAGGTCTCACGTGTATTCAAATGCCATCCCGACTGCTTCATTTCAGGGGGCCGTTTTGAGCTCTTCGCTATTTCCTTCTGCGTTTGGCTGGTGATTCTCTCCACCTTGAAATGCATGCCTTTCTTGGCTCCTAGGGTCTTTTTCTCCCACCCTCTCCTGGGTTGCTTCCATCTTTCTGTCTATTCCTTCTTGGACTGTAACACGGGTGTCTCTATTTACATATGGATGCTCCCCGGGCTATAACCTTGGCCCTCTCTTCTCACCATACATTCCCACTCAGAAAGGCATCAGCCAGCCCCCTGGACTCACTATTATTTTCATCCTGGGGTCTCCTACACATGCCGCTTTAGTTTCTTTGCGGAGTTCCAAACCACACAACCAATGCAACGGAATATCTTTACTTGAGTGTCACACAGACACCCCAGGCTCAGCCTTTTCAAGGGCAAGCTTCTTAACTTCCAGCCCATCAAGGATGCCCATGTTTCCACATTGGTCTAGCCAACCACCCAAGGCACAAACCTTTCCCAAGCTAGTGTGCTACAGGAAGTCTCGTGGGTTTTAATGCCCTTCTTACCTTTTTCTTTCCTCTACCACCACTAAAGTAAGTCTTAATCCATTCTAGCCAGGATGAAGTTCAAAGCCTTTCATCTAGCCTCCCTTCCCTCTTTTTTATGTCCCCCCTCGCATTTAGTGCTGGCATTAGTGCCTGGATGACCTTCCACAATTGAGAGTAAATGGATCAGAAATGACTCACCTGTTTAAACCCTCCAATAAGCTCCAGTGACTTTCAAGAGAAAGATTAAACTCATTTTGTCACACCTGGCCTTCTGAGGTTTTCTAGCCCATACAGATTTACAGCTTGGGGGACCCACGGGGCCAGTTCTACCCTATCTTATAGGGTCACTGTGATGCTAATCAACTGCATGGCAGTGCGTTTAGTTTGGCCTTGGGTTTGTCCTGCCACACTTGACCCCTGCCTACATGCCCAGGGTCTTCTTCTGTCATTCCTCTGGGGACCCTCTTTTTTGCCTTGCTAAGTGCCTGCAAGTGTTTGACGGTTTGGGGTTTTAGTTTTTGTTGTTTTTAGGGAGGTTTTAGTGAGAATCATTTAGGCAAATAATTGGATTAGACAAAGAGAGTATTCAGGGAGTGTGTTGGTGTGTGTGTGTGTGTGTGTGTGTGTGTGTGTGTGTGTGTGTGTATGCGTGAGCGTCCCTCCTATTCTCCTCTCTCCATTAATCGGTTTCCTCAAAACCCCATAGCTTCCACTTGCACGTGGGTTCATGATGTCTACCCCTAGTATCCCTGAGTCTCCCAGCCTGTCAGGTCGTTGGCCTAGGCCTTTAGTTTCTCATTTCCTAATTGCTGATGAGCCTCCTCTGATGGTCCCACGTAGCTCTTTAATCATAGGCTACTTAATTCTAAGGACTTTGGCCGTTCAAAGATTCTCTGTTTGGGTCAGTCGTTCACTCCACATCCAATCAACTGTGTCCAGGAGACCTAATCATGTTCGTGGCCTAGTCAAATTAGTCTGACTCATAATGAATCGTGTAATATATGACATAATAATAATAGAACATTTCTATAACTTTCATGGGCGAAACACTGTGGTTTTGGATACATAAAAAAAAACACCCCAAAACCTCCAAATTCATGGCCACTGAGTCAAGGCTGACTCATAGCAAACCCCTGTGGGTTTCTGGGACTATAACTGGTTATGGGAGTAGAAAGCCCAGTCTGTCTACCACTGAGCTGCTGGTGGTTTCAAACTGCCAACCATGAGCATCAAAG